>NW_006299479.1:64765-75781 GCF_000327345.1 Myotis davidii | reverse complement strand
CCCCGAGCCGCGCCCCCGCCCTTCGCCCTGGCCGCGTCCCCACCCCGGGAAGCACCGAGTGGGCTGCCGAGCCCTTCGTATTTATACTTCCTTCCCGGCTTTGACATAAGAGGTTTATTTTTGATCGCTCACTATTCCCGTTTCCCCTCCCCTGGGATGGGAGAGAGAAACTTGAAAAGAGGGAGCGCGAGAGGAGAGAGAGAGAGAGAGGAAAAAAAAATTGGATGAAATGTAAAACCAATCAGGAGTCAGCGAGCCTCGCTCCCCTCTCCATTCCCCACCCTCCCAAGTGTCAACTCCAACTTTTTTCCCCTTCCCTTTACGCACGGTTCCACATTAACTCCTACGGCGCTGGGCCGGCCCTTCAGAGTCCTCGGGGAGGCCCCAGGCGCTGCCCCCTTTAAGGCCAAGTGTCCAGGACACATCCTCCGAAGTGGCTTCTGCGTGGCCCCCAGCGACAGCATTCAGGTCCCTGTAGCAGCCACTCTGGGCATCCGATTGTGTAGAAGAGAGGTCTCCTCCGGAGAAGGTTCCAGAGTTTTTAATTGTGAAGCAACCGAGAGAGATGGGAAAGATCATATTAAAATCATGCTTCCCTGCCTGGCCAGCATGGTTCAGTGTTTGAGCGCCCACCTATAAACCAGAAGGTCAGGTTCCATTCCCAGTCAAGGCATATGTGGGCTGGATCCCCAGTAGGGGGCGTGCAAGAGCCAGCCGATCAATAATTCTCTCTTATCGTTGATGTTTCTCTCCCTCTCTGAAATCAATAAAAAATGTATTTAAAAAAATCATGCTCCCCACTAAAAACCACATTTTCATCCCAAGCAGAGGACAGGGAAAGATACCACCTGGTGAATGGAACCAAAGACGCTGTTACTGCCCCTTCCAGGGCTGGCTGGCAGAACCCAGCCCACTGGTGAATGATCAGAAGTGAGGTTGGCAGCCGAGTGGGGTCACCCAGGAGGAAGGCAGCAGGCCACCTGGAAATGCATGTCTGGTCCTGAAAACTCCTGGGGTGTGCGTGGGGTGTGTGTGTGTGTGTGTGTGTATGGGGAGTGTAGGGTGGGGGACTTCATGAAAGGTAGCCATCTTTCATTCTGCCTCATATTGCCACCTCCCCCTGGGATGTGGGGACTGAGACACAAAGAAAGGAACGGGGAATGGTATGGTCCACAGTCCTCTCTCAAGACCACAAAACACAGCACTTCATGGCACCCCTGTCTTTTTTTTAAATTTATTTTTTATTTTTATTGATTTCAGAGAGGAAAGGAGAGGGAGTGAGAGATAGAAACATCACTGATAAGAGAGAATCATGGATTCGCTGCCTCCTGCATGCCCCACACTAAGGATTGAGCCCACAACCTGGGCTTGTGCCCTGACTGGAATGAAAACTTGACCTCCCGGTTCACATGTTGACACTCAACCACTGAGCTATGCCAGCCTGGCATGGCAGTCCTTTTATAGCACAGATAAACTCTCAGCACACAGTGGTGCATAAATACTGTGTCATGTAGAGTTCTGCCTGAGTCCTTATGTGGGCTGTTCAAATAAGACACTATTTTTTAATTTATTATTATTATTTTTAAATATATCTTTATTGATTTCAGAGAGGAGGGGAGAGGGAGAAAGAGAGAGAAAAACATCAATAATGAGAGAATCATTGATCAGCTGCCTCCGGCACGCCCCCTACTGGGGATCGAGCCTGCAGCCCAGGCATGTGCGCTGTCCGGGAATGGAACTGTGACCTCCTGGTTCATAGGTCAACGCTCAACCACTGAGCCCGGCATGGCACCCCAGTCTTCATGGCACGGGTCTGAAGATAGGACTCAGGGTCCTGTTCTATAAGAAGAGTTTTCTGCCTGTGTTGGGGGCACTGACAGATGAGGTCGTCTACCTTTCTTCTTAGTTCATCCAAGTCCTTCCAGCAGCCACAGGGGTGCAGCATGCAGCACGCAGCACGTGAGACTCTCTGGTCTTGTTACCTCTGCAGAGGCGGCTCTCAGAGCTGCAAAGTACCTTTGTGGCCGCAGGCGCCGCAGCAGGGAAGGGTGGCTTTGCATTCCCTGAAAGGAAGGCTGAACTTCCCAACCCAGCAGGCTGCAGAATGGTCTTTCCTGGATAATTTACAAGAGAGGAGCAACTGGCAACTCCGATGTTCCCCCAAACACTTCCAGCGGTGGCGGCAGGGGAATGGAAAGAGAGGCCTCTGCCATCTTTTTCCAAAAATTAGCAAAACACACCCTCCCAGCCCAGGGGTGTGACCTGGGAGAGGGACCTGGCAGACCACGGGGAATCCCATTCTGCTTCAGGCCTGTTGTAACTTTTTTTTTTGCCTTTTATTTATTTTTTCTTTCAAGTTTATCTTTATGGTTGAAAATATTACAGATGTTCCCTTGTTTCTCCCATTGACCCCTTCCATCCCACACCCATGACTCCCCTTGTGCCCCCTCCCTCCACCCCCAGACCTTCACCACACTATTTATTGTCTGTGTTCACGGGCTATGTATATAAATTCTTCGGTTAGTCTCTCCTCACCTACCCACCCCCTGATTCTGATCTTTCATCTTTGCTTCCTAAAGCCCCCGATTTGCCATTTCCCAGAGTTAAACTCCTGGTTCCCAATAGCAATTAGTTCCCTATGGGTTTCCTACTTTCTCCCTTGCAAGCATCCGAGAGGGGCAGATGGAGGGCTGTGCCCAGTCTCCCTCCCCTCCTCCCTGATGCGTGTTCATGGCTACAAGTGGGAGGCTTACACAGACCAGAGAAAGTCTCGAATTTCTTTGGAGGCTTCTGGTCTCCGCTGGGAAGGCTCTGGGAGTGTTTTGTTTTTGTTTTAAGAAAATGAAATGCCCCTGAAGGAAGTTCCTGTGGAGAAGGACTTTTCCTGCCCCATTATAACAACTTTAACAACAATAACAACAACTACTGGCCGGCTCACTGCTGGGTGGAGCCTGCATGGCTGCCCTCTCCCTCCCTCCAAACCCACCTGGATTCCAAGGTTTCAGCCTGGGTGGCGCCTGCCGCTTGCAGGGTGACCTCAAGGGGTCAGGCTTGCCTTAGCTATGCTTGAGCCTGTGTCCCCTGCCTCTGGGACCGAGAAACTGGTTTGTGGTGCAAGCCCATAGGAAAAAGGCAGATGAGACCAGCAGGACAAAACAACACCAACCAACCAACTAACCACCCAGTGCAAATCCCAGAGGGATATCTGCCAATTCTGGATTTTCTACATCACCACGTTCCTTCTCAAAATACAACATGACAGCAGGGCTGGCAAACGCGGCCAGTTAAATCCTGCACGCTGCCTGTTTTTGTATAGCCCACGAGCTAAGAATGCTGTTTACATTTTTAACCGAATTTGGGGGAGGGGAGGGGGGCAGGAAAACAAATTAGACAATTTGATGATGCTTGAAAACAGTATGAAATTAAAATGTCAGCGTCCATAAATACAGTAAAGGTTTGTTGGAGTGCAGCCATTGCCATTCATTTACACATCGGCTGTTCTTGTGCGAGAAGAGCAGGGGTAAGTGAGCCTGAAATACATTTACTTTCTAGCCCTCTGCAGAAAAAGTTTGCTGACTCCTGAATTACGGTAAAGCATTAATTTGGAGTCCTCACATTTCGAATGTGGGATTATTTAGACTCTCAGGATATGTGATTCTTATGAACTAAGACGCTCAACAGTTTCTTGCTCTGAATATGAAAGGAAAATTATATAAAAATGAAAATATCTACGTTTGTCTTTAATTCCGTGCCTAGCGAATTATTCATTATTTTTAATTAACACTCACATAACTAAAGGGCTTTGATGTTTACAGTACCTTCTTTTACAGGTCTATAGTGATTTGGGAGTTTTTAATGAACTATTAGTAACTGGTATCTCTTACTTTATAACTAGAGTTTTATAGAGTGTATGTCATCAATTTATAGCGTCTACTAAGCTCTGGTATTCTCTAGAACAGTGGTTCTCAACCTTGGCTGCACATTAGAATCACCTGGGGATCTTTTTAAAAATCCTGATTTCTGGACCTCATCCTCTGGAAATTCTGTTTCTTTGCTACTAATGTTGTGGCCTCACCCCATAAAATTCTGTTTTCCGGAGGACGAGGCCCAGAAATCAGGATTTTAAAAAGATTCCCTGGTGTTTCTAATGTGCAGCCAAGGTTGAGAACCACTGCTCTAGAAGAATCTCCCTCCTTTTGGGAGAAAGCTTAGTGGTCATCTAATCTATTCCACGTGCAATCACAGAGGAGAAACCAATGCAGAGGTTTTAGGGACTTGCCCAAACACATATAGTTAGTGGCATCCTTTTCTTAAAATACTAGGGTACCCCCAGCCAGAGGATAAAGAAACTGTATTGCTTTTAAATTTCATTTGCAATTCACACCTTCTTATGAAAATGGAATGCTTGCTCTGGCCCCGGCATTGTTCTAGAGTGGGGAACTGTATTTCCTGCCAAGGGCCATTTGGATATTTATAACCTCATTCTTGGGCCATACAAAATTATCAACTTCAAAATTAGCCTGCTCTATTTGGTCAAACACTTAATTAACTCACCCCTCATGCCTTGGCAGGGCCGGACCCAATGACTTTGTGGGCCTTATACGGCCCGCGGGCCGAATGTTCCCCACTCCTGTCTCAAGGCCCATTTTTCTTTAATTTTTAGTAATAATAGCTTCCATCCTTTGAGTGCTTGCTGTGGGCTAGGCATAGCATATTTCACTTTATTATCATGACCATCCTTTGAAAAAGGCAGCCTACAGATAAAGAGAGAGGTTTAGAGGGGTTAAGGAACTTACTTAGGGTCACTCAGTTAATAAGTGGTGGCAACAGTGTTTTAACCTAGGTCACATTCATAAGCTACTAATTAAATTAATATTTTTCTGCGGATGACGTCGCATGCGGAATTAGCCTTCCTTTGTTTAGAACCAGAGGTTAAACTGTGGTAGGACAGAGCTGGAAGGGACCCTAAGACTTTATCTTTAAAGAGCTCCAAGAAGGGGGTAAACAGCTTTTCTCAAAAGCCTGTTCCAGCACTTCACTATAAACAGAGCTCTCTCTTTCTAAGCAAAATAATACCCCTTTGCCACAATTTATGCTCATTTTCTTTAACTTTGACTGTTGTGCAACCACCAGATCCCGCATTGCCTGAGAGTTTTCCGGTCCTTATGTTTCCTGCTGCCGCGCACACGTCCAGGCAGGCATGTTGGACTTTGGACATCACTTTTGTCCTGACATTCACCTTGTATTGACTTTGTGTTTTGTGATGATCACTGGTAAGTATGCAAGCATTTCCTGTTTATTTTTAATTCTTTCTTAATCCGAAATATTCTCTCTTTTGGAACCTTGTAACTTCACCCAGTGGATAGAAAGACATTAATTCATATTCCTGAGGCTACTTCATGTTCAGTTCCTAACTCCTGCGAAGCGCTAGCCACTCTGATGATTCCTACCTTCACCTGGTGTTCTGTAGCTTACTGACACTCTCAATGGGCGAGCTCCCTGTTCTCTAGATCAGCGGTCACCAACCTTTCGGACCTCACAGACCACCAGTGGTCCACGGTCCACCGGTTGGCGACCACTGCTCTAGATCACTGAAAACCAGACCTTTACATACTGTAGTGCCTTTGTGACCTTGACTTGCCTGCTGACCAGACTGTAATTGGTTTTATTACACCAAAAAGGAAACAAACCTTTTCATTCCTATCACTTGTATTTTCAGTGACTAACAGCCACAAATTGGGCTCATTGTGGGGCACCCAAAACATTAAATTTCCTGAGGAATGTACCCGTGATGACAATATGTGATCCCTAATGTAACTGGCTGCTGAGAGTTAATTGCACATCTTGAGTCTTACATGCAATAACCATGGCCATGATGTTAACAGAGGCGTAGGTCATGCTTGTCTTGCCACTTGATGGCCAGCAGGTGGCACTGTTGGAACTTGGTATTAACCTTCTTGTACAATTTTTCAGAACAACTCTTTCAAAAGTTTAGAAATCTCTGTCATGTCACGCAAGTCTGAGATAACAGTCCTTCAAAACTGTGCCAATAAAAAGCCTGGACCTTCGTTAAATGTCTGACAACCAGTCCCTGGAGAAGGTTGAAGGCGGTGTTGTGTGGTTGTCTTGCTTAACCTAACTTGTGCTTCTCTTCCTACAATCCTTTCTTTGCCTTGATCAGACCAGTGTCTCTTAGCTCATCAGACAGCCTGGGAGAGCTGGTCAAGCCGAGATGTCTCCAGGGTCTGGGCCCATCTTAATGGTGAGAATGGTTTGCTTCCTCTATCCCGGTTAATTATTGAATGCAAACAATACATGTCCCTCAAATCCTCCTTATTGATTCTAACCACCAGATGGGAGTCTCACCACATTTACCTTTCACAGCTGGTTTAAGAAGGTCTGAAATCTCTCTCAACAATGGGTTTAGTTCATCACTTCGGATAATACACACACACACACACACCCCTGTGCATATATTTTTTATTGTACTAACTTGCCCGGCTGCACCCTTTCCCCCTTGTTTTAAAAGGAAGAAAAGAGAGACAAAGGAAAGGAGCTGTGATGTCAGGATGGAGGGTGATTTCTCTGCGCAGATGAGGTGCTTATTCAAGGTCATCAAGGGGATATAAAAACCGTCCATTTTTAATGAATGTGTTTACCATGAGTCAGCAGGTGAAGTGCTTGGCACCTTAGTAAGCATTTGTAAATGTTCATTGTTTTCTATCATCATTGTCATCACAGGTATGTGCTCACATCCGGCCTGGCAGAATAGTTGCAGAGTATCTGGAGTGAATCTTGGCACTGGCAGGACCCAGGGAAACACAGCAGAGGCCGGCCCAGGTCACGCCCCGGTCCGAGGAGGAACTGTGAGAGGCGCGTCTGACCAGTGAACCGCCGAGTCCAATGTCTTCTAGGTTCTTTCCTGTTTTTCTTTTTCTTTTTTTCTCCTTCTCCTTCTTTTTCTCCTTCTCCTTCTCCTTCTCCTTCTCCTCCTCCTCCTCCTCCTCCTTCTCCTTCTTCTTCTTCACAGATTTTTAACATTGATTTTTAGAGAGAGAGGAAGGGAGAGTGGGAGAAAGAGAGAAAGATCAATGTGTGAGTGCAACATTGATTGGCTGCTTCCTGGCTTGTGCTCTGACTGGGAATCAAACTGGCAACCTTTCGGTGCTCAGGACGATACCCAACCAGCTGAGCCACACCATCTCCCTTCAGGGTCTCCCTTCCTTTAGAGTGACCCAGGTGCTCACCTGTCAGAAGAGAATGGACAGAACGGAATCCAAGTCATGAACACTTTGGTGTGATAACGAGTACTGCTAGGGGTGTTCGATTTTAAAAGACCCTAGGAAGGGGAGCCCAAAGAAATAAACCACTAAGGGTAGAATGTCAGACACTGTGGCTGTAGCACGAGGGAGAAATCAGGGAGCCAGGGACATATGTCAGGGCTCCTAAGTATTTGCAGGTGTGTTGAAAGAGGATTCGTGAGTGGGTTTGGGAGGTGAGATTATGAGGACTTTACAGCCTCATCCATCTCACCTTTCACGTATTCTCGAGTAGTAGAGGAAATTAGCATTCTTTTGACTTTGGATAAAAAAGAATCAGGTTTTTTTCTTTTTCTTTTAGACATCCACGTCTAGTGCAAATTGTGCAGCTGTCTGCCAACCCCACTTCCTGAGATGACTGGGGCGATTTCTTTTCAGAATGTTCTCCGGCTCCATGTGACGTCTCATCAGGCTCATTGGCATTAGACAATTTTAAAGAAGGACATAGACATCAGAGGTGGAAACACCTTTTTCTAGCCTCTCACTCTGCAGATGGTACGTGGAGACCTATGAGGATGTCACTTTCCCAGAGTCACACAGCTGGCCGACAGGAGGTTAGGGCCGGAACTTGGGTCGTCAGTCCCACGTTCTCTCCATGTCACGGCTAATCCCACTCTCTGTGCAAAGCAGAACCCGAGCTCCCAGGGTTTGTGTGAAATGCCCCGAGTCACAGAGCTGCCTGGAGGTGGGCCTGACAGCAGAATCCAGGCCCACGGAGTGCAGTGGGACACGCGGCTCTATTTCAGCAACCCTGTCACCCAGCCTGACCACGCTGCCTTCCTTCAGAACTCTCCCTTTGGTGTTTTTCTTTTCCCCCAGGAAAAGAACCTTCCATTATGGGAGCATTCCGAGCTCTTAGAATTTAGCCATGTCAGTGACTCACAAAGTAGTGTTTCTCTGGTGTGAGACTACCTAAGAATATGGGGGTATTTCTTGGATGTCTCAAAGCGTGATGGGGACGCAGGGGAGGCCCGAGGATTGAGGAAGAGTGGGATTTGGAGCAGCCACATGGCAGGGGAGGAATGGGAAGGGGAGAGGGATAGAAATGGCCTCATGCTTCCAACTTTGAAGACTTCTTTAGTAGCTTGCCTTGTGTGTGTGTGTGTGTGTGTGTGTGTGTGCATTCAGACACGCGTGCGCGTGCGCGCGCTTTTTTAATATAGAAGCTCCCCCCCCCCCCCCACACACACGGTAGTGGGAGAAGGGGTGCACCTTTCATTTCCCCTCTTTCTTCCCTTTCTCGTGCTCTCATCTCTGTAGCTCCTGCCCCAGTTTTCTCTCTTCTCCTTGGAATTTACTAAATTTTCTTCTTTTCCTTTCTCAGCTCCCCATTCCCTGTATTTTTCAGGTTAGTAAATAATTTCATAACCTACTATGTGCCAGAAATGGTCCTAGGCAACATGGGCAAAGAAATACGGAAGGCGGTTCCTGTGTCCTCGGCATCTGTGTTATCCAGACAGTTCCTAGTCTGGTGAAAGGGGAAGTCCAAGAGAAAAATAATGATAATCTAATGTTGCAAGTACAATACTAAAGCTATCTGCAGAAAAGCCTGGCACACAGGGTAGGAATTCAGGAAACATTTGCCAAGTGGATTGATTAATAAGTTATGAGAGCCCAGAGAAGGTAGTGATAGCTGTGTTTTGATGGGCAGAGATCAGGATGGAAAAGCATCCACTTAAGTGCTATTTTTATTGGACCCTAATGAATAAGAATACGTCCACCAGACATTGGAGGGGGGAACCATTTCAGAAAGATGGACACACACACACACACACACACACATATGAACCTTTTGCATTTGGGAAAGTAATTGAGTTCATTGAGTCTTGCAGGCCTGGAGTGTCAGGTGCCAAGAGGTGGTAGACAATGAAGCCAGAACAGTCACCTGGGGCCAGTTGAAGGGGCATATTCATTACCTGGGTACCATGAGCTCTCTCCCAGAGGGCGATGCAGACTCATTGAAGACTTGTGAGCAGGGAAGTGATAGGACTGCATTTGTCTCTTAGGAAGGTAGCTAGCAGTTATGTAGACTAAAGGTTGCATTGAGGAAAAGACTGGAGTGATGGAGACCTGTGAAGCTGGACTCTCCAGAGATGGCATGGTCTGAGCGAAGGAAGTGGTGGTGGAGATGGACAGGAAATCCTTTGGAGCCTTTTTGAGTTAGCCCATCGGGGTAACTGGTGATGGTGCAGGGGGCCGAGGAAGGAGATGAGGGTGACTGGTTGAGTGGTGAGGTGAATAGGGAAGCCATTGGCTGAGTTGAGGAAACAGGAGGAAGAGGCAAAATGCACGTGTATGTTGTTTTGGGGATGTGCATAGAAGGGGGTTTGGTTTTAGATCTAAGGACTCTCTGGGGTTGCGAGGTGGGATGGATGCACCTCAACGAAGCTCAGGCAGTGACGGGCTTGGGAACGTGAATTTGCACACCGGAAGCTGTGCGTACATTCTGCTATTTTGCTATTTGAATATGTGTGAAATAGGGATTCTCTTTGTTTCCTTTTAATTTCCTACCCATCCCTTTGCTTCTTGATTCCCCACTTTCTTTCTTTTCACAGCTCCGAGAGCAGAGGTGAAAACTGCCTATCCCGTCTCCATTGCTGTCCCCCCCCCCCCCCCCCTCCCCCCCCCCCCCCCGCGCCATCTGAGGCCTTTCCAGAAGCAGGAAGTACCGTAGCTCTGTGGTCTACAGGTGTCTTCCAGTTGGTCTGTTGAGGGTGGGCTGTCCTGATGTGGAGAAGATTCCTGGCTGGCGTGGACAGCATAGGGGAGGGAGGGAGAGATCTTTGCTTGGAGTGACTTGCTGTTTGGAGTCTCCCCAACCACAGCTTGAAAGTATTGGACACTTTGCTGGGCTGCTCCCGCCAGGTTGGCTAAGAAGCGTGGGGGGTGGGGGGTGGGAGGAGAGAGGGCTCTGTTCTGGGACCCACACTCAGGTGGGAGGTGGGCCTGAGCTGTGAGAGCCACAGCTTTCCTCCTGCCACCGGCCTGGGTCAAGGGATGGTCTCATGTTCTTCTTTAGTTAACACCAGAGTTTCCTGCCCTTTAATTTCTAATGGTCTTGAGGACCAGAGAGGACTCACGCCTCTAAGCCTCATGCATGCCAGACTGTAGATGCTCAGTTAGAGGTTTCCTTTGCCAGGCTGGACTCCCCGCTCTCACCTTGGTGTCCATGCCGCTCATCCCCATTGCCCACTCACCTCTCCACTTCAAGAGTGACCTGAAGGCCCTAGCTGGTCTGGCTCAGTGGATAGAGCATCGGCCTGCGGACTGAAGGGTCCCAGGTTTGATTCCGGTCAAGGGCACATGCCTGGATTGCAGGCTCAATCCCCAGCAGGGGGCGTGCAGGAGCCAGCTGATCATTGATTCTCTCAACATTGACGTTTCTATCTCTCTCCCTCTCCCTTCCTCTCTGAAATCAATAAAAACATATTTTAAAAAATTAAAAGCTTAAAGTTTAAAAAATAAAAGAGTGAGGTGAGCGAGTGTGAAGCATGGAGTGCGGTAGTGTGTATGGATGAGGAGCACTGGACACTGTGCTGGGCTGCTCCCGCCAGGTTGGCTAAGAAGCGACATTCCTGGATCCCATCACCTCTTGGCTCCCAATAGTGACAAGGGAGGGGCACAGAGGTGCAGGGAAGAGGAAGCGAGGGCAGGCAAAGCCCGGACAGCCTTTTGAAAAACAGGAGATCACATCTGG
>NW_006299479.1:57760-64556 GCF_000327345.1 Myotis davidii | reverse complement strand
GCATCGGCCTGCGGACTGAAGGGGCCCAGGTTTGATTCCGGTCAAGGGCACATGCCTGGATTGCAGGCTCAATCCCCAGCAGGGGGCGTGCAGGAGCCAGCTGATCATTGATTCTCTCAACATTGACGTTTCTATCTCTCTCCCTCTCCCTTCCTCTCTGAAATCAATAAAAACATATTTTAAAAAATTAAAAGCTTAAAGTTTAAAAAATAAAAGAGTGAGGTGAGCGAGTGTGAAGCATGGAGTGCGGTAGTGTGTATGGATGAGGTTAGTAAGAGATGGGGACGAAGGAGGCAGGCATTCCGCAAAGTGTTTCTAAATGAGATGCCAGAGGGACAAAACAGGGCAGTAGCTCACTAATTGGAACCCCCCCATCTTGGAAGGCACAGTCAGAATGCTCCCAACCTGTTGGGCTCAGTGACAGTGATGGGTGACAGGGGGGTGGAAGAGGGAATCATTTGTTTCTCGTTTATAAGAATTGTGCCCCCTGGTGGACAACCTGCACCACCCCAGGGGTGACCTGACCTCAGGAGTCTTTGGTTGCCCCTTTCTCCCCACTCCCCTCTTAAAGTACCCCTCTCTGGTCACTGTCTGACATTCTACTATCCGAACCTCCTTTAGAAAAAGGCTTTGATCTTTTTAAGGTGTAAATATATGTGAATGGAAACATTGTAAAGCTGTTATCAGCTATTTTTTCCACCCTGGTGTAAATGAAGATACTGGCAGCAGCAAATTTTGAGAAAGGGGAGTGTGGGTGCATGAGAAGAATGAGAGAGAGCTGACAGAAAGCATGGGGGTATTGAGGCCAGGCAGGGAATGGAGAGGTGGAAGGGAGAGGGTTGTGCTAAGAGGAGAGAATGGAGGAACACAGTGCCTACCCCCTAATTTACCTAAATGAAGAGAGCAAGAGCCTTAGCTCACCTCGGGTTTTCTTGGCAGAACTGATCAAGTAAATTGCAAACTCCGGAGGTGAGAATGGTATCTATCATGCTTTCTAATTGCAAGCGTATCAAATGATGTTCTTCACTCTGCGGACTCCATGTGTGAGACTACTGTAAGACTACTCTTCTATTAATTTACCCTCCCTCTGCGAGGAACATGGCTGTATAAGGGAGAGTCAGGGTGCTAGCAGGAGGCAGCCTGCATGCATTATTCGGTGAGTTTCCCAGAGTCTAATCAGGACCCTTTGTTCTAGCCTCCTAGCTCCAAGAGAACAAACAGGAGTTAAACCCCAGAGGAAAAGACAGAGTGGGTGGCTGAGAGGGGGAAAGTAGAGTTAAATATTTCCTCCGAGCAAAGAAGAATGGACCCAGGCCCAGAGCTATAATTCACGGGTGCTTAGATGAGTGTCCAGCTGCTTCAGCTGTCTCCACATCTGGGAGAGGATTGGCCAAGGGAGCCAGCACGTGAGGAAGCCAGTGGATGAGGCGGCTCACTGCCCGAGCCTTCCAAGCAGCTTCCCAGAGCCTGGGCCTTTGGAGCTGTCATCTGCCGTGCCCAGCTCTGTGGCAGTTTCCACGAAGAGCAGATGAAACACATCTGGGATGTTCAGGGATCTCTGACACAGAATGGTGGCGATGTAAAGCTCACACGCACACACATGGCAAGTCCTGAAATCCCTTTTCTGTGTAAAACCTGGTCTAAATCCTCACATGGTAAATCAGTCACAACCTGGGCATGTGCCCTTGACCAGAATCGAACCTGGGGCCTTTTAGTTCGCAGGCCGACGCTCTATCCACTGAGCCAAACCAGCTAGGGCTGGGATATTTCTTTCAGCCGCGTCCCTCCCCCTGGCTGAGATCATAGAGCGTATTCTACTTCATTTCTTAGCCTCCTCTCTTTCTCCTTAATTCTTTTTGGGGAGATGCTCCGGGATGCTGGGTTTTACAGGTAGGCGGAAGTCATGCTTGGTCCTGATGTTGGGGAATCATCGTGACCTGAGAGCAGGGAACTCGAAGTCTCCAAACCGAATTCTTTGGTTGCCTCCTTCTGGCCTCAGTGCCTCCTCCTTTGGGGCTGATCATCATCTACTTTGAACCTCCTGCACCCACCTGGCTCTGCCAAGCAGTCCACATCTGCTCTGGGGATTGCCATGGAGACCGAACTAAAAGAAAAGGAAGCCTTGGTGTTGATGAGTTTCCAGTTGAGGGTGGCTGTCGTCCAATCTTAGCAAACGAGTTTGACATTTAATTAGCAAAGGGCAGGTCAGTGCAAACGGAATATTCCTGAGTCCACATTTGCTGAAGATACAGAGAAAAATGAAGCAGTCAGATCCGTGTGAGGTCCATTGAGTGACTTCCGAGAGGAGGTGAGAGTTACACACACGCAGAGATGAGGCTGAGCGAGCCTCCGTGGGTGAGATGCTTACATGGAGCCACACGTGCTGGGATAGCAGCTCTGAGCAGAAGCCAGGCTAATTAATTTCACTAGAGCCAGGTTTCCATGTCAAGGGGAAAGAGAAGTGAGTTTGCAAGATGAGCCAAGCAGCTGGCTGCGTCGCTTTAGACAAGTAACTTTATCTTTCTGATCCTCAGCTGCCTCCACGGTGAGAAGAGAGTCCTGGGCGAGGGGACAAGGGTCCCGGGCTAAGGTTTCTGTCACAGAGGTGTAGGAAGTTAATGATAATGGGGAGCAGTGCGTTAGGCATTCCAAACTCTCCCAAGGGATAGAGCCAATCCCCATTGTAGAGATGAAATGTCTTGCCCAAAGCTTCCCAGCCTGTGAGTGACCACGCCAAGAGTAGAACTGAGCCCAGGTAGTCAATCAATATGAATGAAGAGCTCCAACTTGCCAAGCTCTGTGCCAGGCCCCGGGGGATGTAACAGCGAATGAGACAGATAAGGCCCCACTCTCATTCTAGCTGGGGCAGGAGGGAAAGACAGGCAACAAAACGGTAAAGATTCAAGTGAACAAAACAGGTGTACATAGGAGTAAATGCTACGGAGGAAATACAACATGGCATCCCGATTATGGTTTGGGCTTCTTCAGTTGGGTGGCCTAGGAAGGCTCGCTGAGGAGGTGGCACTTGGCTGAGACCTGAAGGGCAGGACAGAGTCAGCCTAGCTGTCGAAGGGCATAAAAGGCCCAGCAGAGGAGTTTAGATTTCACTGCATGAGCTAGGCCCTCAATCTCTCCTTTGGGGAAGGAGTTGCTTTTTATTTTTCAAAGATCATGGAGGACAGGGAGAAACAGGAGGATGGCGATTATAGAGTCCAAATACGGACGAAGGGCTGCCAATGTATCATGGGAAATCCATGAGCAAAGCAGGGAGAGGCCATTTCCATTAGCTTCCCTCCCTTCCATTAGGAATACCAGAGAACGTGGGAGGGCGATGATGGTGGCCATCTTGGGGGGCCAGGTAAGGCTTGGTGGTAATAAAAATAAGAATAAAAAATGAAAATATTAACAGCACTCTTAGATAACATTTATGAAACTTTTAAAAAATGTATTAAGAATATTATCATACATGCCTTCCTTTCATTCTTGAAATATTAATGTTTATTGCATGTAATATTATTATATGTAAGATCATTTTTCTTGAATAATTGGTGTTTATTGCATGTAACATTATCATATTTAAAATAATATTTCCTTGAAATATTAAGGTTTATTGCATGTAACATTATTATATTTATTTATTTATTTATTGCCTTTATTTTATTTTTTTAATTGCTTAAAGTATTACAAAGGGTATTACATATGTGTCTTTTTTTCCCCACCCTTGAACATTATGATATTTAAAATCATTTTTCTTGACATTAAAAAAAACCTGAAAAAAAATTATTAAGCACTTCTGCCCTAGCCAGTTTGGCTTAGTGGATAGAGTGTCGGCCTGTGGACTAAAGGGTCCAGGGTTTGGTTCTGATCAAGGGCATGTACCTCGGTTGCAGGCCCAGTCAATGTGTCTCTCTCACATTGATGGTTCTCTCTCTCTCATACCCTTCTTTCCACTCTCTCTAAAAATCAATGGAAAGGTATCCTCGGGCGAGGATTAATAACAACAACAAAATATAGTAAGCTCTTCTGAGCACTGCTTAAGTATTAACTTATTTAGTGCTCATAATACCTATAGAGAGGAGTAGTATTATTATCCTAACTTTAACAATGAAGAAGCTGAGGCTTTGGGGAGTAGAGTAACTTATCCATAATTGCACAACTGAAATCGAAGGAGCCAGGATGCACATCGGGGTCCTCCAAGCCTGGGCTCTTAATCATCATGCTATATTGCCTTCCGCAGCCTCCAACAGTCCTGTAGCGTTTGATCTGGAAGTGAGCTTAGATTTTATGTAGACCAGAATTCTAACGCAGTCTTGTGACTGACAACCTCTGACCTCGGATGATCCCTCTTCTTTGGACAGGTGAGAAAATCAAGCCAGAGAGCCAGATCAGTGATGTGAATGGAGTACCGATGCTGAGTTCTCCTAACTTCTACTCTAGTACTCTCCATACTGGACTTCAGCAGACACCTAGATCCTCAATTCCTGGGTAGGAAGCCCTGGCAAAGCGATTGAATAGAAGTGCAGCTTCCCAAGAGGGAAAAAGACAAGTGTTAAATAAGAGAATGTGTATAAAACTCGTGGTGCAGTGCTGAGCACCGAGGAAGTGCTCCATGCAGGCCAGTGCCTTTGAGAAAGTCCACTCATGGGGTTTCTCTGCTCAGGGTTGAGACAGTCGGCTGTGATTAGGGAAGAGGAAGCCTCACTGACATGCTGCAGCCCTCGCCAACCCCCGCTGATCACAGTGAAAGTCAAATGTCTGGAAACCTTGTAACCCACCATTATAACGGCTGGGGATAGGAAAACAATTGCTTGCCCTTTACAAGTGGCTTATGACTGCCCTTGGTTGTCTGAGTTTCTCTTTAATTATAGTCCCTCTTTAAACACCCAAACACACAGGGCCTCTGTAGACTTGAACTCCCTCTCTCTCACACACAATCCTCCCATAGGCACACTCTCCCTTTCATTTACAGAGCATAATCACCGCGTCTTACTCATTCACATAATGATTTTCAGCCCCGTGAATCTCAATGGAAGAGGGGCCTCTGGAGGCCGATGGGCATCTGGGCAGCTTCCTGTTCCAAGGCCCCAGGGAAATCTTGGAAGAGTGGGTCCTTTATGGGGAGAAGATAATGGGTAAAAAGTGCTCTTCACTGACGGACCAGTCCCAGTGCTCTCTTCCTTTCAGCAGTGGAATTGTTTACTTGAGCAGCCACTTCTCTAAGAAAATTTCAAAATTCTTCCACACACCTCCTTGTTATGCTTCAGAATCCTGTCTTGTCTTCTAAACTCAACTCAGAGCCTTTTGGTTCTATGACGATGTTCTAGGTATCAGGAGAAATACCTAGAAGAAAGAAGTTGCCAGAAGAAAGAAGTTGATGTTACTGAGAGACACGGAGGATCTCAAGGACCAGCACTTGAAACAGGGTTCCCAGAACCCCCCACTCAAAACTGGTCGGGAGCTCATGGCTTGATGGTCTGTCTTTCATGCCAGTGCCCTGCGTGGTACTTAGTTGAGGATCAAATGAAATAAACTCCTGGGAGAAGTACCCTCTGGGTTTTCTTGTGTACACCAGTCCCTCAGTCCCTCCTTGGCAGGAACGCCAGCCACCTTTCTCCACATCCCCACCAGGCACCGGTGTGCTAGTTATTGCTGCACAAGGTTCTCCACTCTCTTCCCTAAGCCCTGAGGGGATAGCATTCACCCATTTCTGTGGTGTAAATACTTCCACCAGGATCTTTTCCAAGAGCAGCACACCGTTCAGCATTGCCACCCTCTTCCCGCCTCCATCTGCTCTCTGGAAGCTGTGGGCTGTCCTGGAGGGTTGGTGGTTCAGAGCCCAATAGTCGATTAGGGAGTGACGAGGTTTGTTTTTAAACATAATTTGTAATTGTAAGTTTATAGAATTTAACTTTTTAATAACGGCTGTGTTTCACAGCTGACTGGCAAACTGCCTGACAATTTAACAATCTGCACCAACCCAGCCAGCACACCACGGCCCCCTGGGCAGACCGTGGGCGTAGGTGGCCCTGGGTTTCAGAAGGGCTCTCCATGTCCCTGGGAAGTTGCCCTTCTGGCATTAGGACATTCACAGGGATCATTCTTGGTTCTGGTTCTTTCAGGGGACAGTGTCATGAAGAACCAGCAGGGATGTTGCAACAGGAGGGCCTGGGATGGGTGGGGTGGGCTGGGGGGCAGTGGTGGGTCTTCATCCCCAACTCCTCAACTGAACTGCCTTGAGAGTGGCAGTGGGCAGATGTCCGTTGGGGCAGAAGTAACCGAAGTGTCGGGCGTGTCGGCCACCAGGGCATAACTTGAGGGCAAAAAACGCGAACTGAGATTCCTGTTTCTCGGCCAGCCCACGCCTCCTGCCTCAGCTCAACGCCACTCCCTCCCCGCCTAGTGGCTCTCGGCTCTGGAGGCGGGACCGAGTTCTTCGATGGCCCCCGGAGGCTCCCAGCTGCAAGCTTTGGGAGGCTGGGAGGCGAGAGAGGGAGGGGCGCCGACTGGGCAGTCCAAAGAGAAGGGGGCCTTTAATAGGCTCGCCCAGCGCCCGGTTTGTGGCGCTACGAGTGGCTGCAGTTGGGAGAAGCGGCCCGGCACCTCCCTCTAGTTCTCGGCTGCAAACCTTCGCCTTGCACTTGACAGCGGTTGCACTTAAGTTCTGCGGCGCGCTTTGCTAGGGAAGGCACAGGTAGGAGGCGCGGGCTGCAGGGCGCTCGCTCACCGCTCGCCGCTCGGGGAGCCGTCGCCCTCCCTTCGCTCTCCTTCCCGGGAGCTGCGGGCTGCCCGGAGCGTC
>NW_006299479.1:57134-57634 GCF_000327345.1 Myotis davidii | reverse complement strand
GTGCGCTGCCCGCCGCCATGCTTCTGCTGGGCATCTTAACCCTGGCTCTCGCCGGGGCGCCCGCGGGCGGTGCAGAGCCAGAGCGGGAGGTGGTGGTGCCCATCCTACTGGACCCGGACATCAACGGCCGCCAGTACTACCGGCGGGGCCCCGAGGACCCCGGGGCTCAGGGGCTCATTTTTCAGATCACGGCGTTCCAGGAGGACTTTTACCTCCACCTGACACCGGATGCCCAGTTCCTGGCGCCCGCCTTCGCCACTGAGCATCTGGGGGTCCCGCTCCACGGGCTCCCCGCGAACTCCCCGGACCTGCGACGGTGCTTTTACTCGGGGGATGTGAACGCCGAGCCGGATTCGTTCGCGGCCGTGAGCCTGTGCGGGGGGCTGCGCGGAGCCTTCGGTTACCGGGGCGTGGAGTATGTCATTAGCCCGCTGCCCAACGCCAGCGCGCCCGCGGCGCAGCGCAACCGCCAGGGCGCACACCTCCTCCAGCGCCGCGGC
>NW_006299479.1:41283-57108 GCF_000327345.1 Myotis davidii | reverse complement strand
CTCCCTGCGGGGTGGCTTCAGGCTGGAACCCCGCCATCCTGCGGGCTCTGGACCCTTACAAGCCTCGGCGGACCGGCTTAGGGGAGAGTCGCAGCAGGCGCAGGTCTGGGCGCGCCAAGCGCTTCGTGTCCATCCCGCGCTACGTGGAGACCCTGGTGGTGGCGGACGAGTCCATGGTCAAGTTCCACGGCGAGGACTTGGAGCACTACCTGCTGACGCTGCTGGCCACCGCGGCGCGCCTCTACCGCCATCCCAGCATCCTCAACCCCATCAGCATCGTCGTGGTCAAGGTGCTGCTCCTTGGAGACCGCGACGCGGGGCCCAAGGTCACAGGCAACGCAGCCTTGACGCTGCGCAACTTCTGTGCCTGGCAGAAGAAGCTGAACAAACTGAGCGACAAGCACCCCGAGTACTGGGACACCGCCATCCTCTTCACCAGGCAGGTAAGTTCATCTGTCACCTCTCTGGACCCACGCGGCTTCATTTCCATCAGGTCACTGCCCTTAGCTCTCCAGTTGCGCTTTGTGCTGTGCCATGTCCCCCCCACCCCCCTCTCCCCCAAGTTCAAATTTCGTTGCTCTCCTCCAACTCCCACTTTGGATCTTCCAGGGTGAGCCCGCTCCTAGGCTCAGCGAACTCTGGCTCAGGGGCATCTGGGTGCACGTGGGCGGTCAGAAGGTGTCGGCCTGGCGTGGCCAATCAGCGCCTCCTGGATCAGGTGCCAAGGGGCCGGAGCCCAGGAAGTTGCCGCCCAGGAGCCGGAGTTTGTCTCCAGGCAGATAGGAGGCATCGGAGAGGGCGGGTGGGGAAAAGTCCGCCCTTTTTTATGGGGGCGTCTAAGTTGCTTCAGATACCCAGGTTCCCTCCCTCTGCTGGTAGAACTAAGTGGCAGGTGATCCAAATTGCCCGGCGAAGCACTTGTCTACATTTCTCACGGGTGACATGTTCAGTTTGTCCTCTGTTCTGGGCCTGGAAAACTTGGATGTGGGATATTTTGTAGGTTCCAGTGAAAGGACAGACTCAAGTACTGGGACCATTCCCTCGGTCACTGCTGCCTCCTCTATACCCTCTTGTGCTGGGCCTGCCCTCTGTTTGAGGGGCTCCCAGTATGTTCGGAGCAGGCCATTTATGTAGGGGACCCTGTTTGGAGCTTGAGGTTTCACTTGGAGCTGAGTTGGGAAGATCTCTTTCAATTTTCCCATATCCTTGTTGGTGGAGGGTGACCCTTGGCCCCGATGTTTGCTGGGGAACAGAGCAGGCAAGGTTGCTCCTGACCTCGAATCATTGAAACCGCCTGCGACTGCCCGGGACTGCAGCGTTCTGGCTTCTGCCCCTGGCCTTGTGGCAGGGTGTGAGCTCAGGGAAGGGCATTGGGGATCTAGCTACAGGTTTGGAAAGAGACTGAATATTGGGATTAGAAAGCAGATCAGAAAAGCAGCTGTGCCTTTGCTATGGATCTGGGAAAGTGTAGATTTGTAGATGTTGGAGTGATTGGGTACTGTGAAGTTTCTGGACTCTTAAAATTTGATAGATACTGGAGACTGGGAGAAAAAGGGGCATTCACATGACCTGCTCCCTCTGTTTGGGGGGCTGCGACTTGAATCTGTGCCATACCACAGCGTCCTGGGGAGGGCACAGAATCCATGGTTACCCATGGGGCTCTGAATCTCCACGGTTTCCGAATGGCCCCTCGAAGCTGGACTGGCGCACTTGGGGCTGGAGGTGGAGTCCTCTACACTAACCCATTTGGCACAGCTAGTCCCTTCCCGCAGCTGAACTTCCTCCTTTCCCAGCCTTCTCCTCCCACCACCTGGTTTCTCTAGGGAGGTCTTTGGCCTGAGTCTGTTTCCTTGCGCTCATTCTTCCAATTGAGGTCTATGGAGCTGCCACTGCCCAGCCCTCACAGGCACCGCCTGAGTCATGGGGAAACGACAAAGGAGGTGGCTTTGACCTCTGCACGCAGGCCAACTCGGCAGGCAGATTGTCGGGGGAAGCAAGCAAAAACGGAGAACAGGATAGCTTAATGGGCAAAGCAGCTGCAGCTCATCTGCTGCCTGGGATGCCCTGTGGAGGGAGGGCCCTCGCTGGCTAGAAAGCACCAGACCTTGGTCTCCGCTGCCCAGGGGCCAGGCGACTTTTGGAACCAGCCCTGGGAAGAGGACTCCTGCCGGGACCACGGGCCAGGCCGTCAGAGGGACCCCACTTGTGATGAAGAAGCCAGCTTCTTCAAGCAGCACGCCAGCTTCTGTGTGTCAGCGTGTGAGCTAGCCCCCCGGGGACTATGTTGACAACGCATAATGGGTCCAAGATGTATGACCGCTTGGGTCAGGGACGGTGACGAGCAAGATGTGACTTTCAGAGGCTCTCTTCCTCTCCGTCGTCCAGAGGGCAGAGCCAGGCCGTGGGGAGGCCGCGTGGGCAGGTCCGTCCTCCACGCATGTGCTCTGCGGGATCGAGTAAACGCCCCTCCCTCACCGCCTGGCCAGCACAGGCTGCAGAGCCCGCTGCATTCCCAGAGCCTGAGGAACTGCTCATTCCTGAACTCCCCCGGGAAGGTACAGTATGCGATGAGAACATGCGCGCACAGCTGCGCTTTCCAGATGTGGTCTCCGGGAGCCCGGGGGAGTCGCCTGCTACCCTCCGACCCAGGAGGGACTTCTGTTTTGCCTTATGAGGGTCAGTCGTGATCCTTTACGTCAGATGTATGAGCTGCTCTGCCTAAACCTGGCTTATGATGGCGGCGTAATCAATGCATTTCAAACTAAAACTTGAATGATAGATACTCTACGCATGTAGCTTGTTTGGATAAGGAGTTTTTAGAAATGCAATTATTTTGTAAATCAGCTTTTGTTTATAAGCGCTCCGGAGAGGAGGGACACCTTTAGAGTCGCCTATTGCTTGATTCTCCCAGAGAAATGGGAAAACTGACTGGTGACTCTCTAACCAATTGCACACTCTAGTTGTGGTTTCCAGAGAGAGAGAGAGAGCGATAGAGAGAGAGAGAGAGAGGTTAGGAAGGGGCCGGGCTTGGCCCCTTGGAGCTCCAGGTGCCAGGGGTACTTGCAAGGAGAGCAGTAAGAATGACAGGACCTGCAGCACTGGAGGGTCCCTCCCTCTCCCCTCCCCCTTGGACCGCCCATCGAGCGGCTGTGTATGACAACAAGCCTGGGCGGGGCTGTGGGAGATGCTGCTGTCCTTGGCAGGCAGTGGGAGGGGTGTGGGGTGTTGAAATCAAAACACTGGGAAGACAAGACCCAGGGAGTCTCCTGTGCACAAAAGGAGAAAGAAATGGATCACCCGACAAGTATTTTGACAATCTGAGGAGTTTGCTTAACGATTCAGAGAAAGTTCATGTTCCTGGAGAAAGAGCACATCTGATTTTCTGAGGCGATCAGCTTGCAGCCTCATAACAGCAGGGTGAGGTCAGCGCGGGATCGGAACCAGGGCCGAGCAGAAGCCGAGCCAGGTTTTCTGGGTGGACGCTGACTTCCGAGGAGGGACGTTTCTGAGGCTTCCTGTTGCTCCGGCCGGAGCCAGCTAGTCCATGCGAGACCCTCTTCTCTCTCCAAGCCCGGCGCCTCCCCTGTTTGGGTAACTGTGATAGACTGGTTTCCATTCATGCATTCGTACATTCTTCTAATACTCGCCGAGCATCTGTTATTTCCAGGAGCTATCCTGGGCGGTGGAGATAGAGATATTGGTAAGAGGTGGCCTCTGGCCCCCAGGAATTGACTATGAGTCAGGGAGCCCAACAAGGAAACAGCTCATTACCATACGGTGTGGTACAGTGTCCCACTGGGAGGCTTGGGGCTCCTCTGCTGGAAGTCAAGTGGGGGGTCCTTCTTCTTAAACTAGAGCCTGTGAAGCACTCAGAGGGACAGGCCTCAGGAAAGGCCTGAGTGCCCTAGCCGGTTTGGCTCAGTGGATAGAGCATTGACCCACAGACTGAAGGGTCCCGGGTTCGATTCCCGTCAAGGGCACATATCTGGTTGCAGGCTCGATTCCCAGTCCTGGTCAGCAGGGCACATGCAGGAGGCAACCAATCGATGCTTCTCTCTCTCTCTCTCTCTCTCTCTCTCTCCCTCCTTTCCATTCTCTCTAAAAATCAATAGAAAAATATCCTAGGGTAAGATTAAAAAAAAAAAAAGACACTGAGGCTGGGAGCTGGTGGTGATGGGGAAGGAAGCTTGTTGGACCTCATAGGTGACCTCCCCTCCATTCAACCATCTGTTTTGCAATTTGTGACATTTCCTCCTTTGGACTGACTTTGTTTTTTTACTTTTTTTTTTTTTTTTTTTTTTAGGATTTGTGCTTTGTGGTTTCTCTGCCTTCTCAGCCCTTCATTTACTTTGCTTTTTCTGTTGCGCTTGGTACCACTTTATTCCATGCCCTGTCCTCTCCTCTCCGTGTTTTCTTCCATTCTCTTCTTTTCCACTTTCAGGATTAGTGAGGAGGCTCTCTGTCATCATTCTCTCCTCCGTTATTCTCTTCATTCACACTCTCACCTTTCTGCCTCTCCCCAGCCACAGCTCGGCACTTATCTTCTTGTTTGGGCCTTGGGTACCTCCATGTCTTGTGGGGGGATCTATGCATCTCTAGACTACGCAGAGTGGAACAGCATTCTGGAACCTCATTTGAAATAGAAGCTGGCTATTTCTATAATAAACTAGTTGCGATATGGCAGTGAAATTTAGTGCTCAGATAAAAAAAATGAAATGTGTCTCAGTGGTTGCATTTCACGACCCATGAATCAGGAAGAAAAGGTTCAATTCCCTGTCAGGCCACAGATGTGGGTTTTAGCTTTGATCCCCAGTAGGGGGCGTGCAGGAGGCAGCCGATCAGTGATTCTTTCTTATCATTGATGTTTCTATCTCTCTCTCCCTCTCCCTTCCTCTCTCTGAAATAAGTAAAAAAATATTAAAAAAATAAAATGTTAAAAAACAAAATGATAATATGTATTTTACACATCTCTCCCAATGCAATAAAAAGAATCGTAATTTTGTCAGGATTTTTTCCCAAGTCAGGACGTGGAAGATATTAACACAGAAGGGCACCTGCAGATTTGTTTTTTAACAACTTTGTCAATATTACTAAATGGAAACTTAACACCTTTCCTTCTGGGAGGGAGATGGTAGGGGGTGGGAGGCGGGGAATAGGATTGCTCCCTGACTTTCGGGGTAATTCCCCTTCTCCCTCCTTTTCTCACTTACACCAAGTCAGTCGGCCAATGGTAGAGTGCACGGGAATCTTTTTTTTGTTCTTTTTTAAAAAAACACTAGTTTAGTCAGGAAAGCAAGTGAGGTTTTCTCCCTCCTTAGCTCTTGCTCTTCTCCTTCCCTCGAGCCTCCCTGTGGTGGTATCACTGTCAGCACTTACCCTCGCCTCACCTGCCTTCTGTTCTCGGCACGATGGGAAGAACATAGGCGTGAGCCAGGCAAGCTGCATTGGAATCCCGATACTTCCTCTTTAAGCAAAAGACATGGAATGAATCAACTCTTTGATCCATAGAATGGGGACCGGGATGACAATGAAGGGACCTAACGTAATGGTTGTTGCCAGGATAAGCTACCAAGTGTTCCTGAGTAGGCACCCAGGTACTGGCAGCTGTTATCACCACTACCTCACTCAGGACAGTCCTCCCCTGTAATCCACGGTTTCAGCTACTGGCTGTCAACTGAGGTCTGAAAATATTAGACCAGAAATAAGCATACTTATTTTTTTAAAAATATATTTTATTGAGTTTTTATAGAGAGGAAGCGAGAGGGACAGAGAGCCAGAAACATCGATGAGAGAGAAACATCGATCAGCTGCCTCCTGCACCCCCCCCACTGGGGATGTACCCGCAACCAAGGTACATGCTCTTGACCGGAATCGAACCTGGGACCCTTCAGTCCGCAGGCTGACGCTCTATCCACTGAGCCAAACCAGCTAGGGCAACATATGTTTTAAATTAAACGCTGTTAGTCGCTTAGCAGCCCTCTGGGTTATCATCAGATTGATTGTTGTGGTATTGAAGTGCTTGTATTCAAGTCAGCATGATTGTACTGAATAATGGCTCCAAATGCCGGCAGTTCCGGTACGCCAATGAGAAGCTGTAAAGTGCTCCCTTTAAGAGCAGAGATGAGTGCAAAATATCAAAATAAGATATTATGAGAGAGAGAGATTGAAAGAGCACACTTCACATAACTCTTATTACAGTATATTGTTAAAATTGTTCTATTTCATTGCTCCTTTCTTACTGTGCCTAAGTGATAAATTAAACTCTATCATAAGTGTGTATGTCTAGGAAGGAACATTGCCCAGATAGAGTTCAGTACTAGTCATGGTTTCAGGCATCCACTGGGGGTCTTGGAACGTATGCTCCGTGGATGGAGGGCGAACTGTATTCGTTTGCCATTGTTGAATGATTACCTACAGGTCCTTTGCCAGAACTTCCATCTGGGACAGGCCTGATTTAAAGCATTCTGTCCCGTGGCCCTTGCAAGTTTCCTAGACACCCATCTGATGACATTCCTGTTCTGTTGTGGGAACTGCGGGCTCTAGCATTTGCCACTCCCCCTGACCTGTCAGCTCCTGTAAGGCAGGACCGCTCTACCTCTGCTGGGCCCCATGCACACGCCGTTGTTTAGTATGTGTCCACGGAAGGAAGGCGCCGACACAGTGAAAGGGCTGCGCGTGGCTACACGGCTTGGTAGTTCACCTCCCTGCCTGGGGCTCATTAATCCAACGTTGTCTTAGGCTGTCAGGCTGCAGGCCTGGGAGAGGGAGTTTAGGCTCCTCTGGCATTTCATCTGGGCTCTTTGCCATCAGGCTTTTCCCTGGAGAAAGGAGGGGCCCTGGGAGGAGCCAGCAGGCAGGGTACACGGCAGGGATGGGGTCAGTGTGTCAGTGCAGGTGTGGGGCACCGAGCCAAGTCTTGCTCATCCAGGGGGGTGGTGCAGACACCGCGCTATGAACAGTCTCCGAAGCCAATCCTGCCGCTTTGCCCTCAGAGATAGGTCTCTCCCCACTCCGAGATCAGCTGCTCTGGGGCTGGGGTGGAGAGCTTTGCCCTCTTGAGGTTCCCCAGCATGTTCATGCTTGGGGTACACATGCACCGGAAGCAGTGCAGGTTCGTGGGAATTGCTCCGTTCTGAGGCTGCGCTGCCTGGATTTCAACCCTCCTCTGTCCCTCCCTCCCAGCCCAGCCCTGGGCTCACTGACCCTGGCCTGGTTGTTTATCTTCTCTGGATCTCATTGTAAAATGGAACCTCATAATGGCATCTCCCTCCTAAAGCTGTTGTGAGGATTCGATGAGCTACCACAAGTAAGACTCCTCACGCAGCGTCCCGCACATAGTAGCGGCTCAAGAAACGTTAGCCACTGTCATTGCATTTGGTGTGTGCCCCTTGTGATTGGATGCTTTCTAGAGAAAGTTCGGTCTTCCTGCAGGCTTTGGGTTCCTCTTCTTCCTCACTGAAGGGGTTCTTGGGGGTTTGATGGCCTCAGTCTCTTGCTATGATACCATCTGTATATTCCAGTGATGCCCAATCTGCGTATAGAAGTTATAGGGCAAGTTCTCTCTTTACCAGGCAGCTGTAGTCACATTGGCCTAGCATTGAGTTGCTAGATTAAAAAAAATTTCCTTTTATTGATTTCAGAGTGTAAGGGAGAGATAGAAACATCAGTGATGAGAGAGAATCATTGATGGGCTGCTTCCTGCATGCCCTCCACTGGGGATCAAACCTCCAACCTGGGCATGTGCCCTGACCGGTGCACGGGACGACGCTCAACGAACTGAGCCACACCGGCCAGGGCCACGGTGTTCTTTATTTATTTTCAAATCGTGGCTCCAATCTTGAATGATTTTATAGAAAGGGACAGTTAGGCAAGAATAATCCAAGAGGACTAGGTTCTTGGCCAAGATGTCTCTTGGGTCACCTGGAACAAGCAGCTGCAGCTACGTGGAGAAATGACGGGTGATCAGATACAGTGAGGCAGGTAGGACCTGGGCTGAGCAGTGAGCACATTCTCGAGGCGGGAAGAGCCAGAGCAGTTTTCATTTATGGAGACGAGAGCCTGCGCTGAAGAGGTTAACGCAGTCTGAGTGCATCTGGGTTCACTCCGGAGGGTGGAGGCATTCGGTGCCACCAATGAGGCCCCAATGGCCCCGCACACACCTGCAGGCGCTCACGGCACTGTGGGCCAGCGACTCACCGAGTCACCCGGGGGAAGAAGGACAAGCAGAGCCTCTGACCCCAAACAGCTGCATCTTGCCACAGTGAAGGAACTGGCTACCCCAGGACTGTTGCTCTCAGCTACACCCTGACCCTCAGGACATTTGCCGGCTCTCTCCTTGTTCCTCTTGTTTGATCCAGGGAAACTGGGATTTCTTAATGGAAAGTACAGGTTGCTCCTGGCCAGGAACGGCCTGCAGCTGCTTGTCTTTGCTCCACAGAGAGTCCACCCTCCCTGAGAGGAAGGAGGCTGGAAGGAGGCTTCTGGCCGGGCCACTGAGCCCCAGCGGCTGCCTAGACTCAGGCTGAGCTCCCCACCTGCTCTGGTCATTTCTGTGAGCAGAGGGGGACAGGACCCTGAACTTGCACCTGGGTGACCTTCACTTTCTGTGAGTTTGTTTTACTGTAACCCCGCAAGGGTCAGTAGACAAGATGATCCTCCTTGTTTTCCATTCTGAAGGTAGACCAGTCTCTGTGTCCCTTCACAGCCCAGAAGGCCAGATGGGGCTGAGCATCTGGGATCGGGGAGGGAGCAGAGGTGCAAGGCCATGGTACAGTCTTGGTTCAAGGTGACAATGGGCCCCTCCCCAGCATTGGAAGCCGAGGCCCTGAGGAGAGCAGTGACTTACCCAACGTCACACATGTACTTGGGGCTGGGACCAGGATCAGAATCTAGGCCTCACAGCCCTGTGTCCTCTCTCTCACATAGGCCAACAGGGAGTGTTCGTGGTGCCCCAGGGCCAAGTAACATGCTTGTTCTACAGGCTCTGACCATCAGAGGTTAGACTTTTCCAGGGCTACTGCCTTACGGGATCCTGTACTCTAGTGTCTATGGACATATGGGCCCCATCGCCCAACCGCCTTCGTTGTGCCCCTGCATGAACCTTCGTTCCCCTTTCCTCATGGTGGGCCCTTAGCTGCATCACAAGCAGGTCCATAGGACTCACTGCTGTTCCCCAGCAGTCAGGTTCCCTAAACTGCTGGTCAAGTGCACTTCCCCCCCTCTCCCCAAGCTTTGGCAGCGGTTGTCTTTAGGTTTCAGAATCCCAGGGAAGGAGACCTTTCTGAGCCTTTGGAGAGGGAAGGGTAGTTGAAAAAGAAGGGAGTTTGAAGTTCGTCCGTGGGGCTCCCCAAAGTGGAGGGAGGGCCACAGGTCAGCACAAGACAGAAGATCAAGGGTGCCCAGGCGTGTCGCCCGTCCTTGACTATGGGCTCAGTCTGATGACCCTGGCGGTTCTCTGGCCGGATAACCTCGCTCATGAGGAGGTGTGACTCTCACCTGACTATGGGAAGCCAAGTTCCACTGCTCAGGTCATAACCTTCTGAGGGCTTCGGATTAAATTTTGCTGATCTTCTGAACCATGACCCCCTTTCTTCCTCTGCCCCCTGACCCCACTAACTGGATTGCCCACCTTTTCCCCAAGTCAGCACGCACTTGCTCACACACACATGCACACACACAGCCCTTAAGAGAAGGAAGCCAACAGCTGTGTGTGTGTGTGTGTGTGTGTGTGTGTGTGTGTGTGTGTTTCTGTAAACACCTCGGCTCCCAGAGGAGACCATGCACGGCTCTTTCTCTGGAGGGTTCACACAGGAGGCACCAGGCAGTCAGCTGTGAAGTCTGGAAATAGTGCTGACTGTTACACACCACAAGGGCACATTTTTGCCTGAGACGTGAACCTCTCCAAGCTTCAGCTTCCTGTCTGCAGAAGGTGACAGTAGTCTTTATTCCAGTGGGATGTGGTGACCATTCAGCAGGGTCATGTGTGAGAAGTGCACGCCCAGTGTCAGCATTTGATAAATCATCACCGCGATGAACTATGATCATGACTCTCAGCTTCCGCCTTTGACAAATAGGCATATCATATACCTGCCTCCTAAGACTGTTGTGGGGATGTGCTAGTTTCCTGTCAGCTGTAAAGTGCCCTCCACAAGGAAGGCAAAGATGGAGAGAGGAGAAAGCCAGCATCACTGGTCAACAGTGTCTTCTCAAGAGGAGCAGAATGGCCCGGCCAGTGTGGGTTAGTGGTTGAGAGTCAACCTATGAACCAGGAGGTCAGGGTTCGATTCCTGGTCAGGGCACATGCCTGGGATGCTGACTTCATCCCCAGTAGAAGGCATGCAGGAGGCAGCCAATCAATGATTCTCTTTCATCATTGATGTTTCTCTTTCTCTTACCCTCCTTCTCTGAAATCAATAAATATATATATAAAAGAGTAGTACAATGTGTACAAGTGTCTTATTCTAGCTCCAAGTCCTGGGCCTTGCAGTATCTAGATGCATCGCTGGCCCATACTGTTTAATAGGTTCTTTGAGGTAGCCACCCAGGACTTCCATATCCCTGGAAGTGCCTCCTGTCAGGGGTGCTGCTAGAAGCCCTACTTCCGGTTGCAAGTTACCTTTCAGGACAAAAAGAGGGACTTTCTTGCTTAGGTCACAATCCACTTAATTCGTTTTCCTTCCCAGCAGCCATTGGGCCCACGGTCCCCCTGAGCTTCCATAGCAAGTGAGCTGTGCCTGGACAGAGGCTTGGGCCCACCTTACTCTGCCTCCTCCCAACCCAAGGAGGCCGGATGGCAGGCATGGGTGGGCCCTTGGCCTGTGACCCTTTGGCTGAGAGTCTGAGCTTAATTCATGGTTGTCCGAAAGCAGCCACTCAGCCAAGACCAAGGCTGCACAGAGCTGACTGAATGGACACTGTGCTTGCCTTCCACCCCCGCCTGCCTCCGTTAGGCACAAGCAGAGACTCGCCCAGCTGTGGGAGTCACCATTTTCTGGTCTGGAAGGTCGACTCTATATAAAGCAGTGGCCCTGTAGTTTAATTCGGTACCTCCTCATTTCCTCCCACAGGACCTCCCAGCAGAGGACTTGTGAGCCACAGAGCTGTCTTCCGAGGCCTCCTCCCTCAGCCTGGGTCAATCCCATGAATAGCCAGCCCCACAGCCCCCTGGGAGAGGGCCTGGCTGAAAAGGTGCTGCACCCGGTTAGGCTTGGAATGGGAGCGAGCTGGAATGCTCTTTCTCCCCTCAGGCCTGCCTGTTACTGTCTCTAACCTCTGGCTGGCTTCTGCTTCCCTTGCCTGGCAGGACCTGTGTGGAGCCACCACCTGTGACACGCTGGGCATGGCTGACGTGGGCACCATGTGCGACCCCAAGAGAAGCTGTTCTGTGATCGAGGATGATGGGCTCCCGTCAGCCTTCACCACTGCCCATGAGCTGGGTGAGGCTGGAGGGGGCTGTCTGGTGGGGTGGGAGAGCTCCCCTCGGGGGTCTCTCTGGGTTCCCTGGGTGCTTGGTGGGGAGACACATGGGCATGTCTGTGTTTCCTCATGGCCCGAAGCCTTAGGGATCCTCTCTCAGGGCTGGCGTCTTCCCTAGCAATGGCTTTGATTGTCTCTGCTTGCCCCAGCTCAGTTGGCCAGTGATATTGTCCGAGAACGTCAGCCATCAGCGTGTCTCATCAACCAGGCACTAAGGGGAAAATATGTTCAATACACTGCTGTCCTCACTGAGCCCGCAGCCACCTGGATGGGACAGAGGACACAGGAACATGATGTTGGGGACATCTGCTAAGCAATCCATCAATACATAGAAACGACCAGCCTGATTGACCCGGCTCTCTAGCTTCCCTAACTGGTCCTCCTTCTCCCATCTCTCCCCATTGCCTCCTAACTACACAGCCACTGAGCCTTCTTGCCTAATCCCACAGGCCATGTGTTCAACATGCCCCATGACAACGTGAAAGTGTGTGAGGAGGTGTTCGGGAAACTCCGGGCCAACCACATGATGTCCCCAACGCTCATCCAGATCGACCGTGCCAACCCCTGGTCAGCCTGCAGCGCTGCCATCATCACCGACTTCCTGGACAGTGGGCACGGTAAGCCAGGGTGACTGAGCAGGAGTGCCACTGTTGGCAGTGCCCGCCACCTCTCTGGACCTGTCCTCTGTCACCCAACGTGTGCATGACCCTGAAGAGGCGGGCTCTGAAGAGGGTCTGCCCGTTCCATTGCCCCTTGCTTCATTCTCTCCCTACCCTTCAGATACTGGTTAGCCACGCCCCGCCTTCCCCAGCTCATCCCTCATGCATGCCCTTGGCTCTCTGCAGGAGACTGCCTCCTGGACCAGCCCAGCAAGCCCATCGCCCTGCCCGAGGACCTGCCGGGAGCCAGCTACACCCTGAGTCAGCAGTGCGAGCTGGCCTTCGGTGTGGGCTCCAAGCCCTGTCCCTACATGCAGTACTGCACCAAACTATGGTGCACCGGAAAGGCCAAGGGGCAGATGGTGTGCCAGACCCGCCATTTCCCCTGGGCAGATGGCACCAGCTGCGGCGAGGGCAAGTTCTGCCTCAAGGGGACCTGCGTGGAGAGACACAACCTCAATAAGTACAGGGTGAGCGTGCTGGAGGGGAGTAGATCCTAGTGGTCTCATCCCAGCTTTGCTATGGGACCATAACTCTGTCGCCTTGCTGTGCTGTGCCTCGATTTCCCTGTCTGCAGTTCTATTACCTTGTTGACTCTAAGACTGGAGAGAAAAGATATGGTAGGTCTAAGGCAGGTGGGCAAAGCCCTTCACCCGAAGCGAGGGGTCCCCGTGCCGAGCTCTGCACCTCTCTGACCTGGGAATTCTGGACCAAAGCTATTTGATATTTGGGTTAGTTCCTTCCTTCCTTTCTTCCCTCATCAGCTCTCTCTGAGTGTGTTCCATGTTCAGGGAGCTGTGGGCCAGAGGTGAGCAAGGCTCCAAGCTGAAAGGAAGCGGACCCCTGAGCAAGCCTCCCTATTTGCTGCACCCTGAGCCAAGCATCAGTTTCTGTTGTGGTTGATGGTCTTTGAGGCCAAACCACAATGGGAGAAACTTTATTTTTCCTGATAAGCAGGAATAGCAATCAAACCAGAACACATTCAAAACCCCAGATAGTCTCAGAATATAGTAAACACTTTCTCCAGGTCCTGGGTTGGGACGGTGAAGGGATTTGTACGTTCCCAGGCAGGAATAAGCAGTCCCTCTGCTCCCTCGATCCTGGGGAAGACCATTGCCTCCCCACCCCGGCCGGGCCCCAGGAGGGCTTGGCTTGGGGCTGTGTGTACACCGAAGCAATATAATGAAAAAAACACTCACCAAGCACGTTAGCAATTGCCCTGAGATGGGTGTGGTACGGAATTATGTAAAATCTTTTTCTGTGTTCTGGGAATATATACTTAATTAAACTTTAGCCATTTATTAGGCAACAACCCCTTGTGTTCAGGGGACTGTGTAAGACACAGTGGTGGCCAGAAAAACAAATGAAAATGGGCCGCATCTCAGAGGGCTCACAGGCTGGTGGGGAAGCTGGAAATGGAACTGTAACACAAGACACAGGGAGGCGTGAGTTACGTGTTAAGGCAGAAGCATGACAGTGTGTCATGGGAGATCGGGATGAGAGTTTGATGATCACGAGAGGGGTCTGTAAAAACTTGGATGAGGAGGTCGGATTTGAAGAGAGCCTTGAGGGATGAGTAGGGCGAGAGGGAGCAGAGACGAGTGACGTCAGGGAGGCGGGGCCAGCTGGAGCGTTGGGTGGATGAGGGCTCTATCAGAACCAGCTTTGGGCAGATGGTTTGGGGCTGGATTGTAGTTGTCTTAACCACCAGGCTGATGCATTTAGACTAGAAGGTCCTGGCCAGCTCCTGCCCCTGAAGATGAGTCAGGAGGATAAGGAAGATTAAAATTTCTTAAGGATATTAGATATAGCAAGTGTGATCTGAGAGGCACCATCTTTTCCTCATGCTTTCTGGAATTCTCAGCCCATCAGCCGCAAAATCCAATACATCAGTGGTTCTCAACCTCGGCTGCACATTAGAATCACCTGGGAACCTTTTTAAAATCCTGATGTCTGGGCCTCATCCTCCGGAAATTCTGTTTCTTTGTTACTCATGTTGTGGCCCCCACCCCATAACAAAGAAACAGAATTTCCAGAGGATGAGGCCCAGAAATCAGAATTTTAAAAAGATTCCCAGGTGATTCCAATGTGCAGCCGAGGTTGAGAACCACTGCACTACATCCTCAACCTCTTTTCTGAACAGTCTCTTCACCTGTTTCAACTGAAGCCTAGCCCTCCACCTGGGGCACTGTTGCTCCTTTTCTCCCAAGACCTCCAGGGCTCAGTCCCCAGCCCTCCTCACTCCTCCCGCTAACTTCTTAGGTGATTCATCTCAAAACTATATTTCTGTGTCAAAGACTCCCAGATTGGTACCTCCAGCACAGACCTGCCTCCTGAACTACAGACCTGAATGCCCCACCCAATTTTGACATCTCCGCGTGGGGAACTCATACACAGTGTAGACATAACATCAGGGAAGCCTTGTTCCCCATCAGCTCCCCTAAACCTGCCTTGGGGACTCCATCTTCCCGTGGCTCACACCAACACCGTTTCCTCTCACTTCACACCCAATACCTCAGCCTTTCCTGTGGACTCTATTTCCAAAACAGAGCCAGGAGCCAGCCATTGCTCAGCACCTCACCTGCTGTAGCCCTGGCCCAAGCCTCCGTCACGTCTTCCTTGGGTTGTTGCGGTTGCTCCCTGACCGACCTTCTTACAGACTGTCTCCACCAAAGCAGCAGGGGAGCCTTTAAGTGTGAGCCAGGTCATGCCCCTCCCGGCTTTACTCATCTCTTAGAACAAATGAGCCCCGACTCTCTTCCTCTCCTGCTTCTCTCGCTCTGTGACCCTGGAGCACTCTGGGTACCTGCCTCCTCCAGGTCTTCGTATTTGTTCCTCTGCATGGAGTGCCTTTTCCCTAACCCAGTGGCAAACTGTGGCTCGCAAGCCACATGTGGCTCTTTGGCCCCTTGAGTGTGGCTCTTCCACAAAATACCGACTTCTGCGCATGGGCCACGAAGTTTCAATCGCGCTGTACATGCGTGCCCGCACGTGGTATTTTGTGGAAGAGCCACACTCAAGGGGCCAAAGAGTGGCATGTGGCTCTTGAGCCGCAGTTTGCCTAACCCCTGCACAGCTCATTCCTGTACTTCCCTTTAGGCCTCTGCAAAAATGTCACCTCAGTAGTGAGGCCTCTGAGACCCCTTATAATACAGAGCACCCCAATTCTCTGAGGCCTTTTCTCCCACCTGCTTTGAACGCCAGCTGACACTATGAGCAGGCTTTTTATGTTTTACTTTTTTAATTTTTATTTATTTCAGAGAGAAAGGGAAAGGGAGAGAGATAGAAACATCAATGATGAGAGAGAATCATTGATGGGCTGCCTCCTGCACACCCACCCTGGGGATCGAGCCTGCAACCCGGGTATGTGCTCTAACCAGGAATCGAACCATGACCTCTTGGTTCCTAGATTGACACTCAACCACTGAGCCATGCTGGCTGGGCAGCACAGGCTTATTGTATTGTTTACCTTGCCCTGCTTGGATGCAGTCGCTTTAAGGGCAAGGATTTGGAGCCAGGCAGGTTGTAGGAACTCAATGGATATTTGGTGAATGAACGAATGATGGCACATGAGAGGAGCATGATGAATGTTTCCTGTAGAAACCAGTGGGAAGAAGTGGTGCCAGGTGAAAAACCATAGCATCATCTCAGAAGTCATGGGACCAATGTTAAATAACTGCAGAAAAACTAG
>NW_006299479.1:35768-41177 GCF_000327345.1 Myotis davidii | reverse complement strand
CCATGATGAGAGAGAACCATGGTGGATCAGCTGCCTCCTACAAGTCCCCCACTGGGACCTTTCAGTTCACAGGCTGATGCTCTATCCACTGAGCCAGACCAGCTAGGGCAGTTTCAGTCTTTAGAGGTCATTGTTGATTGGGAGCGGCTTCCCTGGTGCAATGAGACCCACGTTGCCAGCACAGAGCGGGGAGGAGGGAGAAAGAGCAGACGCAGAGGACTGTCTTAGAAATAAAAGGCTGGAATGAGGTGGGGCTCCCGCTTGAGGAGAAAGCAGGCCCCAGGGAAAGTGTTTTTTACAGGATGGAACCGCCACATGACACAATGAAGCCAGAACTCTCTCTCTGACAGAAGGACAGATAGGCTGAATCTATGAATATAAATTAAAGTTCTTCTGTTGCATGCAGCCAGTTCCCCATGAGCTCCATGTGGATTAGTGGTTTTAGGATGATGTGTGACAGCGTTTTAATCCCAGGCTTGTTTCTCAGGGCTGATTCCTTTATTGCCCAACTGATGTGCGCTTGGGGGATACACACTCACTTTACTGTCATCATAAGGAAAACATCCCGAAGGCCATAAATTTTCTATCCCCTCTCCACCCTCTTAAAAAATAAGACAACACTGCATAATTCAGCCCAGAGCCAAGTCGAGTTGTAAGATTGCTTCATAGTCTCTTATGTGTATCTCCTCTTAACACAAACATCAGAGCTGCTAATAGTGAAACTTCTTCAAATTCAGCCCCCAAGTGAGGTTAAGATCAGTCTGGTTTTGTGAAAAGTCCGCATTAGTAAACACGTACAGATAAAAAATATCCAGACATCTGTGGTTTACTGGCAACAGCTGCGGACTGGCCATACCTTAGATTTAGAGACATATATACTCTAACAATAGGTAAGGAGACACTTTGAACTCCTGCACGATGGCAAGCACAGTGCCAGGAATATTCATACACGTTGCATCATTTAAATCTTCTGTGTGACCACACGCCTGCATATCATGGGCCCTTTTTTTGCAGATGAAGGACTTGAGACTTGGAAGTTTTCCCAACTTGCCCTTGACCACCACTGTGGTGAGGGGAGAGGAGGCTGTAGAATTGGGCTTCATGCGGAGGGAGGGGATTGGGGAGGCTGTACCAGTGTTGCTCTCTTGTGGGCTCAGGGTGTGGGTGTGGCACCCCGACCCCTGCAGGGGCATAACAAACTCTTCCTCACAGGTGGACGGCTCCTGGGCCAAATGGGAGCCCTACAGCCCCTGCTCTCGCACCTGTGGCGGGGGAGTGCAGCTGGCCAGGAGGCAGTGCAGCAACCCCACCCCGGCCAATGGGGGCAAGTACTGCGAGGGAGTGAGGGTGAAGTATCGATCCTGCAACCTGGAGCCCTGCCCCAGCTCAGGTGAGGAGGGAGGGCAGCGGTGGCCTGGGCCTGGGGGAGGCAGGCCAGGCTGGAGGTCACAGTCCCCACTTGGGGTCATTCATGGCCACAGAGTTACTGTGGTCAAGAGTGTCTGCCTTAGGCCAGAGTCTGGGAATGCACAGGTGCACATTCCTTTTGGGATAACTTCTCTGTCTACTCCCTTGGCAAGAGGCTTAGACTGGGAGGCTACATGGCCCAAGGGGCTGAGACGTAAGCAGGAATTCATTATCCAGGGAACCATGACCTTGGGTGGGAAGAAAAATGACATCTTTATTTTTATTAACCTTTCTAATTTAAAATTTAGAACTTCCTTCTATTAGAAATTTAGTATTTTTACTACCCTTTCTATCCAAAATGTAGTGGTAGCAGTACCTATGACTTTGTCACCAATAGAAATCACGGCTATTTCACATTACCTTTTAGTTGTCATGGATTTCTCAAGATCCCATTTGTGCTTGTCACTACTTCAAAATTACAGGGGTTATAGACTCATTATGGAGTCTTGTTATTTACTGTGTAATAACAAAGAAGCACACACATCACAATATGTTTCAAAGTATGTTGGTCATTGTATATCGATGTAATTAGTATTCCATGTAATTTATTTTACTAGTATTCCATGTAATTTAATAACATTCTGAAAATAGTTTCAGTAGCCTGCTGTAGGGCTGGTTCTATGGCACAGAGGGTTAGAGTACCTGATACAACTTTAAGGCCAGACTCCTGGGGAAGGTGGCCCAGAGCCTAGGAGATGCCTTATCACCAGTGTCCTGCATCCCTGCGCCCAGCTTGCTTTAGTCCGCTGAGATGGGGTGGCTTCAAGACTGGGGATCACTCAGATGAGGGTGGGGAAGAGCCTCAGGGGGGTTCTCTACTTCGCTCCCACCTTGGCCCCTCCCTTTAGCTTTCTGCACCTGCTTGCTCCCTCCCCAGCCTCTGGCAAGAGCTTCCGGGAAGAACAGTGTGAGGCCTTCAATGGCTATAACCACAGCACCAACCGGCTCACCCTCACCGTGTCGTGGGTGCCCAAGTACTCAGGCGTGTCTCCCCAGGACAAGTGCAAGCTCATCTGCCGAGCCAACGGCACCGGCTACTTCTACGTGCTGGCACCCAAGGTGAGCGCCCTGGAGGCCAAGAGGTAAGAGAAGGTTCAAGGCCTTCGGGGAAGCCTCCAGTTGACCTGTCCTTCTCTCCATTCCTCCCCCTCCTGGGGGCGCTGCAGGTGGTGGACGGTACGCTGTGTACCCCTGACTCGACCTCGGTCTGTGTCCAGGGCAAGTGCATCAAGGCTGGCTGCGACGGGAACCTGGGCTCCAAGAAGAAGTTCGACAAATGTGGGGTGTGTGGGGGAGACAATAAGAGCTGTAAGAAGGTGACAGGACTCTTCACCAAGCCCATGTGAGTGCTGGGCCCTGGAGGGCGTGGTCAGGGAGCAGGGGAGAAGAGGAGTGAGTGGCACAGTGCCCAGGCATGGGAAGCTTGAGTTCAATTGGGGTAAATGTCAGATCCTGGCCAGTATCCTTGCTGTGGAGACCACTCACACTCTTCTGAGTATGACATTCATTCATTCATTCATTCATTCAGCAAGCAAGCAAAGATGACTGCAATTGGCGAGACTTCATTCATTCATTCATTCATTCATTCAGCAAGCAAAGATGACTGCAGAGATGCATGCTCAAGGAGGACCTCCCTCAGCAGGAGATGCTGCTCAGGGGGGTGGCAGAGAGTAGTTAGGGTCTGTCTAGAGTCCTAGGGTAGGACTGACCTGGGTTCACATTTCAGTCCCCAATATTCTGGATGACTTTGGGCAAGTGACACAGTCTCTAGAATAACATATCTTTTCCCTGATGAAGTGGGCATGTCCCAAATGTATTTCATGTAGTGCTGGTGGGAGAATGAAGGGAGTTCATCCAAGTGAGATGCTTAGCATAGTACTTGGTGCTTAATGTTCATGACGATGATAGCAAAACGCAACTCTACTGGAGGCCAAATGGGACAGCCTCCTCATGCCCCAGACCTTGGCTTTGGATACCAGATGAAGGTGAGAATGGCACTAAACTGTAGAGACAGGCAGTGTGAGAGGCTGGGACTGAAGGAACCCCCTTCCTGGCAGACTTGTGCTGGGACCAGCGGAAGAAATGTGTCTGGGCCTCTTCTAGCCCCAACTCCGGAGCCTGCAGCTCCCTGGCCTGAGCTTTCTGAGGTCCAGCACCTTCCCTTTTATTTTCCAGAGGAATGTGCTCCTTCAAAAGTCCTGACCCATGTTCTGGGAGCAGCTGGGGCAGGCAGAGCCACGGAGGCCTCATTTGTGGGGCAGGTATGGGTGGCCAGGAGCCTCGGCCGCCCCAGGACACACAGGGCCTCTGCTGAGCCCTAGGTGGGCAACTTCTCTGGCAACCTGGACACTGCAGGCTGAGGGTGCCCTAGCTGCCCTTCAGAGGGATCTGCAGCGGGAGGCCCAGTGAGGAAATCCTGGTTACATGACAGGGGTTCCTTTCACAGACTAGGGGAGCTAGAAGGAATCGTTGCAATCTTCTAGTTGAACCTACTCATTGTATCGGAGAGGACACTGGAACCCAGAGAGACTGACTTTAAAGCCACCAGGGAGTTGGTGTCCCAGCCAAGACTTGATCTGGGTCCCACACTCCAGGGCCAGTGTGTACTTCTGCACTGCGGCCCAGCCTGGGACTCAGGGACTTATCGCCTCTCCCTCCCCGCTCCCTCCTCACTGGGTGCTTCCTCTGCTGTGGGTGCAGTAGCTAATTTCATCCTCATTACAATGCCACGTGCTACGTGTGACTATGGTCTCTGGGTGCGGAAACTGAGAAGCTAAGGAACTTATGTAAGGACAACAGCAAAGTGTGTGGTAGGGATCCCTCTGACCCCAACACTCCCGGTCTTACTCATATGCTGGAATTCACCAAAATATCATTGTATTGAAGAAGAAAGACCATCAGGCGATGCAGCCAGCATACTTAGTTTTAAATGACCTGAAGACAATCTCCCTTCCATCTTGCAGCTCGTGTGTGTCTCCAGGGCACCTGAGCGGTGGCTGAGGCAGCCTGGTTGGTCTTGGTTCTTTGTCATCTTCATGACCTACCCCAGGCCTTGTTGTTGTTGTTCTATAGAACTTAAAAAATATATATATATATATTTTTTATTGATTTTAGAGAGGAAGGGAGAATGCACTCTAAGCAACATTGTAACACATACAGAAGCTAAACAAAACCGGGGGCTTCAGCCAGCAGGACCGCAAAGAGAGAGATTGAAACATCAATGATGATAGAGAATCATTGATAAGCTGCCTCCTGCACGCCCGACAGTGGGGGTCGAGCCCGCAACCCGGGCATGTGCCCTGACCCAGAATCGAACCGTGACCTCCTGGTTCATGTGTCGATGCTCAACCAGTGAGCAACACCGGCTGGGCCCACCCCAGGTTTCGTGAAAGGGGAATCTTTATGACGTTGGCGGGATCCAGGTCTTTACTCCCAGGCATCTGTCTAATGCGCAACCCCCTCCCGCCGCAGGCACGGCTACAATTTCGTGGTGGCCATTCCCGCAGGCGCCTCGAGCATTGACATCCGCCAGCGTGGCTACAGGGGGCTGATTGGCGATGAGAACTACCTGGCCCTGAAGAACAGCCAAGGCAAGTACCTGCTCAACGGGCACTTCGTGGTGTCACCCATGGAGCGGGACCTGGTGGTGAAGGGCAGCGTGCTGCGCTACAGTGGCACGGGCATGGCCGTGGAGAGCCTGCAGGCCTCCCGGCCCATCCTGGAGCCCCTGACCGTGGAGGTCCTCTCTGTGGGGAAGATGACACCGCCGCGGGTCCGCTATTCCTTCTATCTGCCCAAAGAGCCCCGGGAGGACAAGTCCTCCCGCTCCAAGGACCCCCGGGGGCCTTCCGTGCTCCACAACAGCGTCCTCAGCCTCTCCAATCAAGTGGAGCAGTCGGATGACAGGCCCCCTGCGCGCTGGGTGGCGGGCAGCTGGGGGCC
>NW_006299479.1:31670-35682 GCF_000327345.1 Myotis davidii | reverse complement strand
GCGGAGACGCGAGCCTGTGGGGACCCCTGCCCGACCTGGGAGCTCGGGGCCTGGTCGCCCTGCTCCAAGAGCTGTGGCCGCGGCTTTAAGAGGCGTCCACTCAAGTGTGTGGGCCGCGGAGGGCGGCTGCTGGCCCGGGACCAGTGCAACCTGCGTCGGAAGCCCCAGGAACTGGACTTCTGCATCCTGAGGCCGTGCTGAGTGGGATCTATGGTGCTGCCAGTGTTCTGGCCAGAGGGAGTGTGGGCAGGGGCCCCGCGCCACGATGTCACCACATCCAGGGAAAAGGATCATGGGTGGGAGCGAGCGGTTTCCTCCTACCCCCTGGCCTGGGCAGGGAGCTAAGTCACTAACACACAGTCTACCTCACACCTGGTTCCTCCAGGGCCCAGTCTCGGGAGAGGCTGAGAGGTGCGGGTGCTGGGCAAGAAGGTGCTGGGGCCCAGTTCCCAAGAGACCTGGAGGGTGGCCACTCCCAGGCAGACTTCAGGGACCTGGGCCCCCGTCGGGGAGGCCACAGGCTGCCGGATGGGCCATGGCCCAGTAGCTGGCACCCTCAGGTGGCCCCAGGGGCTCTGAGCCATCTCTGAACAAGGTGCTTTTAGCCTACTTTCCTTTTCTGACCGACAGACTGAACCATGCACATGGGCTGGGGTGAGCAGGCGTGGAGGGAGGGGGAGGTGAGGTGTGCCTGCAGCCCGGGGCCACTCTTCTTGAGGAGGGCTGGATGTATGGGGGAGTCCTGAGGTTCCTCATCTTCCTTCTACTCTGGGCCCCCCTTTAAAGGGACACCTCTTCTCCTGTGTCATCCAGGCCTCCACCGGGAGGGCTGTCACACCAGTGTCCTCTGTGGCTCCGCGGGAAGGGATAGGACGTTGATAGGGAGCCCGTTGTCTTCACGAGGGATCCGACCATTTAAAAAAAAAAAATGCTGGAACATATAAGGGGAGATGGATTCTGTGGCTGAAGTAGGGGGTTTGGAGAGAGATCTCAAGGGCTCTGCGGTCCCTGCGGCTGGGCTGAGCCTGGGGGAATGTCACTCTAGGGTGGGAGGCGGCGGCTCGGGTCTGATGGCTTCCTCCTCCAGGGAGGCAGGTGTCAATCAGGCTGATGCCTTCGGCTCTGCGTCACCTTCCCAGTGGTCAGGGTCCTGGGCCTACTAAGAGGGCATGGGGTGTGCCCAGGAGGGCCGGTGCTGAAACTCCACATGCCTGCAGGTTGGTCCTCATCCGGACAGCTGCATGCAGTCTGGCTTGGGCATGTCACGTGGCATCCCGGGCTGTGGTTTCTGCAGTTGGAAAATGAGATTCACTAGTTGCTACCTCAGGCTGTACTCTCGGGGAACCCTGCCTTGGCCCTCCCCCGGGGCAGCAGTGATGTCCTGGTGCTTCCAGAAGACCCGGCCGCGTCCTCGTAGACTGAGCTGTCCAGGCACAAAGATGTGCTCGGGTGCATGGCTCTCTGCTGTCCACAGCCTGGCCACTCACTGCGGCTCCAAATATGCAGACAGGTGCCCTCTCTCAGGTGTCCTGGCTGCAGGGGACACCGAGAATCAATCCCCTGACCCAGGGGCCTTGATAACCGCCAGTGGGAGCGGCTGGCGAGCTGTCTACCTTGGAGACATGTTAGGGGAGTGGGAAGCAGGGCGCTCCTACAGCTCTAAGTGGGGAGATGTTTTGGGGTCGGGTCCTTTGGCCAAGGAGGGTCTTTATGAGGGCTCGGCTGCCCCAGGGTGCACACGGAAGGTTCTGCTTCTGAGCGTAGGTAAGAGTCCTGGACTTCAGCGAGGTGACATCAGGGCAGGTGTCTTCATTCGGTTTCCCCACTTAGTCAGAATCCACAAACCAGCCGGGCAGCCAGGCGGGCCTCTGGGATGGCGTTCTCATCCCAGTCTAACGCTGGCTGAGCCCTGGCACAGAGCCACCTGGAGCAGGGGGCGTGCCAGGCTGGGACGTGGGGCTACAGTCTCCCTGGGAGAACAAGGGAGGAGGGTTCCTTGTCCCGCAGGAGTGAGCACTGGAGGCTGCAGGGCTAAGAGGAGCCCAGGGTGCCAGGCCGGACACAGACCTGCCGACCGACAGCAGCACTGCGCCCTGTGCCTGGTGCACCCGTCCTTGGCGAGGAGAGGGGGTCGTGGGGGCCGTGGGGGATGTGTAGGGGAAGGGGTGGCGGGGGAACGGAGCTGCCATCGGTGGGGTACTTGGCCCTTCACAGAGCAGCTTTCTGAGTCATTCCAAGGAGGGATAACCAGTCTTGATCCTGACACAGGCTGCGTCTTGCTGTCCTTGTCTGCCGTGATGTTTTTATCTTTCCTTTTTTTTTTTTTTGCAAAAGAAGTATGACCAAGACAACTTGGGAGGTTGGTCCTGACTTTGACCATTTCACGAATCCAACCGTGCTCTCCAAGGCCGAGCACAGATGAGCCTCAAGGCACGGGCGTCTAGGGATGGGGATAAAAAGCTAAGGTGGTGTCTCATGTCCAGTGGGAGGAGAAGAGCATTCTGGGGGCTCCAGCAACTTCTGTTGCGGGGTGTGGCCCAGGAAGGACCTGGGCTCAGGAGTCCTCTGCCCCCTCTGCCCACCATGTGCACTGATTGGAGGAGTTTGAGCGCATGGCCTGGCCCTGCTGCGGGGTTGGGTGGGCACAAGTGCAGAGACGTGCGTGTTTCCGGCCTGGAAGGCACCGTCATCATGGAGCCCCCTCTGTGTCTGGTTCCTTTACATTCCGTGTTCTGCAGGGGATGGGAGACCGGGTACTGCCGGGCTGTGTATACTGTGTATACGGGGGGGCTGGCTGCTGCGGGGACAACAGCCTTCTCCTAATAAAGTTGTAAGTATTTAAACGTGTGTCCTGCCTCGGTGACTTCATCTCGTCTACGAACACACTGCCCAAATCTACTGAGCACCCACCATGTGCGGCCACGGAGCTGGAGACTGTGGTGTAGTGGTGACTGGGGTAGGCGCAGTCCCATCCATGCAGCTGGCTGAGGAGGCAGAGCAAACGAGGCAGCACAGTGGCGGGTGTGGTGGGTGCCAAGGAGAACTGATGCACAGAAGAACTGAGGTCTGGGTGTGTGGGTTGTGTGGGGTGTGTGGGGTGTGTGACCCCGGAGAGCCTGGCCGAGGGCAGGACACAGCCCTGCTGAAGGGGCAGGAGCCATCCACCATCCAGCAGAGGAGCAGCAGGCTGGGGCCTGGGACCAGCAGGAGCAGGAAGGCCGCTGGGGCCACCTTGCTCCCCTCCAGTGAGGGGCGAGGCACAGGAGGGGCCAGAGGGTCTACCATGCAGGGGTTCTGGGTACCTGCCTTACGATGAAACCACAAGTTTCATTCTGTTGGGAGAATGTTTCTCGCTTCCCAGTTGTGTTTTGGTTGGACAGTGTTAGCAACCAAAGGGGAAGGGTGGGATGCGTTTTGAGTATCATCCAACTGCGAGTCCAGAGACTTGTGTTGGTCTCAGGTCTGAGGTCCTCTCCGGGAATCCCGCTTCCTGTCTGCGAGGTGAGAAGGTAGGGTTACTATTTAATGTTCCTTCAGGGTGTTTTGGCCTCAGCAGTCTGGGTTTCTAGGCACAGTTGTGGCTGAATCTTTGGGAGAAGATTGTTGTGTGTCCGCAGCGGGTCAGAGAGGAAAGGACCCCTTCCCATGCCTTTCCTGCGGGGCCTCAGGGAGAATGGCTTCTCGGAGCCCTTTGTGCATGGAGAGGGGTCGGGAAGGGTCCAGAGTGGGGCCTGGACACGCTTCAGCCCTTGATAAAGGTTCTGGAGAGGGAGGCCTGAGCCCGAGGAGCCCAGGTGACCCCATGGGCTGGGGGAAGCGTGGAAGGTTCTGCAGGGGCTCACACTGGTGTCTAAGCTCCAAGTCAGCAATTGTACGATCTTCATAAATTTACACAAAATGCTGCCACGTTCCCGGGCTTGTTATTTTTGTCACCCCTTCTGTTTCCCATGAAAGCCATTGCCAATAATGGAAATGTCCGCATGGGCAGGGATAGGGGTAAAGAGACTTTCCC
>NW_006299479.1:30916-31649 GCF_000327345.1 Myotis davidii | reverse complement strand
ATAACACGAAATGTGTGCCCTCCAGTCCCCACCACCCCAAGCACCAACCCATGTCCCAGCACTGATGCCAGCGGGTGTCCTAGAATTTATTTCTGCCACTAACTAGCTGGAGTCAGCATCAGACTCCATGGGTTCAAGGGCACAGTCCCACAAGGCGCCCCACTGCAGACACCAGTCTCAAGTCGTGGTCCCCAGGACGCCCAGGCTTCGGATGCACTTAGCTACAGAGTGAGGGTTTCCATAGTCCCCACTCAGGGCTGGAGATCGGCTGGGATGGCCCACAGAACCCAGGAAAACACTTGCTTATGTTTCCTGGTTTGTGATAAAGGGCACAGGTGAGTAGCCACGGGAAGAGGTCTGTGGGGCGAGGACCCGGGGGTTCTGAGTGCAGGAGCCCTGTCCCCGTGGGGCTGGGGCATCACCTCCGTGCACTCGTGTGTTCCCCAGGATGAAGCTCTCCACACCTGTAGTTTAGGGATTCGCACGAGGTTTCCTCAGTAGGCACGGGCGATTGTTACCTCAATCTCCAGCCCCGTCCCTGCCCTGATGGGTGAAAGTTCTAGGTTTGCAATCATGGCTTGGTCTTTCTGGTGATTGGCTCCCAGCCGGGGGCCACCCAGGAGCCCACCAAGAGTCACCTCAGGACAACAAAAGACACTTCCATCGCCCAGGAAATCCCAAGGGTTTGAAGAGTTCTGCATCAGGAAGGAGGGGGCAGAGATCAATATATATA
>NW_006299479.1:27437-30844 GCF_000327345.1 Myotis davidii | reverse complement strand
ATTTTTATGGCTTTTTAAGAATGTTTGTGTGATAGTTTCAATGTGTGCCTCATGTCAATATTAGTATCAGTGGTTGTGTTTTCCCGTTTTTGCTGTGATTTCCTTGCTTGTTGATATAGGATGTGATTTCCAGTTGCATTTCTTTCTTGTTTTCTTTTTTAAAAAATTGTCCAAAGTTTTACATATGTCTCCTTTTCCCCTGATTGACCCCCTCCTCCTCCCGCCATTCCCACCCCGGGCAAGCCCCCACCGGCCCAGTGTCTGTGTCCGTTGGTTATGCTAATATGCATGCAACAAAATAGATCCAGAGACAAATGGCGGGGAGGTGAGGGGGTTAGAGAGCAACCTAAGGACTTGTACGCATGCATATTAGCAAATAAGTATTTGTATTGATTTCAGAGATGAAGGGAGAGAGAGAAAGAGATAGAAACATCAATGATGAGAGGATCATTGATAACCTGCCTCTTGCACGCCCCACACTGGGGATTGATCCCACAACCCGGGCATGTGCCCCGACCGGGAATCGAACCGTGACCTCCTGGTTCATGGGTTGGCGCTCAACCACTGAGCCACGCCAGCCAGGCTATATATTTCTTATTATGTCGCAGTAAATAATGGAGAAAGGAGAGGAGCCTGGGTCCTGCCTCTAGAAGCTCCAGGTAGGGTAGGGGGGTAGCACTGACACTGGAGCCGCCTGGAGCAGACAGCCTAGCTGTCCTTTGAAGCTTTCCGCGCGGGGAAGGAGCCCTTTCCTAACCTCCTGGCCTTTGAAGAGAGGCAGCAACAGTTTGCTTTGTAATTCATCCTCTGGAGAGGAATGCGTTTTTGTCCCAGAAGAGAAAAAGCCTCAATAATGGTCAAAAGGTCTTGACCCCCTGGGCCCCGCTCCCCTGCCCAGCGAGCCCTGGCTGGCCCCCAGCAGGCTGAGCTGGCAGGGCCCGTGGCAGCGTGTGTGACCCAGAAAGTCTTTCCGTGGCTCCCTGGCTTGCACCCAGCCCTGTTGGGTGAGTCAGCCCTGAGGCCTGCAATCCTAGCCACGAGTCCCAGGAGAGCCAAATGTCTCCCCCTTCAACTCTCCCGATGCCATCACATTGCCCAGCCTGGGCAGCCCCAGGGGCCTGCAATGACATCGCCCCTGCTCCCAAGCAGGGTGCCAGGAGCGCAGTGCCCCACCCACTGGGGCTCACCGGGAAGCCCTGGCGTGTTTGTCCTGTGTTTGCTCAGGAACATCAGTCACATTCCAAGCACTGGCCAGAATGTTGCTGAGGGAGATAAGAGTTCCTGGCTCCCAGAGCATTCCTGACAAGAAGCAGAACTCTTTGTTTCCAAAGGAGAGGGATTTGGGCAGAAAGGAAGGGCAGGATGGAGAGGAAGAGAGAAGGGAACCTCCTCGTGAAAAATCGGATTTGGGAACGTGGGAAACAGAGTCCTGGGGAATGTTCGGAGGCTGATGAGATTCTAGCCACATCCTTATGTTGTTGCAGTCCGTCCTTCCACCCCCTCTCCTCTGCCCCTTCTTGGGGACACGATCCCACCAGTATGAGCAGGGGTTCAGGCCACTGCCTGTCCAGGTGGCCTCATGGGACTGGGCTTCTGGTCTCACGAGGGAGCACCCATCCCCATGGTAGCATGGGCGATTCAGCAGATATCTTGACCTGGTGGTGTTGGTCTTGAGGCTTTTGAGAAAAGAGCCTTTGGGGGTGTAAGGAAATGCTTCTAGGAGAACAACGTGACCTCTGACCTCTGACCTCTGGAAAGGCCCTCTTTGGACTGTTTGCAGTGCCCCAGGCAGCAGGGACACCCAGCGCCTGGCCGAGGCCGGGGCTGGGACACAGCCAACTGTCCGGGAGAATTTCCAAGGTGGAGGCTTCCTGAGAACGTGTGTGAGAGCAAGATGACACGGCCTGTCGCCTCCGGAGCCGTGAGGACGCTGCCCTGTGCAGGCACTGTTCCGATGTGCAAACATGGTCCGTCTGGTCTTCACAACCATCCTCTGAGGATTGATCAACCCAGAATGCAACCAGGGTTTCAAAATGTGAAGTAACTTGTGCAAAGTTACCCAGGCCAGTGGCGGGGCTGGGACTCAAGCTCCTTGCTTCCTTCCAGCACTGGGCTCCTCGCCACCCCGGCAGCTGAGGAGGTCTTGTCAGTCTCTTGGTAAGGTGGGGAGACAATTACCTGGCCATTTCTTTTCCCTGAAAGACTCCTTGGAATGACCTAGGAGCATGTTCTGGAGGCAATGTTTTGTGATTTCCAAAGGGCCTATCAATACAACCCACACTGGCCCTGACCCCTATCATCTCTCCTAATAGGAAATCTGTTCACTGGATTCCTTCCTTCCTTCCTCCCTCCCTCCCTTCCTTTCTTTCTTTCTTCCCTTTCTTTTCTTCTTTCTTCCTTTCTTTTTTAAAATACATTTTTATTGATTTCAGAGAGGAAGGGAGGGAGGGAGGGAGGGAGAGAGAGAGAGAGAGAAACATTAATGATGAAAGAGAATCATTGATTGCCTTCTTTGATCCCTTCACTGGGGACAGAGCCCACAACCCAGGCATGTGCCCTGACCGAGAATCGAACCGTGATCTCCTGGTTCGTAGGTCGACGCTCAACCACTGAGCCACACTGGCTGGGCTCAATTGCCTTCTTGCCTGTTTCCCAGTGGAGCTTCCTCTGAGATTCTCAGGGCTGGCATTTGGCTTTGGAACCACCCTGCCACCTCATGAACCTGGAGTCCAGAGGCCCGGAAACCTTGGATGGTTTGAGCTACTGTGAGTGTCAAAGGCCGGTGAGGAATGGTGAGAAGTGGAGTCCAGCAACTCCAGTGGCTCTTTCTTTTCCCTGGAAACCTCCAGAAGTTTGTTCCTTCCCTTTCTTCAAAATTATTAAGTATTTAAGACATACAGAAGGAACAAGGAGTAATAAAATAAATCAATAAATCTTAGGTGATTTATTTAATTAATCATGTTGCATAAGAAATAAAACATCACTAATAGAGTTGAAGGCCCCCATGGGAGTCTCCCCCGCCATGCTCCTCCCTCTCCACCAAGGGTGCCCATCATCTTGAATTTGCTGTTTATCATCCCTAGACATCCTTTTATCCTTCCACTGCATAAATCTGGGTCCCTAAACAATGCAGAGTTTGCTTTGCATGCATCCCATCTGTATCTGCAGGTAGCTCCTGCGTATCCCTGCGTTTTCTGCAGCTTACTCTCTTTGCTTAATGCTACATCTGGTGGACTCATTCCTGTGGATACATGGAGTTCTAGTTCACTTGTTTTTCTGTCTGGTGTATTGTTTCATTATTTGGGTCGAATGACTGACATTTAGGTTGCCTCCACAATTTTGCTAATACAAACAGTTCTACTGTGAAAATTCTGTACATGTTCTCCGGGGCATGTATATAGGAGAGC
>NW_006299479.1:3243-27329 GCF_000327345.1 Myotis davidii | reverse complement strand
CCCCCGCCACCCCCGCTCCCTCCCTCAGGGGCTGCCTTCTCCACCAACTGAGGTTGCTTCCTGACCCACCTTACTGTTAGGAGGATTCAAATTTCTCCAGTTTACCTCCTTCTCTCTCCCTCCCTCCTCCCTCCCACTCACTATCAGATCATCCCTAGACATCCTTTTATCCTTCCACTGCATAAATCTGGGTCCCTAAACAATGCAGAGTTTGCTTTGCATGCATGCCACCTGTATCTGCAGGTAGCTCCTGCGTATCCCTGCGTTTTCTGCAGCTTACTCTCTTTGCTTAACGCTACATCTGGTGGACTCATTCCTGTGGATACATGGAGTTCTAGTTCACTTGTTTTTCCGTCTGGTGTATTGTTTCATTATTTGGATCGAATGATTGACATTTAGGTTGCCTCCAGAATTTTGCTAATACAAACAGTTCTACTGTGAAAATTCTGTACATGTTCTCCGGAGCATGTATATAGGAGAGCCGCCGGGGGTGAAATTTCTGGGCCATAGGGTGTGTGTACCTTCAACTTTACTGGGAGCTATTTCCAGATTGTTCTCCAAGTGGCTTTACCAGGCCCAGAGTTTTGCCAATTTGCCTCCCCCCTCCACACTCCGCCCCCGCCACCCCCGCTCCCTCCCTCAGGGGCTGCCTTCTCCACCAACTGAGGTTGCTTCCTGACCCACCTTACTGTTAGGAGGATTCAAATTTCTCCAGTTTACCTCCCTCTCTCTCCCTCCCTCCCCCCTCCCACTCACTATCAGCCAGGATTCCAACAGGAAGTAGATGGCACACTCGAATAATCTGAGGAGACAGTTGAATAAAGAACAGTTTACAAAGCTGTGGGCAGGGGGTAGGGGGACCCCAAGAGCTAGTGCAGCACCCCAGGCTGATAACTGTTGGGCTCCATTTCTACATGAGCCAGAAAGGTGAGGGGAGAAAGTTTGTGAGGACCGAGTTAGGCTGGTCTATGTAGATAGGGCGGTCGAACAGGTGCTGACCCTTTTGAGGAGGGACACACTTTTGGTTGCTTTATCTATAAAAGGGGAAATAATAGTACTTACCTCTCAGCGATTGTGTGTGTCCAATGTGCTGATGTGTTTAGCACAGAGCTACATGTGGTAAGTGGGCAATGAATGCCAGCTAGTCATTACTTCAACCCAGGAGTAAGTGACAGAGACTCAGGAATGCTCAAGGAAATTCCATAGCTGCTATTTCCCAATCTGTGTTGAAATATAAGTGGGTTAGGGTTATTCTTCCCGTAGTTGTGTTTCCCAACATTTTTTGCACTTTTCTGGGCTGCTGGCCTTTTATATCACTCCTCAGAAGTCAATATGGCTCCTGCTTTCTGAATATTGCACAACTGCTTTGGGGAGATGAGTGTCCAAGGTTTCAGGCTTATATTTCTCATTCTTTCCCCAAAATTTTATTATGAAAAATCTCAGACATACAATACTGGGAAGAATAATGGATGATCATACATCCATTATTTAGGATGTATGTAAAATTGTTATTTTACTGTATGTGCTTCAACTCTTTCATAGACTTTTTTTTTTGTCAAACTGCTTGGAAGTGACACCCTGACACTTCACTCTTTTTAAAAAGTATATATATATTTATTGATTTTGAAGAGGAAGAGAGAGCATAAGAGAGATAAAAACATCAATGATGAGAGAGAATCATTGATCAGCTGCCTCCTGCATGCCCCCTACTGGGGATGGAGCCTGAAACCCCGGTGTATTTCTCATTCTTTCCCCAAAATTTTATTATGAAAAATCTCAGACATACAATACTGGGAAGAATAATGGATGATCATACATCCATTATTTAGGGTCTATAATTGTTATTTTACTGTATGTGCTTCATCTCTTTCATAGACTTTTTTTTTTGTCAAACTGCTTGGAAGTGACACCCTGACACTTCACTCTTTTTAAAAAGTATATATATATTTATTGATTTTGAAGAGGAAGAGAGAGCGTAAGAGAGATAAAAACATCAATGATGAGAGAGAATCATTGATCAGCTGCCTCCTGCATGCCCCCTACTGGGGATGGAGCCTGAAACCCCGGTGTGTGCCCTGACCCGGAATCGAACCGTGACCTCCTGGTTCATAGGTCGATGCTCAACCACTGAGCCACACCAGCTGGGCCTGAGACTTCACTCTTAAATACTTTCATGTGCATTTCGTAAGAACGAGGACAGTTTCAATACCATGATCATATCCAAGAGAACTGTCCATTCCCTGGTAGCATTGATGTCTAGCCCATCTTGAAATTTCTCCAGTTGTTCCAAGAACATCACTGAAAGGATCCAATCACGGTTCCCACACTGAATTTCGGTCTCTGGTTGTTCCTCATGGTGCCTCTGACTTGCCCCATTTCCCCTGTATTTCATGCTGCATCATATCTGCAGGCTGGGAAGGTAGGTTTCCCACCAGTGGTGAGGCTGTTAGGGGCAGAAATAGAATACTGGGGGCCAGCAAAGATTATAAGAAATATTAACCATCTGTTCACCCTGATGGTTCTGTCCTGATTAGAGAAAGCACATTCTAACCTGGCTGAAAGTTGTACACCTGGGGACATGGGAGCTAACATCGGAATGCAGTCCATCCTCCTGTCCTGGGAACTGCCTACCATGATGGAAAGATCTACAACCTCATGGCTGAAACAGTCTAGTCCAGGAGGCACCTACTTTTTATAACCCCCAGCCCCCATTACCCTGTAATCTGGTCCCGGGGTGCCTGCAGGTGACCACCCTCCTTCAACTCCCCCCAGCCAGCATGACTTGCAACCTGTAAGGATTATCCCATGCGTACTTTCCCATGCCTATAATTCCTACTTCCCCACGACATCGTTGACCTTCTACCCAATAGAAGCATCTGGCTTACGGGGGCCGTAGAGCAGATTTTTGTGGATGACCTGCTGCTCTCCCATACTGCCGGCAGTATTGGAATAAACATTCATATATGATTCAACCCTGTCTCTGCTAATTTGGCTCATGTAGTGACAGCAGCCCGGACCCCTTGGTTGTCCCGTCACAAGGCTGGCGGGTGACTTGGCTTCCCTGATGTTTTCAGCTGGCCGTGAGGAATGTGTCCTCTCTTCACTCATGGAACCAAGTTCAGTCACCTTTCCCCTCGGATTTCCCTGCTCTCCACTGAACTGCAAGGGCCCTCTCTCCTTGGTCTTAAATACCCCGAAGATTCTGTTAGGGGAAGATAGTAGGTGTGCTCCTGTTCCTATGAAAGGCCTTTCCCATGTTTTCAGTTTTAAGTGGGTCATTTAAATACAGTGATTCATTCATTTGTTCCACAAATACCTGCATATCTACCAGGTACCAGGCACTAAGCAGACCTCTACTTCCTGCTTCTGGGCTGGGCTCCTCTTCTCTCTCTGCTTGTTCCTGCTCAGTTTCCCTCATGATTTCCCTGGGGACCACATGCTCTCCCATTGCTTCGTTTAAAACTGACCATCAATGGCTCATGAATCTGCATACCTAAACCTTTCCCAGACCCGTGTTCACCCAGACTCCTCCCTGGAGGGACCCTCACATTTCATGGGTCATCTGGTCACATGACTTGATTCCACCCTCCCCTCCTCTTCATCCCAATGTCTTTAAATTTGGTCCCTACTGTGCCTTTTCTGGTGCTGCCACCTTAGTGCAGAGTAGCGTCACGTCTCGCCTGGAGTAAGTCAATAGCCTATCCCTAACCTCTCTGGTTCCAAATGCATCCCTTTCAGTCCTTTCCCAGGAGTGGCTTCCAGTCTGACAGAAGATGCCCCATTTAGTGCTCTCCTGGCACCCCCTGTGTCCTTTAAGAGAGATATGTGTATAGATCTATGGGATTATAGGAGAGCAATGGCGGCAGTAGCTCTCAATGGACCTGGGGAAGACCTCACAGAGGACCCGGGTCTTGAAGCATGAATGGAATTTGGTAGTAGATAAGGAGGGAAAACATTCCTCACTGTGGGGTAAGCATGCACTATGGCATAGGAGCTTTAAAGATGCAAATAGCTTGGAATGGCTGGACTGTAGAATGCATGGGACAGGTGAAGCTTGAAGATTGGGCTGGGGTCTTATGATGAAGGGCCTTCTATGGGAATTTGTGCTTTGTTGGGTGGGCCACAGAGAGTCATAGAAGGATATTAAATCAGATTTTTAAATGGAGTCAGATGTTCATCAACTCACAACTCTAGTGAGCTTGTAGGAAGCGTGATTAGGAGGAAAAGACTGTTGGCCGAAAGGCCCAGTAAGAGGCTCCTGCAATAATCCAGACTTCAGACCATGAAAGCCTGGGCCAGGGCAGTGCAAGTGGATTGAAAGCGATGACAAATTCTACAAATGAACAGGATTACGTGTGAGCCGGACTTGATAACTAACAGTGTACAGGGTATGACAACGAAGGGAGGATTAGAGGAACCTGCAGATCCATGTTTTCCCTCTCCTGACTTCCTTGCTTTGCAAAGGAAATAAAAAAAGAATTAGGCAATGCCTTGACACGCGGATATGAACACAGAGCACAGGGAGAGGAAAGTGGATATTCTTGATCTTCTCTCTGGATTAAGTTCTAAGATATAGCACGGCCAGGATTCACAGGGAAGGAAGGACTGGGTTTTTTCTTTCCTCCTGTTGTTCCTCACTTCTGACTACACCTCCTTACTAGCTGCCTTGGTTTCTGGCATCACAACCCCCTACCTCTAATCTTACTATTCTGTGGTTAGCTTGGCACCAAGAAAGCATACAAGGAGACATGGGAAATGGAAAGAAAAAAAATAGAGTGATTAGAGGAAAAGTCAGAGAGATAGTCCACGTACGTTAGAATGCAAGCAACTGGATGGTGTTTCAAATGTATTTCAGCATAGGTCACATAAACAGATTTATTTTTTAATATACCCCCCTGTATCTTTCAATTAACCATACATTGTGTATAACATATTTTAATACACGTATCTGAGGATGAGAATAACAGAAACATATGTTAGCGGAGTTTTATTAACTCTAGGGATAATACCACTGGGTTACGAGACATTATAGCTCCATATGTTACCCATAAAGAATCCCGGGGCTTTAATGTGGAACACACTCTGTTTGGATTGGCAAGTGGATTGGAGTCAGGGTGAGAAAATGAGGATCTTCTGAATGAGCAGGTTTATGTACTGTATCTGGGCAAGAAAATCTTCCTAAATCAACCTGGCTAAATCTCCTTGCCGCCCAATCTCTGTCTGAAGTGGAGAGTCCAGTGGTTTAGGCCACTGCGATTTTCTCCCTGCCTTTCTGGGAAGGTGTGACACATACAGATTGCTTTTGAGATGATTTGAAAAATACACAATTGCTTAATAAGAGTCTCTAGGTTGCCATGAGTTCAGGGCACTATGTTTTGGGAAATCACTTTGCTTTTAGTTCTTCAAGAACCACCCGTTTATATGTGGCTCCATGGCCCTGGGAGTCAGGACACCCAACCTTCTGTTGAGGCTATGCTACTCCCGGGTCCAGTGACCTTCTGCAAATGACTTGTCTTCTCTCTGTGTCCACCTCCTCATTCGTTAGATGAGATGTTGGATCACGTGGCTCCTTTCAAGTTCTAAGATTCACTGATTCCGTAAACTGAATATCTCAGCTCCAAGGGGACTTGCAAAAACCTTTGTCTGTCCCTTCTTCTGAAAGAAAAGGAGATGCATTTTTTTTTGGCTTTACACTTTGTAATTTTCCGTGCTTCCCCACTCATTTTGGAAGTTTCCTACTCAAAGTACTTCTATCTGTTCTTCTACGTGTAGACAGCCCTCAGAAGAAGAACAAATATTTGAGAAATCACAATCCATAGGTTTCCTACTGCCTCTGGGGTTTCTTGAGTCCTTCTTGACTTTTAAAGTCATTTCGGATGTCAGGGAGTAGGAAAATGACCCTTAAATATTTCTATTTCTTCCCTGTACATATCATGCTCATACCTAGACACCAAAATCCATTTTGAACTCTGCACTGCCGCCCAGTGGGTGGCTCTCATCACTGCATTCTCTTTGTCCTGGGCCTGGGGGAAAGAAACCTGGGTACATTTTGGACGATGGGATAATGAGGCCGCTGCTGCTAATAACAAAAGGTTTCTACATCTGGCCCAAGCACTGTTAAGTCTTCGTATGTTGTGTATGTCATACCATTTTATAGGTTATAAATATTTATATGTTACATACTGTGCATCCTCATAGCAGTTCGATGAGGTAGGTTCTATAATTAGTCCCATTCTGCAGATTAGAAAGCTGCCCTTGGTAAGGAACAGCTAGCGTTCGAGGATTCCAGGGCAGACACAGAATGGTTCCTCCTAGGCCTCTGATCTCACAGAAAATTTTCTCAGCCAAGTTTCTGTTCGACTGCAGTCTCAACTTCAGAAGAGGATGGATGTTTTGTTGGGCAGTGTGTTCAGCGCTGTCTGTTGCAGTGTGTGTGGAGCTGTGGAGCATACAAAAGGAGCTCAATAAATGGTCCTCACCCTTACAGGGCCTGTGTCTAGCTCGGAGGGTTGTTCATATACTTAAAAAATATAGTGAGGGAAGTCCAGAAAGTTTCCTGGAGGCGGAGCAGGAGAAGGAGTTCGATGGATGAGAAAAGCACACATCACATGTGGAGGCTGGAGGAGATGGACGGGAAGTGAGCCGAGTATGGGTGGATTGGAAGGTAATCTCCCTATACTTTCTCTGACCCTTTCCCCGTTTCAGTATTTCTCATTTCCTCCCAGGGCTCCAGGAATGTGGATTGTGCGACATAGGATCTGCACTCAGAGAGTTCACTGTCTAGTGGAGAAACAGTACAATGAACCTGAGTAGAAGCACCAGGCCGGGATTTCAGAGGCCTCTTTGCAGGGGAATGAAGAAGCTGGCTCAACGCAGAGGCCCTGTGCTGGAAGGTGTGGTGGGGGTGAGAACCAGGCTGTGCAGGCCTTGAATCCCTGCCCAGGAGGTTGGGGCTTTATGCGGAGCCACAGCCATGGGGAGGGTGGTTTCTACACAGAGACTAGCATTCTGAAATCACATAGAACTGACTTTTTAAAGTAAGAGAAATGAGGAGAAGAGAGAAGAATATAGACTTCTCTGCCTCGTGCCAGAAATGAGTCTTGGCATCTGTGCGTTGGACTCTGAGGCCAACTGTGGAGGTGTCCCCAATCCTGCTGGGCTGTTGCCTTTCTCCAGCCTCAGCCATGCCTGGAGGGACTTAGCGATGACCACCGACCGCATCGCTCCCTAGGCTGTTTGGTATGGTCTCTGTACGTTTAGGAAATTGCGTAGGGAACTCAAGAGGTGAAGAGCACAAACTGAAACTGGAGAGAGAACAGGTTCCCAACTCCTACGAGACTGAGGGGTCCTGTCATTTTTTTTTGAGTGAAGCATGTGACAGACTTCTCCCTCTGCCCTCTTCTTTAGTCTCCTCCCTATGAAAAAGGTCAAATGCAATCCAAAACTGAAATGGGCCACATAGAAGAGAGAGCAGGAAGTAATGTAACACAGGAAAGGAACGGTGATGAATTATTTAGCCAACGATATGCATGCAGAACTCAAAGCTCCCAGGCAATATGTACTGACTTAGAAAACATGCTTCTTATTTGACATGAGAATTCTTCTTGGAGGAATCTAATCTATAGAAAGACTCACTCATAAATGTGCAAGATGACACCCAGGAATGTTAATTACAGCTTTCTTAAGGAAGATAGAAAAGAAGCAAGGCAGGCCTTATGTTCCTGTTAAAAGGGGAACTACTTAAACATTTATGGACCACTCATACCGTGGAGTTCTAGTGGCCGTTAAGAAGAAATGTGGGAAAGCTATGTATTCATTTTCTAGGGACTTAGTAACTAAGACCACAGACTTGGCGCCTGGAGCAATTTTATCACACTTCTGGAGGCTGGACGGCCAAGATCAAGGTGTCAGCAGGCTTGGTTTCTCCTGAGGCTTCTCTTGGCTTGCAGCTGTCTTCTTCCTGGGCCTTCACAGGCCTTCCCTCTGTACAGGTCTGTGTAAGGACACCAGTCATATTGGATTAGGGACCCTAATGACCCGGATTGAACTTAATTACCTCTTTAAAAATCCTATCCCTAAAGACAGTCACATTCTGAGGTCCTGGTTGTTAGGACTTCAACATCTGAACTTTGGAGAACACAAATCAGCCCATAAAAAGCTCATTATACTTGTATAGAAAGGTTCCTGGAATTGTTAAAAATAAAGGAATTGAAATCAGTATAATAAGTATGATTCCATTTTGAAAACAAATAGTATATATGTAACCTATATGTACATATGTACACCTAAAAGCATACAGACAGATATATGTCAGACATTTAACAGTGGAAATTCATGAGAAAGAGGTGGGCATCATAGTGAAAGGGATGGGCTGTGTAGGGATGGGTTGTGGGGAATTTTCCCCCACTTTATTTATTGTATTTTTATTTTCCTATAGTTTATTTTTGGTTTTATCTTAGTGGCAATGAGCACACACCCTAGCTTCAGGTTGTTTTATTTTTTTAGAATTTCAAAAAATCTGTGGTGTGGTTTTATTTTACTTATTTTAATTAATTGATTTTTAATTTTTCCATCACCATTTATCCCCTCTATGCCCTCTTCCACCTCTACCCCCATCCCCCACAATCTCCACATTGATTGTCCATGTCCATGAGTTCTCTCTCTCTTTTCCTTTTTCTTTGAGCCAGGCTGTTTAATTCATGATTTGAGGGTGGGCTCAAGCCTCGGGTTTGCCCCTCTGTAGCTGCTTCTCTAAACCTCTGGAATTTCATGGGAAAAATAACCAGATTTTTATGGCAGTCACATCAGATAATGAATGTGAAACATGAGGCACAGTGCTTGGCACCTCACGAAGACCAATCCATAGAAGCTATTTTTATTACTCTGGTCATAAAGATAAAAATTCTGACTTGCAACTTGGGGTAAGGAGGTGTGTTCTTAATTCCAGAGGGTTGTTGATTGAATCTGGTTCAACTGAACAAATAATTGAGACTCTCCCATGTATTCAAGGCACGCTGTTAAAATCTGCGGAGAAACAAGGAGTCAGCCCAGGGCCTGCCTGTAAGTAACATAACAATAGGCAGATGGGGCTTCCCCTACAACATACCTCTACAAAACAACAGTCTAAGAGGAAATACCTACATAGCACTTAGTAAGAACTGATTCAGAGACATGGAAGCATGGAACAGACTGTCAAACCTCAGAGGGAAGGCAGGGGAAGGTGGGTGGGAAGAGATCAACCAATGAACTTGTATGCGTATGTGCATAACCCGTGGACACAGACAATGGGGTGGTGAGGGCCTGGCGAGGTAGGGGGTGGGGGTGGAAGAGGTCAATAGGTGGGGGAAGGGGGACTTACGTAATACTTTCAACAATAAAGATAAAAAAAATGAAACCTAAATACATCATTATTGTTGTTATTTCTTTTCTCTCTTTTGTAACAAATTCTATTTGGAAAGTGAAATCTAGAAGGCAGATCAGGAAGGAGAGATTCAGGGAAAATTACTTAAGGGCATGTCACTCAGCCACGCACACTCCAGATCATTCTGGGATGGGAATACCTGTGATGGCTGGTCAGGGTGTCATCTCCTCAACACTGGGGGCTGGTTGAGGGGGGGAATCGGACACATGTCCTATTCAATATTCTTTTTTGGTCACTAAGAGCTTCTTAAAATATAACTGAATCACAGATATATGTTATAGCTTCTTAGATCTTTGCCCAAACGTAAGAGACTGGCTTTTTCTTGGGGCTTCTTCCTGTATAATTGCTTCTGGAAGGTTCCTGCAGATTCCTGTCCTTTGCCCATGTGTCTTGAGAAAGAGTTTTGTTTGTGGTCCGTGTTAGCCAATTCTTGGTCAAGTACACAGCGTCATCCTTGGTCAATGGTGATGGTGATCGTCGGGTCTGGGGCTTTGCTCTTCTGGCCTCGTTAACAGGCCCCAGGTTCTTCATCTTTGTGCCCAGGTGTGTGTCTGTCCCGACCCCATCTGCCCACGGTGTGCACATCAGAGCCGGCGGCCAAAGGACTCCTCCACTCAATCATAACAGACAGGCTTATCAAGGCCAACTTGACAAAAACTTAAAAGAGTAATCAGGCTAGAAAGAGGGGACAGTTCATTTCTTCTTCTTTTCCATCCTTTCCCTTGAGAGAAGTCATGTAGAATTGGCTTTTCCAGTGAGAGAGAAAAATACAGTCCGTGCTGCTTAATGATGGGATATGTTCTGAGAAACGCATCATTAGGCAGCTTTGTTATTGTGTGAACATCATAGAGCACAGTTACACAAGCCGCGATGGTATGGCCTACTGCGCACCTAAGTTCAATGGTATAGCCTGCTGCAACCTAGGCCCAATGGTATAGTCTACTGCACACCTAGGCTACAAATACGCATAGCATGTTACTGTACTCAATACTGTAAGTACTTGTAACACAATGGTAAGTATTTTTGTGTCTAAACAGAGTAAAGATACAGTAGAAATAGGGCATAATAAAGATAAAAAATGGTACCCCTCTATAGGACACTCACCATGACTGGAGCTTGCAGACTGGATGTTGCTCTGGATGAGTCAGGGAGTGAGTGGAGAGTGACTGGAAGGCTTAGGACGTTGCTGTATAAAACTGTAGACCTTATAAACACCGCACACTGAGGCTACATTACATTTGGAAAACAGCATGAGATTAAATCAAGCACAAGAGAAAATGATGCAATGAAGAGAGATGACATACTGTTTTACAGCAAACTTAAAAAAAAAAAAGTAGAAAGCATATATATACCCTAATGATAAAAAGTATAATTAGGTAAACATATAAACCAGTAACATAGGCATTTATATCCTTGCACAGTATTATATACAGTACATAGTTACATGTGCTGTCCTTTTATACCCCTGCAACGCAGTGGGTTTGTTACGCCAGCATCACCGCAAACACGCAAGTCATACTTTATGTTCACATAGTAGGATGGCTACGAAGTCACTAGGTGATAGGAGTTTTCCAGCTCCATTGTCTTCTTAAGGGACCACTGCTGTGCATGTAGTTTCTCTTTCACCAAAATGTCGTTACGTGGGGTGTGGCTGTACATACTTACAGGTGTGGTGCCAGGGGTGTTGGGTTTGGGAGCAGGGCCAAAGGGCTGCAAGGAGAGGCCCAGGGAGCTGAGCTGAGCAAGCAGAGGGGAGGGGGCATGGCAGCATTGCCTGTGGGTGGGACACTAGTCTTCAATGGAAATAAGCTTCAGGGGGAGCTCAGGGGAGTGGCTTGAGGGCGGCACTCACACCTGGAGGCGGAGGGCAGAAGGCAGCAGGGCCTGTGGGAAGCCAAGCAGCCAGCAGGCTCCTGGAGCCAGGGCTCCAGGTTCTCCTGGGGCTGAACTGCCCGTGACCTTGCGGTTGCTGCTCTTCCGGGTGCTCTGGGGCCCTTATCTGTAAATGGAGGTGATATGAGTACCTGCCTGGTAGGTGTGCTGAGCGGACTGAGAGATAACACACGAAAAGCACTTGGAACACCCAGTGTCTGGCTGTTCTTATCATCACCCCGAGTGTGCTGGGCTGGGAATACAGAGCAGTTAGGGGCGCGCAGGCCTGTAAGGAAGGGGACTGGAGGGGGGGAGTCCTCCTGCTCCCCCCCATCCAGACCCCCCCCTCCACCGCCGGCCCTTCCCAGCTGCACACCAGCTTCCTGCTCACATCTTGTGTTACTCAGGCAGATTCTCAGTGGAAACTTCCCTCTCCTGATTGGTCACCTTTCCAATTCCCCAGGTGGCACCTCCTGGAGCCTCAGCCACCAAGGCCCCTTTTGGGGAGACCTGGCTCCTTGTAGCCTGTTGGTTCTGGAGGCTCAGGCCCAGCCAGGGGAGAAGCGTGCTTCAGCCACCACTGCCGCCGGGTCACCCAGGAGGGCCCTGGGCGGACAGGCCTGTCCCTGAAGGAAGCTGGGGCCGGCTGCCTCTCCGGCTTCAACTGCCGCTCCAGGCCCAGCCCTTGTCCGGCTTTCATGTTGGAAATATGAAGTGTGACTTCCCTTGCACAGGGCAGCCCGAGCCAACCCACGTTTGGGCTTATCTCTTGACTCAACGCAGTGTTTGTTTTAGGGAAATCAAAGCGCATTCTTCTTTTGCTTTCTTCACAGGGAGGAAGGGCCAGGCTGCTGCTGGGAGCAGGGGCTGCTGAGTCCAAAGGGGCCAGACCCGAGCTCCTCTCTCAGCCACTTCCCTCTGGTCGCTGGAGCCCATCTCCAGGCATGTGCTGGCATCAGAGGCCCCACACTCAGGGCTCTCACTGACAGTCTCTCCAAATGTTGGCTCTGGGAGGGGAGGATGCCCCAAGTTCACCGGCCCCTACAGACCTCCTCTCTCCATCCAGGTCCCAGCCCTTCACCTCTGCACTGCTGAGCCCCTCCCCACTCCGGGATCTGCCTTGCTGGGCCACCCCTTGAGATTCTGTAGTTCCTGCAGCTCAGCTGCAGGCTAACTCACATGTCTGCAGGCCTTGGCTCCGCAAGAAAGTTATCCCTCCCCTCCTCAAGTGCCTGCCTCTTTCCTGTCCTTCTTCCCCCCTCAGGCCCAGGATCCCTAGGGCCAGCACCCCTCCCCGCACCCCCTCAAACCTCCCTCTCCGCCCCTCCACTGAGGTCAGAGATTTGTTGCAGGTTCTGGGATGCGCTCAGCCAGGACTGGACGAGGCCTGTGCATGAACCCTGGAAAGTCACCTGGGCTGCCCGGGGCCACTGAGTCCCAGCCCCAGGGAAGAGCTGCCCATCTTTGGCTGGGGCTCTACAGGCTGTAATCACCTTCCATAGCCAGAATCTTGCAGTATAACTGGCAATGCTCTTAGGTGCAAACAAATAAACACACAAAAGCAGCGAGAATAGAATAATGAAAGCTCAGCTACCTCATCGCCAGCTTCAAAAGGCCCTGACTTTCTGCTGTGGAGTTTCCTCAGGGGTGGGGTGGAGGTGGGGGTGGGAGGATGCCCCACTTCTCACCTCTCTCTTTGCAATACTTTTGCTTTAATTTGCAAACAGTTGATGACTTTTTAGATAACCTTGGCCCATGTCCTTCTGCCACAGCAAACAGAAAACTAATGCTATTCTCCTGGCTTATTTATTTTTACACTCAGGGGACATGGTCTGTCTTAGCAGAGCGCTTAATCCAATGGCAGATTATTGTCAGAAAGAACAGCCCAGCCTAATGCCAAGTGGAAAATTGTTGTTTTAAGCAAACATTTTTCTACACCCAATCAGACAACATGAAATAATGATGTGACTGGCCAAGTTATGCAGCTGCTGGGTGCGGGGGGTTGGCTGGGGGCTGGGTCTTTACTAAGAGCCCTTTCCAATCGCCCCCCGCCCCCTCCCCGCAGCAGGCCTGTCTGGGTTCGAGGCTCTCCTGCAACCTTGATGGTTCAGGGAGGGGGCAATTGAGGATGTTGCCCATGATGTTACTCATCCGTTTTTGTTTTTTTTTAGGAATGACTTGATAATTTCTGCAAAAGGCAGCTCCGGGAATGGGTTTGTCTTTCTTGATTATCTGGCATGATCTTTTTTTTTTTTTCTGACAATGAGAACTAAGAACACTGTGGGTTTTGCTTTTTGCCTTGGCTACCAGGAAGCTTGGTACTTAATTTATAGCCCAATTACAGTGACTGTTTCACCTAGGGTCCAGGTAACTTACCTCCCCCCATTTCCGGTCTGCGATTTCCGGTTTCTCACTTTTATCTTTATATGCCTTGGGTACAGGGGTTTTATTGTACCCAACCTTCATTTTTTCATTTCTTTGAATTAGGAGTGGTAGGAATTAAAAATAAAAGCAAACAGGATGTAACTGCACCTTCCCTATTCATAGATCCTTTGGGAGAAATCCAGAGGTTAAAGCAGTGGTTCCCAATGTGGGGCACATGACCCACAAGGGGGACAATCTGATTTTTAAGGGGGGAAATTAAAGAATGAGTTATTAACAGTGAGTTTTTTGCATTTCTTATGGTTCTACAGGTCTCATATACAATATATAAATATATCTAATAGAGAACTGAAATGCATAAACACATATTGTGACACATTTATGCATTTCAGTTCTCTATTATATGTTTTGAAACTTTACTTTCTGTTTTTCATATCCCTTCCTATTATTATTTTTTTAAACAATTTCTTAGTGATGTCTTCTTCAGTCCTTCAACTGTCCTTTTGTTCTTTTATTTTTCTCTTTCATGGATGCCATGTTCTTTAGAAGCTTGGTTAGACCAAGTTCATGGCCTTTTAGCTTCCTCCACGTGAGAAGGAGTTCACTTTTTGAATAATAAGAATTCTGTGTCATGGGGGGGGGGGGTTAGGATTTTAGAGATGCTTAGCGGGGCATGGCCAAAAAAAGGTTGGGAACCAGTGGGTTAAAGTATTGGCCAAGACTACACAATCAGTAGGTGATGATGAGGAGTCGCCAGACCTAGTTATACGCAGTACATTTACACCTTGTAGTTCACAGCTTTCACTTTTAAAAGGGCTTCCTCAGGTCTTGGGCAAATCGTCTCAATTTGTCCTTGATTTATTCTTTCAACGAATACTCTTTGCTCACTTTATCTCTATCATAGTAGGCACCATGAGTGGATACATAAAGATAAACCAGACACTGTCCTTAGGGAGTTTACAGCTTCATAGGGAATATCAGACATGTTCATCTTATTATAGCACAAGATAAAAATGGCCGGAGTGTTTTAGATAAGAGTTTATTGGAGGCCTTTATTCCTGATTACTTTCCTTGCTCCATAGTCTGGTCTTTCTGAAATTAAGATAGCTACTCCCACTTGCTTCTGATTAGTGTTAGCATGCTACAGCTTTTAATCTATATGTGTATATTTAAAGTTTTTTTTAACTAGACAATGAATAGCTGGGTTTTATTTTTTGATTGACTGTGACAATCAGTCTTTTAATGGACATATGTAGATCACTGACATTTAAAGTGATCATTAATATAGTTGGATGAATATCTACCATATGTGTGACTGCTTTCTATGTGGTACCCTTATCTTTGTTCCTATTTTTGTCTTCCTTCTTTTCTCTTTGTTGTGGTTTTAACTGAGTATTTTATGATTCCATTTTCTCTCCTTTCTTAGCATATTCATTATATTTATTTTTTATTTATTTACTTCTTTTAAAGTAAAAAAATAGAGTTTGCAACATACATTTACAACTAATCCATGTCCACTTTCCAATAACACTATGCTGCTTCACAGGTACTACAAGTCCCTTCTGATAGCAAAATAATCCAAATTCCTCCCTCGTGTCCCTCGTATCATTGCTGCCATTAATTTCACTTATACGTAAACATACATACATATACACACAAGCATACATAATTTAATACCTTGCTGCTATTATTACTTTGAACAAACTATTATCAAGAATAAGGAAGGTAAAAGTTTTTATTTTACCTACCCTGATGCTCTTCCTTTCTTTATGTAGAACCGAGTTTCTGAGCTTTATCACCTTCCTGCTCTCTAATGAACTTCTTTTTAACATTTCTTTCAAGACAGTCCTAGCAGCAAAGTCCCTCAATTTCTCTTTGTCTGAGGAAGTCTTTATTGTTTCCTTTTGAAGGATAATTTCACCGGGTAAAGAATTCTAGGTTGGTGATTTTTTTCTTTCAATACTTTAAATATTTCACGCATGCTCTTCTTGCTTACATGGTTTCTGAGAAGTCAGATATAATTCTTTGCTTCTCTAAAAGTAAAGTAGCTTTAAACTCTGGCTTCTCTCAACATTAAAAAAATATCTTTGATTTTCTGCAATTTGAATATGATATACCTATGTGTCTTATTTGTTTTTGCATTTATCCTGTTTGATGTTTTTGAGATTTCTGGATCTGTGGTTTGGTTTCATTAATTGGGGGGAAATTCTCAGTCATTATTGCCTTAAATGTTTTTTTTTTTCTGTTTCTTTGTCTTCTTTTCCCCTTCTTCTGGTAGCTCCATTGCACATGTTATATATCTTTTGTAGTTGTCCCACAGTTCTTGGATATTCAGTTTTGTTTTCTTTTCAGGCCTTTTTCTCTTTTCAGTTTAGGGAGTTTCTATCGAGATATCCTCAAGCTCAGAGACTTTTTTCTTTAGCCATGCCCAGTCTACTATTAAGCTCATCAAAGGCATTCTTTATTTCCGTTACAGTGTTTTTTACTTTTATCAAAACTTTGATTCCTTCTTAGAATTCCCTTTTTTTTTTGCTTTCAATATCTGTATTTTTAGTATATTTAGATCATTTGCATTTAATGTCATATATTTGCATTTGCATATATTTAGATGTAAATGATCTAAATATTAGTGTATTTAGATCATTTGCATTTAATGTCATCATTGATATATTTAGGCTTAAGTCTGTCATGGGAGGGGGTGTGTGTTGGTTTTATTATGGCTAGGAGACACTAAGTTCTGATTTTCCACTAGGTCTCCTCTGACACAAACTCTGCTGAGGGGGGCACCTCATTATTTCCACGTGGACTTGACATCCAGGTCTCCTTGGGTCTTCACCTATATCTCGAGGGAAGGGGACTTGTTACCTCCCAGTGGGGATAAAGCTCCCAGCTTCTTTCTTGACTTCCTATGACCCTGCCATGTGGGAATGTTGGGGGCATCTCATTATAGCCTCATGAGGATGGTGAAGAGTTGCTCCCCACTCAACCTTCCCGGGCAGAGGTGGAGTGGGGCCACAGCTCTTTTCCTGTGGCACAGGAGAGCAGTGATTGTCCACGAGTGTTCTGTCTTGCTAGCCTCCCCTTTCATGGTTCTTTCGTCAAAGAGAGAAAGCTTTCGTTGGGGGTTTGTCTGTCTTCTTGCCACCTTCTTCTGCTACAAGTCTGGTATATACGAGGCAAAAAAACAACAACCAACCAACCAACCCAAAACCCACAACAAGCCCAGGGAATTCATCACTGTGTTGGGAGCACCGAAGTCCCTAGCCAGTCTGCCTTCTTCTCTCTGCCTTTCAGTGTTATTATGTTGGTTTCTATATTCTGTCCAGGTCTTTTTGTTGTACATGCAGGAGGAATAGGGAAATGTATGTCTATTCCATTTTCCTGGAAATGGAACTCTAGCCCTCTTTTTGAACCCGCTCAAAAGTTATCACACGGATCTAAGTAGGGGACTGGGGTCCTGGGGAAGGGCAGCTTTTACACATTTTTTTTGTTGTTTTTTTTAGTTTAACTACATTTAACATTGAGATTTTATGGCCAGGAACCGTGTGAGCTGCTTTACAAATATCCTCTCATTTCACCTTCACAATCCCCCTTTGTGTGCACATTCTCATCACCTTGGATTCACAGATTAGGGAACTGGAGCTTGGTGAGCAGTCTCCCCAGGGTTGCTCTGAAGGTCAGTGCAGGGCTGGGCTCTGAACCGGCACCTGATTTGAAAGATTCGCCCGCGAGGCTCACTGCCGCATTCTTCTGTCCTGGAGGCCTGGCGGGCTGCTGGCTTGCTGATGGATTGTTGACTAAAAGAGTTATGTGGTTTGGCCAGAATCTTAACTTGCTGTGGTGGTTGGTGCCTTTCAGGGCTGCCACTGACCCGGGAGGTTACTTGGGGACAATTCTTAGAAAGTCAGGGGTTGAACCCAGGCTCTCAGGGCCACTTCCCTCTTTTCCAGTCTCAGAACCCAAACAAGTTCTTTCCTTCACAGGTGGTCCGTCACATCTGCACACCTCACGGGAAAGGGAATTTGTTTGGATGTCTGACCACATGATTGGCACTACCACCTGACTTTGCTCGTGCCCCCGGGTCTCTCAATTAGAAAAGAAAACCGGCCTCAGTGTCAGGAGCCCTCCGGCCGTGCCCACGAATGCCTGGAAAAGGAGGTTTTCCCTAGCAGAGCTTGCGGGGGTTTTTAGCTCAGGAGGCCTGGTTTAAAAACAAACATCTAACATTTGTCTTGGAGCTTCACCAACTCCACCAATCTAGCATTCTCTTTAAAGTGCAGTTGTGATTCCAAAGCATGTGGTGAAGCAAAAAAGGAACACCCTTCATACTTCGCATCCCTGTCCCTGGCCGGAGCCGAGAGCCCACCTTCACTGCGGGTGCCTGTGTGGGGCCTGTTTCTACTGGGGAAGCGGCTTGGGCTGTGGGGAAGGAGAGGTCTGAGTATTGAAGAGACAAGAGTTCGGAAGTTATAGGTTCCTAGGATGCTTTGCCCTAAGCAGACACACACACACGGGATAGCTCTTATAGAAATGGATTATCTACTTGTTGTTGTTAATCCTCACCCTAGGATATTTTTCCATGGATTATTTATTTATTATTTATTTATTTTTAATATATTTTATTGATTTTTTTACAGAGAGGAAGGGAGAGGGATAGAGAGTTAGAAACATCGATGAGAGAGAAACATCGATCAGCTGCCTCCTGTATACCCCCTACTGGGGATGTGCCCACAACCAAGGTACATGCCCTTGATCAGAATCGAACTTGGGACCCTTCAGTCCACAGGACCATGGATTATTTAGAGAGAGTGGAAGGGAAGGAGAGACAGAAAGATTGCCCCCTGCACCTGTCCGGACCAGGGCTGGGGATCGGGCCTGCGACTGAGGTACGCACTCTTGACCAGAATTGAACTTGGGACACTTCAGTCTACCGTTTGACACTCTATCCACTGAGTCAAACGGGCTAGGGCCAGACATGGATTCTTATATGATGTAGGATGTACTGGGCAGAGGCGTGGGGCTGCTGGAGCCCCCTACTTCCCACTCCCTGCCTCTCAGTCATGCTATGGTCACTAGGGGGTGAGGTGACTGGGCTGCAGTATGAAGACCTGTAGGCAGAACAAGGGAGAAAAACTAGACTGGGCTTCCCCATCCCAGAGCACCTCTGCTTCCCTGAAATTTCAGGAAAATGCTTGCCATGTATCCTGTTCTTCCAACACCGCTCTGTCCCCCGGCCGGGTTTGGGGTTTGGTCACGTGGTTCAGTGCCTGCCAGCAACCTCAGCTTTGCCTTCTGCCCACGGACTGTGCTGCCCAAGGTCTTGATGCTGTACTTCTGACCTGGCCTTTTCTGTGTCCCCGTGGGGTGGGGGATGCCCAGAGAGGGTGGGGACTGAGGCAACTCTCCCTCCCTCCCAGGATGATTAGAAATAGAGACATTATTGATATAAATCAATCAACGGGGGCCTGACACTACGTCATCACTCAGAGCCACTGTGGGAGATGCTGGTGTTTTTCTCATTCATTCTCCAAATGCGGCTCTGCTGCTCTACTCAGAACTTCCTGCTCATTTCCTCTCTAGTCTTCTCCAGGTTGCTTTTTGTCCCCCGAAATGCTCTGTCCAACGTTTTCTTCTTGTGTGAAGAGTTCTCTGCTGTCCTCTGGGAGCCCTCCTGCCTTGGCGTTGATGACATGCAGCTTGGGGTCAATGTGAGCCTCCCCAAGAGCAGATGCGGTCTTCTCTCTCCAGTGAGATGGTTCCATTCTTATTTGTTTATTGATATTTTGGTTAATCCTCATTGGAGGATATTTTTCCATTGATTTTTAGAGAGAGTGGAAGGGAAAGGGAAAGAAAGACAGAAACATCGATGTGGGAGAAACACATCGATTGGTTGCCTCCTGCACGAACCCTGACCAGGGCCCGGGCTGGGGAGGAGCTTGCAACCAAGGTACGTGCCCTTGACCAGAATCGAACCCAGGACCCTTTGGTCTGCAGGCCGACACTATCCACTGAGCCAAACCAACTAGGGCGATGTTTCGACTCTTGCAGACAGGAAGTCTTGCCTTTGTATCCCCTTCTGGTCCAAGCGCTGCGTCCTGTGTGCAGTGGCAGCTGACAGTGCACAGAGAGCCACATGCCTCATCTCTCCTGGTACTGAGTTTTGTGGGAAGACAAACTTGAGAACAGCATAGTGTTTATGCCACGGATTCCTCTATTTCCCAACAAGATTGCTTGTGTCCTACCTCCACCCTCATTTCCCAGCATGGAGTTCTGTGGTTCAGGAACCCCAAAGATGCAGGCACCCCAGGGCCCGAGGAGGCTGCAGAAAGCTACATTTCAGCTCAGCGAGGAAGGTCTTAGCATCCTTCCCAGGCACAGCGTTGTCCCAAAGCAAAGACTGGTGGCCGCCTTGGCCTTTTCCGCCTAAGCCTGGGGACTCAAAGTGGCTCTTTCCCAGCCAAGGACAAGCAGCCTGGTTCGGGAGGGTGAGAGGCACAGAGGCGGTGAAAGGGGAGGGGCAGGTGGGGCTAAATCTGCTTCCAGGTTGAAGCCATATGTTTGGATGCTCGGTAGAAGCGGGGACCTGGGAACTGTAGCCCATTACGTCATAGCTCCGTCATTCTTTCTTCAAGTTAAAGTTTATCAGGGTGGATAGGACCTGAGTTTTTTAGAAAAAAATATATGTTATTGATTTCAGAGAGGAAGGGGGAGAGAGAGAGAGAGAGAGAGAGAGAGAGAGAGAGAGAGAGAGAGAGAGAGAGAGAGAGAGAGAACCATCAAGGATGAAGGAGAATCATTGATTGGCTGCCTCCTGCAGGCCCCACATTGGGGATCGAGACCACAACCCGAACATGTGCCCTTGACCGAAATTGAACCTGGGACCCTTCAGTCCGCAGGCCGACGCTCTAGCCACTGAGCCAAACCAGCCAGCGCCGGACCTGGCATTTTTCATGCCCATTTGAATTACACATTTTTGCTGTGAGGTTGTGCAACCTAGCGGTGAGGTTTTTGCTGAAGGCTCCTGCTCCCCTTTGGGCTGCACCACAAGCACTTGACCCTGGAGTGGAGCAGACAGGAGGTTCTGCACACGCAGACAACGACAGCGTTAAATGGGCTGTGTACACAGGAGCCAGGAGGGCTGTTTCTGTCTAGAGGCGGAGGCAGCAGGGTGCCCCCGAGAGGGGCTCCGTGTGCAGCACAGTGTGTGAGGTGGGTGCCTGTGTGAGGCCTGGGTGGAGAGCGAGGCCCGAGGGTGGGGGCGTGTGCGTCCTGCTGTGTGTGGTCCTCCCAGCCTTGGGGCCAAGGCTCTGTTTTCAATGTCACTCTCAGCGTCGGAGGGCCTGGGCCGCTGCCAGCGGAGCGGGTTGGTGTTGAAGGGCCCGGGGTGATGGCTGTGGGAATGGCACCAGCCCGCCCGGCCTCTGAGGTAGCTGGTTTCCTCTGTGTCCTGGAGCGGGAGAGGTGTCACAGGCTGTGTGGGAAAGCAGGGACGCCCAGGGTGGGGACGGGACAGCGCTGGGTGTAGCCTGGGAGGGGCCAGGGAAGAAGGCAGAAGGGCGAGTCCTGGGGGAATAAGGAGAACAGGGCTTGAAAACCGCGATGAGGCATTCCTCCAGCCCTTGGCTCTCTTTATCTCTTCAAATGAGAGCCAGGCCTCTGCGGGAAGCTTCACTGGAGAGTCTGCTGGGAAATGAGAAAGGTCGGGGAGCAGTGGGAGAGGCAGTGGCTTTTCTGCCTCTGGGGGCAGCATATATGCTGGTTGGGCGGCACAGTAATTTAGTACTTATTCGTTCCTCAATTGGTTATTGAGCACCTACTATGTTCCAAACCCTGGCCTGAGGGACAGATAAAATAGAAGCCCTGGTGTCTGCTCTAAAGCAGTGGTCGCCAACTTTTTGGACCTCACCGACCCCCAGGGATGTATGGGCCATCAGTTGGTGACCGCTGCTCTAAAGGGCTCAGAGTTGAGGGAAGAATGTAGACAAATAAATAGATGAAGATGTGATATCATATTACTCATCCTAGAAAATATCGATAGTATATTATCTATACTATATTTATTAATGTATAATATACTAGTGGTACTCATATTAATGAACTAATAACATAATTTTTAGTATATAATAATGTAATTTATATGTGTAAATTGTATGTCTGTACATAGCAAATCAATAGTATATACATACTATATACATATATACACTTATACACATATATAGGGTGTTCCAAAAATGTATACACAAACTTTGAATAATTATAAAGCGAGTGTTTATTAAAATACATTTCATTTTCAAAATTGAGCTATCAGGTATTAAAGTGTGAATCCATTTTGGGGGGACACCCTGTACATATATAGCCTATTAGATAGTATACACATGTATACATACATACACTATTCATATTCTGAATTTGGATATCCTATATAATAAACCCTAATATGCAAATCAACCGAACAGCAGAATGACCAGTTGCTATGATGCGTACTGATCACCAGGGGGCAGACACTCAACGCAAGAGTGTCAGCCAGAAGCTGGGCTCACAGTTAGAAAGTGCTGCAGTGGTGGCAGGAGCCTCTCCTGCCTCTGCAGCAGTGCTAAGAACTCCCAGAGGGTCCTGGACTACAAGAGGGTGCAGACTGGGCTGAGGGAGGCCCCGACCAGTGCACGAATATTGTACACCAGGCCTCTAGTATATGTATATACACACATACAAGTACTCTTCCATGAACCTCTGCCTCTGTTAACTCAGATGATCTCTACAATGATTCTATGCTAGTAAGTGGCATGACTGGACTTGAACCCATGCAGTCTGCCCCAGGTCTATGTCTTAATTACTCCCCTATACAGCCTCTCTGTAGAGGTGGACACAGGCTGCAAGAGGAAATCCTATATAATAAAAGGGTAATATGTAAATTAACCCTAAAGGTGGAACAACCTGGAATGACGGGTCTCTATGACATGCACTGACCACCAGGGGGCAGACACTCAATGCAGGAGCTGCCCCCGGTGGTCAGTGCGCTCACACAGGGGAAGCTATGCTCAGCCACAAGCTGGGCTGACAGCTGTGAGTGTAGTGGTGGTGGCGGGAGACTCTCCTGCCTCCTCGGGGAGCAGGCCTAAGCCATCAGTTGGACATCCCCCGAGGGCTCCCAGACTGCCAGAGGGATGTGTGAGTGCCAGCTTAGGCCTGATCCCCCGGGGAGCAGGCCTAAGTTGGCAGGTGGACATCCCCTGAGGGGTCCAGACTGCAAGAGGATGCAGGCCAGGTTGAGGGACTCCCTCCGAGTACATGTATTTTTGTGCACCAGGCCTCTAGTAAAAAATAAGAATGTTAAACTCCGCCCCAGGGAGCCAGAGGGGCTTCAGAGCACAGGTCGTGAAAAGACTGGTGTTCCAGGATTGGGTCTGCACCTGCACTGGGGATGGGGAAGGTATTCCAAATAAGGAATCAGAACTTCCCAGGGCACAGAAGCAGGGGCGACCCGGGTGCCTCACTGCAGGTCAGCCCAGGCCAGGGACAGAAAGCCAGCGCACAGCCCGGACTGCCCAGCCCAGGCCTCGGGTGCCACATCACAGAAGGCGGTGTCAAGGCCCCTACCCCTCACGCCCTCTACACGTGCAAGGTTCCTATCAGCTGACTGCCGTCCAGGCTCTAGGCAGTGCTGATGACAACAGTGCTGACTCCTGCCAGTGTGGGGAGGGCGGGCAGGGCATGTGGGGGAGGACCGGAGCCCATCTCCTTCCCAGCAGTGATGCCCATCCAGCTGTCAGCCCTTGTCAGAGGGGTCAGCACCGCGGTGGTGAGGAGGCTGATTAAGGAGCTGTCCATGATATTGCTCAACCTCGGCACGTGGAGTCCGCTTGCCTGGGTCAGCCGGCCATCTGCGTCTTGTTTAGCGTCCCTACTCCTGTGAGTCCTGCTCTCTGGCCCTCTGTCCAGCTGAGGGGGAGGTTTGCAGGCAGAGGAGGCTGGCCTCCTGGTTCTTGCTGTGTTTCTCCAACGAAACAGATGCTTGGAGCAAATAAACAGCCAGGCAGCCTTGGAGGGGTTGTGTCTGAGACGTGCTGTCCTTTTTGACGACTGCTGATGGGCTTGAAGGGATCCATGTCGAGGGCCAGATCCTACCGGAGAGCGGAGTAAAGCCAGGATTCTCCCACCATCCATAACACGTACCTACTATTTGTTTAATGCTTCACCGTTTCCAATGTCCCACAGTCTCCAGCCAACAAGGAGTTAACAGGGCCTTGCATTCAAGTTCTTGGACTCCGAATTGTGCGATTCTCTGCCTGTGCGATTCTCAGCCCTGGTAGCTTAGCCCAGAAAATATTACAAGTCCCCGTGGAAATTGCAGGCTGTGCTTCGACTGGTTGTATGAGTTTATGGATTCCCATCCCCTCTTTTGGGGGGGGGG
>NW_006299479.1:0-3230 GCF_000327345.1 Myotis davidii | reverse complement strand
GGGGGGGGGGGGGGAACTGGGTGGAGGACACCCGTGGGACAGAGCTGTTCTTCAGTGGGGACTGTCCCTAGTCAGGCCTTCACCATCCTGGGGCAGAGAACGAGCCGGCTGAGCAATCCAGCAGACCTGGGCTTTGGACTTCTGCCTCCATTTGCAGGACCTTGGATGAATTCCTTCACGTTTCTGAGCCTTAGTTTCCCCTGCTCGTGACCTCCCTCCCCATTCTCACCCCTGGCTCGTTCCTCGAGTCTCATCTGGCAGGAGAGCCACATGCAATTGCTTGCCCCTGTCTTCTCCCTTTACTTGGCTGCCTCCTTTTCAAGCTGTTCCATACTCTTATCCAGCAAACCAGTCACCTATGAGCCTCAGCTTAGTCACTGTCCAGCTGCAGCCCAAACATGGCAGTAAGGATTCCATAGGCTTGAAGGAGACCACCCTGTATCGTGCTAAGCAGAGGGTGGCTCACTAACCTGTTCAGTAAGTGTTAGCTATGACTAGTATTGTTGTTAAGTGGGATTTATGAAGGAAAGCGTAATGATTCACAAATCTTGGGGCTGGAGGGGGCATTTGTGAATATTCCTGTTTTGATAGATAAGACCTAAGTGGCAAAGTAAGTTCAGATATGGGACTAGATCCCAGTACTAACTCATTCATCCATTCATCCAACAAACACTTATTGAACCCTTACTATGGGCCAAGAACTGCACCAAGTATTGATGTAAGAAGATGTGTGAGGCACAGTGCCAGCCACCAAGGAGCTCATGATCTAGCTGGGGAGACAGACACATAAATACTAATAGGGTATGATAATGTGGCACATGCAACAATGGGAGCTCACATGGGCACTGCCTAGCTATCGACAGGGTTTCCTCTTCCTCTGAAAGATTTATGCCGCAGCCTCTTCTTGTCTTATCCCGTGTTCCTCAGGTGGGCAGGAGGGAAAGGGCCACGTGGTCAGCCTCTCCAACTTTTTTAGCTTTTGCCTGCTTTGACAAATGACAGAAATCTTACTCTCATTGGTTAGGCCAGTGATGGTGAACCTATGACACGCGTGCCAGAGGATTCACCCGAACTCATTTTTTTGATTGATTTTTCTTTGTTAAATGGCATTTAAATATATAAAATAAATATCAAAAATATAAGTCTTTGTTCTACTATGGTTGCAAATATCAAAAAATTTCTATATGTGACAAGGTGCCAGAGTTAAGTTAGGGTTTTTCAAAATGCTGACATGCCGAGCTCAAAAGGTTCGCCATCACTGGGTTAGGTCATCCATCCCCACCTGTCCCCCTCTTTCTTTCTTGATCCTTTGATGGATCTAATTTGGGTTGCTTCAGAATTCAACCAGAAGGAATGGTTGGGGAAACTGCATGGAGAAGTAGGCTTTGAGCCTCTTTGGGATTCCAGCTAGCTAACTCAAAGGCTCACACGGGCCAAATAAACAAGGTTTAAGTGTATGTGGGCCGCAAAAAACCCAAAAGCTTCAATTTTCATAGAAACGTAGGTTTATTTTGATAGAGACATGCTGAATACAAAGGGCTGAAATAAATGAGTCATCATTAACATAAAATAATAGAACATTTTAATGAAAATTAATATTTTTCTTGAACATTAACTTACAGACACTGAATAACTGCACAAATTAATAAGCGTAACGCAAATAAACCTATTTTTCTTGCTCTCTGAAAGTGAAATATTTCCTGTTGCGCACACCAAACAAGTCAGTACAAGACTAATGATGTGACCATCGGCTGATAAAATATTTGCTGCCAGTATCAGTGGAGAGAAATGGTGCGCTTGTGCTTAAGGCGTGTAAGGGAAATGAATGCAACACGATTATAGTCATCAATCATTAGCGAACGTTGTAGTTCGTTATTAATAATTATGTATAACAGTATATTGTAAAAATTAAGTTACAAAATTTTTATTAACATGTTTTTTACATACCGTTATATTGGCTGGGCCGCAAAAATATTCATGGTGGGCCACATGCGGCCTGTAGGCTGCGAGTTTGACATGCTTGTTGTACTTGCTTACTATAATGAGAACATTTGGGAAGACCATACCTATCATCTAGCTTTTAGCCCAAGGCTTTGTAGGGTACGGAGAGCCCAGAGTTCAAAGCCCCATCACCGCATGCAATTTCAGTGGCACAAGCAGATGGCATTACCAAGTGGTACTTATTCATGGCCTTTAACTCTGCTTTTCTTTCCTCATTTCTCTCCCTGCTGGGAGGGGGCGGGGCGGGGACGGGAGCTGGAGAGGGGGGAGAGACAGTGACCCTAGCCACATTCCTTCATTATCACACTTCCTTCTGTAGACAGAGCAGGCATTCCAGGCCTCTGATCTGTGTGAAAGCTCTCCAGGCCTGGTGGGAACGCTGTTCCCAGAATGTGACTCGTTTCAGAAGCTTATCTGGTACATGCACTTCCAAAGAGAAGACTTAGGCGGGGGGATACAAGAGGCAATCCACGTGTGTGTGAAGCGGATGGAGTGTGATGCATAGACGCCCAGCCCATACCAGGGATTAGAGAGAGAACAAAATGAACGTTGCCTAAGCCCCTCATCGACGGTTTGTAAGAAATAAACTAACAACATGTCCAACCTACCTCTCACCCAGCCCCACTCAGGGTCATTTGTCAGAGCCCTTTCATGTCCTACTTTGGGTCCAATCCGCTGTGGCTCAGGTGGGGTTGCCAAGTGGAAAAACCATCACCTACAGCTACCCCTCCAACAGAAGCTGTGCACAGGGCAGTTTCATTGGAGGAGGGTGTGGGGCAACCTGGGGATCATCACTGATGTCTCTGTTAGATGTTGGAGCTTTAGTGAGGGGTGCAGGTAGCTGTATATGTGTGTAAACACACACGTGCAAGAAGGAGCGTGGATTTGTTGGGTCCTCATGTCTGATTCAGATGGATGCTTGGGTTTGAGGCCAGGCGAAGGAGAGGTATTGCTGGGGGACAGGGAGGGAGGGTGGGAGCTGAGAAGCCAAAGGCTGCAGTAGGAAAGGGGGTGGCGTGGGAAACGTGGGTGCTTGAGAACCGATTTTTACAGCTGAAGGGAATTTGCAAATTCTTTGTGTGGAGACATTAAAAGGATAAAAACCGTTTTTTTTTATGCTGAAGAAATGATTTCATTTGCTCTCTCCTCTTGTTTGATTCTTTTCATACAATACTTTGCCAAACTCACTTAAAAATAAAAAAAAGGCCGAAACCGGTTTGGCTCAGTGG
>NW_006299478.1:0-1892 GCF_000327345.1 Myotis davidii | reverse complement strand
GACTCTCGACAACAAATATCCTTCCATCTCGGTGATCACTTTCGGGATATGCACTGCAATACATACCAAAAAACCTCTTCAGAGTGAGCCGATATAATGTAGTCTGAATAAACAGAAAATGGTTCGTTTTGGTTTCCAAACACCAAGCCTGCACCCTATGCACAAATGAACATGATCGACCTCTTGTGATGAAGAGAAACCCTCAACAAGCTGAAACCTGACATTGCATCATGAGCAACAGGAGTAAGCAATTATGCAACAGAAAACTAGATAAAAATCATGGTATTAAAGGTATCTGTTCAACATTCAGGCGTTGCGTAGAACCACGTCCGATACAAAGCAACCTCCTGCATCAATCCCAACAAAACTACAACCCAAAAAATTACATTTAAGAGAAACTCACTCCCTGTTGCACGTATAGCAGAAATATGAAGTAGTAGTATAAAAAAGATATGCATCGAATGCATTTCAACGCTAATTTGGGACAGTCAGAAAACTAGCTTCCCACGGTATACCTGCTTCTTCTATTCAAGGCCAGCCCGTCACAAAGGCTTTGGACAGTACCTCTTCTGGGCCATCTTAATGTTCTCTTTTCAAATTCTGTTTTCCATACGCCGATTGCTATACACACAACAAGCATACGGTGGTAGCCATTTTCCATGTGGTAGGTAAGGATGTAGTGCCCCACAAATCACCACAAACAAAGCAAAACTCTGTCTTCTAGCACGATGTAAGAAGAGGAGAAAGCATAACTTCACAAGTTGCAAATGATATAGCTGCAAAAAAAATATAATGAAAAACAAAATTGAGGTACTCTTGTCAAACAAATTACTAACTAGGGATGCATATCATCACCACATATTATTATTTACAGTAAATTTTATCATCAAAAACAGAAGCTCAACAATGAAGCAGTAAGCTCCTTCCCTCCTAGAAAAAACACTTGAGGCACCTCTGTCTTGCCATATAAATCTAATATCTACCAAAAATACTGTTCCATGATGTTGTTCGAGGTAACACGAAAAGCAACCCCCACTAAGAACAAGATGAGTTGCCTTTTCATGTTTCGCCTATTGCACTTACGGACGGCTGAAGCATAACAAGGCATACCAATGACAGCCAAAGGCTCAGCTTCTGTTAGGTCGCACCAAGATCTTTGAATCCAGAACCAAGAAGGAATGCATCACAACGCCATCTCAAGACTCTCGACAACAAATAACCTTCCATCTAGATTGTCCATCTCGAGACACACAGGGTAATATATACCATAAAACCACTTCAGAGTTTCTCGGAATGACCTAAGGTGAACTAGAGGGAATTGGAATTTTTTAGCTTTCTAAACACCAAGCCCGCATCATATGCACAAACGTACATGATCGACTACTTGCGATGAAGAGAAACTCTCAACAAGCTGAAACCCGACAATGTATCATGAGCAACAGGAATCAGCAATTATGCTACAGATGTCTGAATATAATTCATGGTATTAGAGGAATCTGATCAACACTCAGGCGTTGCGTAGAACCACTCTCTATACAATGCAACCTCCTGCGGTAATCATAACAAAGCTACAACCCAAAAAAGTAGCACTCAAGAGAAACTCACTTCCTGTTACAAGTATGTAAGAAATATGAAAAAGTGTTCATAAAGAACTGGATCGAATTTATTTTAACCCCAATTCGTGATAATCAGAAAGCTAACATCCCACGGTATACCTACTTCTTTCATTGAAAGCCAACCCGTCAGAAAGACTTTGGCCAATTTCAGTTCTGTGCCATTTTGATGTTCCTACTTCAATTTCGGCTTTCCAGGCACCGACCGCTATACACACAACAAACATATGGTAATATTAAATTTTCCATGTTATCGATAAGGCAATAGTGGCTCCCAAA
>NW_006299477.1:0-1178 GCF_000327345.1 Myotis davidii | reverse complement strand
GGGTTTACAGGGATATCATGAAGGCATGGATTTATTGAATTCCCGTTTGAGGGGTTTTGATTACTGGTGTTTGTTTTGTGTCTTGAATTTTTTTGTCAGCTATGTTGTCTTTTTTATATTGAGTGAGATTTTAAAGGCTCTAATGTTGTCTCCACCTATTCAAATGAATTGATGTTGTGTTGATTTTTGATTTGAAATGTCATGGCGTATCATTTAATCCAATCGCCTTGAGGCTGGGGATTTTTTATTTCTGTGTTTTTTCTCATTTTAACAGCCGGTAATGAAATCGTTCATTGATAGTTTTTGAATTTCTGTTGACATTCGTATGTGAGGGCTATCTTTTAAGGGGATACGTTTAGATGTAGCATGAGCGATTTAATGGTTAGCAGAGTATGTTTTTTTCTTGAGTGTTTCGAGTTGTTTCTCGAAATGAGCCTGTGCTATGATTCAGAATGACTTGTTCTCGACTGCTTTACCTTGTTATGGGCTGGGTTCGTGGCTTTCGTCTGTTATGGGATTTCGAAGAGCTGATATTGGTCTTAGGTTATGTCGCTTTTATCGCCTTGGAATGTTTCGTGTCCCATTGCTGGGTATGTTTTAACTAACCTATGGATTGTGATTGTGAGACTAGAAAGGTCCTATGACCGTGATTGTCTTGTTTCCAATTGACGATTTGGTATATTGAGCCGAGTGTTGCGTGCACATCATCATAATGATTTGGAGCATTTTCTTCTAGGAATATTTTTTTTTGATTTTTTCGATTCGTGCTATATTGCATTTAGTTGGTTTGATTGTGGACTAATTTCTGATTTTGTTTTTTTTGGTATATGTTACAATTGGCATAATATTCAAGCTGGTATGTTTTTGGTTACACTTTGAAAAGTGTTGTGGATCACATGATCTTTTGTCTATTTATGTGGATTGCTGCTTAGCATAATCAGCTTGATAGGTTAGAAAGGATGGTGCGTCTTCAGTTTTTTTGTGTCGCTGAGGAGTATGTTTTTTTTGGTTTTCAGTGATATCAGGAAGGCGTGGATTTATTGAATTCCCGGTTGAGGTGTTTTGATTACTGGTGTGTGGTATGTGTTTTGAATTTATTATATATGTCGGGCTTGTTGGTCTTCCGTTATTGAGTGAATTGTTTGTGCCTGTAATGTTGTCGCCGCTTCTTCAAGTCA
>NW_006299476.1:0-606 GCF_000327345.1 Myotis davidii | reverse complement strand
TATCCACTGAGCCAAACCGGTTTTGGCAGGCCTTTACTTTTTATTTTATTGAGTTTTTTTACAGAGAGGAAGGGAAAGGGTAGAGAGTTAGAAATATCGATAAGAGAGAAACATCGATCAGCTGCCTCCTGTACACTCCCTACTGGGGATGTGCCCGCAACCAAGGTACATACATGCCCTTGACCAGAATCGAACCTGGGACCCTTCAGTCTGCAGGCCGATGCTCTATCCACTGAAACAAACCAGTTAGGCCATCTTTGCTTCTTTTAAGTTTAAGGATGACTTTAAAAAAATAAAGGATGACTTTTAATTCTGACAGCTCTGGACAATGGGGTAGAAATTAAGAGCCGGGTCCTTAGAGTCATTTGGATTTGTTCATTTAAGTCCTGACTTTGCTACTTATTAATCATGTGAACTTAGACAAAGTCAATATCTGTTTGTCATAGTTTTCTCATCTGTAATATAGCCATAGTAACAGTGCCTTATGGGACTTCTAGAAGATTTAAATGTGGTAACACATGCAGAGTGCTAAGCTCAATGCATGGCACATTGTAAATATAATTTTATATATGTAATGGCCCGGTGCACGGATTCATGCACATCGAA
>NW_006299475.1:0-672 GCF_000327345.1 Myotis davidii | reverse complement strand
GAGGAATATGATTTCTGCAGAGGTGTGTTGTTTTTGGCGTTGGAATGAAGGTTGTTGTTATTAATTTCCCCTTTGCATGGAAAACGATATACAGCTATTCCGGATGCATCGAGCAGCTCCTTCTGAATCTGCCCACAAACAAAAATTGAGATTCTGTGTTGGCAAATCCCATAGCTTTATTTTTGTTACAATATCAGTAGTCTAATATGGTCCTTAGATCTGCATTCTTTTTCCCAATACACTATCTCATAGTGTCAATAATGCCCTATCTATTTGAGGATCTGCTCTGCCCGCATATCCTACAATATGTTCAAAATGAAACCTTCAGTGCGTTCAAGGTGATGCATCCCGTGCTGCTTGACCACGATTACGACCCGCAAGTTGTTTTTCTTGTAGACCTGACTCTAGAAATCTGGTCTAGACGAAGGCCCTTCACGCAATATTCATCCTGCTTGAAAACATAAAGATCGACATGGTTTTTCTGTTTCATTACAGTTTGTTGAATGTTTGTGAACGGTGAAGGACAGACAATGATCATAAAATGTTGTTATTGTCCTTTAAATAATTAACAGGAAAGGATAGACTAGATTGTAATTGAGTACTAATATTGACTATGATTTGTCACACTCACTGTGATATTATATTTTCTGAGATGATTTTAGTATGTTTAAC
>NW_006299474.1:0-653 GCF_000327345.1 Myotis davidii | reverse complement strand
CATTTTAACTGATTCACAGAGAAAACACCAAAGTAAATCAGCCTCAATTGTAAATATAAACAGTATTCTCCTCATTTAAAGGCTTCATTCACAAATTCTGAGTTCTATAAACATGAATTCCTAATGTTTGGAAACACCTTCTTGTGAAACAGCCACCTGAAGTAGCCAGAGTTGTAAATATTATCAGTATTTTCGTCATTTCACAGCTTTCCACTGGTAACCTTGGTGATTGAACACGGCAGTAAATGTAGTAATAATCTATTTACGTTTATTTGAAGTGTTTTTTACACATTCTTAATCATTTCTAGAAACTATCGTTTTGTATTTTAAGAGTTTTACCACAATTAGACAGTTTTCTTGGAAGGCTATATTTACTTGTAGCCCTAGCGTTTAATACACATTTTATACAATTCCCGGTCTTTTCATTTTGAATTCTAAGAGTTTTAATCTAATGCTCATAGTGTTCCAAGCTCAATACAGTTGAAGTCTTAAGAATTGGAAGCAGGTCCTTTAAAAACGCCATCTCATTAAACCGGCAGTATGCATGTAATCACTATCCTCGCCCTTTCACAGATGTTGGAACCTTAGTTTTCTGCTTCAATAATGACCTGAGACATATGGGCTCTATTTACTTGTACTCCTAGCATTTCATA
>NW_006299473.1:0-539 GCF_000327345.1 Myotis davidii | reverse complement strand
GGCATTAGGCCTGGGCAGGGGACCCCCAGCCCTCTCAGATCACAAGCTCTGCCTCTTCCCAGGCCAGAGGGGTGTTAGGCCTGGGCAGGGGACCCCCATCCACTCTGATCACCTGCCCAGGCCTAAGACCTCTGGCCAGGGCCTTAGGCCTGGGCAGGGGACCTGCAGCCTACTCTGATTGCAGGCTCTGCCCCTGCCCAGGCCTCAGGCTTCTGGCCAGGGCATTGTGCCTGGACAGGGGACCCCCAGCCCACTCCAATCACCCACCCAGGTCTCAGGCCTTTGGCCAGGGCGTTAGGTCTCGGCAGGGGACCCCCAGCCCTGTACGATCATTGGTTCTGCCCCTGCCCAGGCCTCAGGCTTCTAACCAGGGCGTTCGCCAGCTCCGCCTCCCTGTGGGGCATCTGGCCCTGCCGGCCCTGGCTCCCCAGTCCCTGATCTTCAGCCTGGATCCCACAGGTGGCTTCTGGTGCTTCCCGCCTCACCTGCAGTATGCAAATTTAACTCATCTTTGTTGGGTTTATTTGCATACTCTTCTG
>NW_006299472.1:0-389 GCF_000327345.1 Myotis davidii | reverse complement strand
GCTGACCACCAGGGGGCAGCATGGAATGAAGGGCGGCTCCAATTGGTCCTCATCTCAGGCCAGATCTATGGGCCCTACCTGTGCGTGAATTTCGTGCACCGGGCCTCTAGGAAATAAATAACAAATACAAATAATAATAAATGAATGGCACCCAGCCGAAGGATTGATGGACGGCAACCAGCCTGATGCCGGACTGGACCCCGATGCCACACGGACCGGACACTCAGGCCACTGGCCCTGCTTCTCAATCTGCTGCACTCCCAGCGGCCCCGTCTCCCAGGCCTGGATTCAGGGACCATGGGCTTTGCAAACGCAGGGGTGTAATTCCAGGCAAATAAAGCCGCCTCCCAGCTCACGCCCTCCCTCAGGGGCCTCTGCAAATGCTTCTT
>NW_006299471.1:0-537 GCF_000327345.1 Myotis davidii | reverse complement strand
GCTTCCTGCACGCCCCACACTGGGGATCGAGCTCGAAACTTGGGCTTGTGCCCTGATCGGGAATCCCACCATGACCTCCTGGTTCATAGGTCGATGCCACTGAGCCACCTCAGCCAGGCTGAGAATGACCAAGTCTTCGATGCCCGAGTCGCTGAGCACTTCAATGCAATCACCCCAGAATGGCATCTCCCATGGGCTCAGCTTCGGTTTCTGTGCCAGCAGAAGTAGGCTGACCCACCCTGGCTGGCCGCTCAGTGCCTTAGAGCATCGTCCTCATATGCCATTGTCGTGGGTTCGATCCCCGGTCAGGGCACATATAAGACTCAACCAATGAATGCTTCAATAAGAGGAACAACAAACCAGTGTCTCTCTCTCAGATCAATGAAAAATGAAAAAATAAATGGATAAAGAGGTAAAGATTAAATTGGAGCAGGAGGACGCCTTCTGTGACGTGGGCAGCTCTGGGAGATGTCTGAGGACCTAGAATCTGTGGATCCCTGCAGCGCCAACACATCCACTTCCCCACAGTGTCCGGTG
>NW_006299470.1:0-663 GCF_000327345.1 Myotis davidii | reverse complement strand
CGGAAATGAAAACAACATTGGAAGCAATTTAACTGCTCAGAACCGTAGACGATCGGTCGTGTGGTCGTTCATAATTTATTGGAGGAGGCGCATGGATTTCGCCATGTCTTGTTTCACTGCCTTGCTCTATCCTTTATGAATCGAAGAGATGTGTCATCCCTAGGCAACGGACAATTTATATATCCATATGGAACAGACGGTGAGTTTTTCTGAGTTTCTTGTTCTGTTAGTTGAGGTTTTCGTAAGTTGCTGTCTTGTTGAGCTTCTTGGAAGATGGTATCGTTTGTGGGTTTTTATGCTTGAGTTGCTCTAATGTTGGGCACGGATGACCCGAATGAGGTTTAACACCAAAATATCTTCAGCGCCACCTCCGATTCACCTGTATTAGGGGGCATATACTGTATTTATGTGATATTGACAAATCGAATTTTCTATGTGATAGTTCCAGGTCATATATGCTTTATCTGCGGGAGTGGTGTTTGAGAAAAGCAAAGGTTGTGTTTTTATCGCATGATCTCACAATGCCTTTCTAGGGGAAGTGCTGAACCATTGAGCGTGTGTCACACAGAAACACCTAATATTGTCCACCAACAGACTAAGGCCATCGGCTTGTGTGTGTGTTGGCACGGCGTGGTTAACATGGTCATGTTTTGGACTAAGGAT
>NW_006299469.1:0-770 GCF_000327345.1 Myotis davidii | reverse complement strand
TAAAATAGATTTTTGTGCTGAAACAAAGGAAGCACTGTGCAGAGGGCACAGAATGAATCTAGGAGACCTGAGGACTGAGGTATGTGTCAGAGAACCCTTTAAACTTAGGGTTTTAGGAGCCTTTCGTTTGAGCTTCCTGTTTAAATTTCCCTGGGGAAGTGGCAGACAGGATTGAAAATATAGGGTTTGCCCAAGTAGCAGAGACTAATAGGAAATGTTCCATATAAAGCAAACCCTAAAGGGCTACTCTCACAATGAGGGTAAACAAGAAATGAACCCTTTGCTCAAAGAGTTCCTGCAAGGAAACATGCATGTCTTGACCTTGGCATGGGGTGAAGAGGAAGACATATCTCCAACTGAGAATTTATAACCACAAGCCAAATTCCATTCACATTATACCTATATGGAAAATAAGTTAAAATGGTCTCCTATTGGTGGTATGCATATAAGGCTGGCGAAAGTAAGCTTAAAGATTCTTGTGAGCATTGCATATTTAACCTAAGCTTCAGAATAAGGAAGCAGAATCAAACAGAGTGGATCTCAATGAACAGAAAAATAACACCCATATCCAGACACATAAGTAAATCAGAAGAAAAATAAAAAGAGATCTAAATAGTAGCCAGAAGAAACCAGCAACATTCATTCAAATGACTGATATTCTATTAAAGGATCTTCAAACACTTTTTTACCATAGAGATTGGCAGACAGTGGAAGGGTACCTTATTGTGCTGGGCAAAACAGACACACACTCACACACTCACACACACTCA
>NW_006299468.1:0-471 GCF_000327345.1 Myotis davidii | reverse complement strand
CGTCCCTAATTAGCTTTGATTTGAGCCCAAAGCAGCTGGCCTGTATTATTTCCTGGTCGTCACACCTTCACCTAAGAAACTTGCGTCGATGATCCACCACATTCTATAAACGTTCAACTGAACAATTCATGTAACAAATATTCAGTGTGAGCAACAAGGATCGAGGATGGTATTACAGACGTCTCCACACAGTGCTTTGTTATGGATGATTCTGCTCATTTCTCAGGCAGGTCATAAATGGCTACAATCCATATAATATTCCTGCACAAAAAAAAACGAAACAACAAAACAAACATTCCCAAACAAACTCACTTTCTGTGCCGCATATTGACCAACTGCGCAATTATGCTCAGGGTGAGACAACTCCGAGATGCTTCATAATAAGCTAAGCCTGTAAATATATCCTTGAATCAGCACTCCAACTGCCCCTCCATGTAAACAGAAAAATGCCACAAACCATTAAATTCCTCG
>NW_006299467.1:0-610 GCF_000327345.1 Myotis davidii | reverse complement strand
TTTAGCTCTGAGGTTCCAGCTCTTAGGCCTCCCTCCTAAAAGCAGATATCTGGTTTGTTTCAGTTCTATAATCGAAACTCTGTATCAACTCCAGCTCTGAGATCCCAGCAGGCTGAAAGCTGGTTTCTGGGGTTTTGTTTAACTTCTATATGTTACAATGTTTCTTAACCTGCAAGCTCAGAGGCCTGCAAGGCAGGCAGGGAACGTTGCAGTCCTCCATCACTGAAGCAAGCAAGCCTCATGTTCAGTTTAAGCTGCCTGGCTGCCGGCCGCCATCTTGGCTGGCAGTTAATTTGCATATTGCCCTGATTAGCCAATGGGAAGGGTAGCGGTCGTACACTAATTACCATGTTTCTCTTTTATTAGATAGGATATAGATAAAAGCCTATTATGGTGTCTGGTCATCTGTTCAACCAATCAAAGTGTAATATGGTAATGATATGCTAAGGACGCTCAACTGCTTGCTATGACGTGCACTGACCACCAGGGTGAAGACACTCTGGTAGCTTGCTGCTGGGGTCTCGCCAATAGGGACTGAGCGAAATGGGCCGCACCTGCCCTGGAGCCCTCCTGCCATCCCTCCCCTGCTGGCCAACCTCCCGTGTCCCTC
>NW_006299466.1:0-513 GCF_000327345.1 Myotis davidii | reverse complement strand
AGGGAAGGATTATCAGTTAAATCTCTTGGTCCTTAACACATTTTCTTAACACGTGTGTTATCTTCTTTGCTTATACAACAACTTACCCATCAATGGATTTTATTTTTTCTCTGGTCTGCTATAATTGGAAATTAGTGTTAATTTGTCTTTTCCATATCTTTTCAGTATTAAAGAACTTTATGGATCAGCCTGCTAATAAGTACAAGCAAGATTTGAAGAGCTGAAGGAGAAATCAGTGCTAAACCTTCCGTTTTAATGTAAGTAAACTCACTCATCACCATTGTTTGTTTCTCACATCTTTAAAGCCTGCAATTACCTTTTCTGGATACTCAGTGTGTAAATTTTTCCCCACTAGTAAAGTTACTTGACTATGTCGGTCTACTCTACTCATTATGCCTATGATAATTTGTGACCCACCCCGTTTAAAATTTTTTAATTCTAAAAATAATACGACTTACATAGATGGCTGTGAATTTAGGCTTGTTGTGACTGTCACTGAGCAAATCATTTTTT
>NW_006299465.1:0-794 GCF_000327345.1 Myotis davidii | reverse complement strand
TGCAATAATTAACCCAGATTTAAGAAGAGCCTGCTGTAAGTCATCGTACACTTGTTCTAATTGACATTCCGTATAGTAAGCTAAAAGGATGGCATCCATATAGCGTATGATATAAGCCTTCGGATGTTTCTCTCAAACTCCGCGAATTGCCTAACAAACTTTTGACACAGGGTAGGGCTATTAGCCATTCCCTGAGGCAATACCTTCCAATGATAGCGGCGCATGGGTTCCTGAAAATTAGTAGATGGGACACTGAATGCAAATCGTTTGCAATCAGAGGGATCCAGAGGAATGGTGAAAAAACAATCCTTTAAATCTAGTACTAATAGCTTCATCCCATTAGGGATTGCTACAGAGGAAGGGAGACCAGGCTGTAAAGGTCCCATAATTTCCATAGTCTTGTAAATTAGACTATGAATAGTCCTTAAATCCTGTAAAAGGCGCCAATTTCCTGATTTCTTTTTTATGATAAAAATAGGAGTATTCCAAGGACTGGTAGTCTCTTCTATATGCCCTAGCTGGAGTTGTTCCTGTACCAACTCATGAGCAGCTTGTATTTTTTCTTTGGAAAGGGGCCACTGCTCTACCCATACAAGGTCATCTGACTTCCAAGATATCTTGTCAGCTGTGTGGATAACAGGAGAAACAATGACCCCCCCTAAAAATTTCCTTGAGTAGGGGTGGTAATAAGGGCAACACCCAGGGCAGGCCGAATGTCTCGTCCCCATAAATTCACAGGGATTCCTGGCAAGATATATGGCTGAAATAACCCAGAGTGACTTCATTGTCTTGCC
>NW_006299464.1:0-451 GCF_000327345.1 Myotis davidii | reverse complement strand
CTACTAAAGATTCTTGGGTAGTCTCATTTTTTTGAATATGAAAGAATAACTTATAATTCAAATAGCAACTGCATGCAGATAAATTCAAGCAAATATAAGTGGAGAAGTAATTTTCTGCACTAGTGACCCCTGTACTTGTAAAATTAAGCAAGAACCTCTCACAAAATGTTTGACGTAATTTTATTTTAGAAAACATTCCAAATACTTTTTGTTATAATCAAGTCCAAGATTAAAATGTTTATCTACATTATATCTTAATAACAAAGAATGATACCAGTAAAGCACAGAAAAGAGAAAAGAGAGAGTAGACAGAGGAAATGCAGATGAATAAACAAGGGTGTTTGGAAGAGAGAGCAATATGGAGGACACAAAAAAGAAAGAAAAATACAGGCATGAAGGAAAGGCCAAAGGGAGCTATAAAAGCTTTGGTTCATGCCACATACTATTGTTC
>NW_006299463.1:0-338 GCF_000327345.1 Myotis davidii | reverse complement strand
CCCCTTCAGTGCAGTGTGCCTGACGGGCCAAAACGGCCCCAACTTCCCTGAGGCTGAGGCACCCAGGGCAGCGAAGCCTGTCCGCATTTCCACGAAACAAAAGCCAGGTGTCACTGTTCATTGTTGTCCTGTGCTTATTTTTGCTTCTGGATTGTTGTTGGTTTGACCACTACTCTGTTTACTCCCTGGTACATTCTTGCAGTTTTCACAATATTTGTCCCGTCTCATGGTCTCTGAGTTCCTGAATGCTGGAGTAAAATGCTTTTCATGGAAAGTTTGCTCCTCATCTAAACGACTGCTTTGACAGAAGAGTTGTCACCCTGAAAAAAAAGGAGCTT
>NW_006299462.1:0-389 GCF_000327345.1 Myotis davidii | reverse complement strand
CCGCAGGCCGACACCCCATCCACTGAGCCAAAGCGGTTTTGGAACAACTTCGTTTTAACATCCTCTCATTCTTGAATTATTTCCTCATACTTTGCAAATGCATTAATTCCACCAATCTTGTAGAGAATATTCTCAGTAATATCATACCATACATAAGCTGCATGAGGTATTAAACATGCAAACAAATGCATAATAATAAGAAAACAATCTACACACATAAATATGTGTTGAAGGAACACACATGCTCAAAGCATACATACCATCCTCATTCAGACAGAACCCATCCCATATTCAGATTTGCAAACAAATAATCACTCATACATTATTAAATTCTAACCCTTTTTATTTCTTTATTTTTACTTTTCTTCTTTTTTTTATGCTTTTTTTTT
>NW_006299461.1:0-430 GCF_000327345.1 Myotis davidii | reverse complement strand
AACAAAGAAAAGGCAGAAGAGAACATAAGGGAAATTGTACCAAGTGAAAGGTAAAATGGTAAAAACTTTAAACAACCTTATCTAAGTGTACAGGACGCAAATGAGAGGGAGGATCTCTCTTCTGAGGGGGTCACAGGCAATAATGAAGAACTTGTACTGGGTAGCAGCTTTGTAGTGGCAGTTAGGACACTTCCCTGCAGTGAGATTGAAGTTGGTAAGGTTAGTAGGTTTTGGGCTCTGGTGGCCTTTCTTGCAGACAGTCTTGGGAAGCTCACAGGCAGCAGCCACATTCTGGAAGGAGTCATGCAGAACGGTGGTTTGAGCCTTACAGTGCTGAGTATAATTATTGACGCCATGCATTGCATTATTGCATTGCAGAGAGCTTGGTTGTGTATGTTGAATTTCAAAACACTGAGCCTTGGTGAGATTT
>NW_006299460.1:0-515 GCF_000327345.1 Myotis davidii | reverse complement strand
TTGAAGGAGGGGAGGCAGGGGAACTCCGGGTTAAGAGAAGATGCTAAAAGGAGCTAGGCATTGGGGCACGGGGTTAGCAGGATGAAAGATGGGCACATTTGGGCTATTCTCCACTAACCTAGGAGCATCTAGGTGGGGATCCCTGGAAGGGTTAAGCAGTGGGCCTGCTGCTGTGTACAGTGCATCAGGTAAATTCCATAGACTAGAGGTGGAATGCCATCTTGTAGAGCTGAGGTCTGCGACTGTGAACCTGGCAAAACATTGATTGAAAGTTATTAGGATGTGTGTTCACATGGCAGAGTAGGGAAGGAGGCCACATCTCCCTCCTCCATATGGTCACTGACAGGCATCTGAGACACGCTCACTATGTGCAGTGATGGGGGGGGGGGTGTGCAGCAGGGAGGCTGCCTTTAGTTATTGTGGTGCTAGTGAAACACTGAGATGTTTCTAGCCTATAGCACTTCTATCCCCATTCGTCTGCATAGCTAACTTCTAACATTATTTTATATCCCGAC
>NW_006299459.1:0-333 GCF_000327345.1 Myotis davidii | reverse complement strand
AAATCAATAAAAATATATTTAAATAAATAAAATTTTTTAATTGATTTCACAATGAGGAAAAGGGAGAGGGAGAGAGAGATAAAAAGATGAATAAAACCCAGACAGTGTGGCTCACTAGTTGAGCTTCGACCTATGAACCAGGAGGTCAGGGTTCAATTCCTGGTCAGGGCACATGCCTGGGTTTCGGGCTCCATCCCCAGTGGGGGGTGTGCAGGAGACAACCGATGCATGATTCTCTCTCACCATGGATGCTTCTCTCTCTCTCCCTTCCTTTCTTTTTTTTGTAATAAAGATATTCATAATATTTTATTTTTAAAATATATTTTTATTGAT
>NW_006299458.1:0-235 GCF_000327345.1 Myotis davidii | reverse complement strand
TATTTATTTATTTATTTTTCATTTTTATCAATACATTGTAATTTAATAGAAACATAGATTACACAGTTCATCCAAAAGTATGTCAATATAAGCATCACTGATGAACAAAACCAAATAATGCTTATATTTTAATTCTAAAAAATTCATGGTTTTCTACAACACTAAGATGCCACCTCAATAGTGATTGCTTCACATTTTCCAGTCTCTTTTTTTTAAATATATTTTTTATTGATTA
>NW_006299457.1:0-267 GCF_000327345.1 Myotis davidii | reverse complement strand
TCTCCTTCCACAGCAGGGGCTATGCTGCAGGAGTTGGTCACGAAGTAGGATCTGGGCACAATCAGTGACTCCTTAGGCATAAAATCCCAGCCTCTGCTCCCATGGATACAGATAGATATAGATATACTAGAGGCCGGATGCACGAAATTTGTGAAAGGGGCTCGTCCCCACAGCCTCTGTGGCTTCGTCTGGAAGGACATCCAGTAGGACATCCATTCTAATTAGTATATTTTATTTTATTATTATAGATGATTTAGATATAGATAT
>NW_006299456.1:0-202 GCF_000327345.1 Myotis davidii | reverse complement strand
CATGTGCCCTGACCTGGAATCAAACCCATGACTATTTGGTGTATGGGAGGATGTGCCAACCAACTGAGCCACACCAGCCAGGGCACTTGGCGTTTTTAAATGAAGCTTAGCTGAATTTTTTTAAAAATATATATATATTATTGCTTTTTTTACAGAGAGGGAGAGGGTTAGAAACATCCATCAGCTGCCTCCAGCACGCCCC
>NW_006299455.1:0-485 GCF_000327345.1 Myotis davidii | reverse complement strand
GTGAATTAGGTCAATGTGCCTCATAAGAAGTTAGTCTTCTCTATCCGTAAACTTGTTATATCAAGACTGAAAGAGAAGTGGTAACACAACAGAAATTGTGAATTTGCCTTTGATTTTATTAGTTTTTGCTTTCTGTAATTAGATTCATATACACTTACGATTGTCATGTTTTCTTGCTTAAATGACTCTATCATTATAAAATGTGAGTCTTTATCTTTGGACGTATTTCCCCCCCTTGAGTTTTACTTATTATTTCTAATTTCATGGGATGGAATTCAAATGTCTCCAGCACATATGGGAATTATAGGAATTATTTTGCGTTTTTGCTTGGATTTTATTTCTTTAAAAATGATTTAAGTCTTATTTTACAAATTTTTATCCCTCTTTGGAAAACATACACTTTTATTTAGACTTTTCCCTAGAATTTTAATGTGCATATGTAATATAATAAGGTTTAAAGTAATTTGATATCTTTATCATCCTTC
>NW_006299454.1:0-243 GCF_000327345.1 Myotis davidii | reverse complement strand
GTTTACTTGTATACAAATAATAACAAAACATCCCGAGCACATTTATCTAAAAGTTACAAAGGAAAACAACATTTTAAGAGCCTTTTAAACACGATAAACATGAAAGAACAGGGTCAGCATGGCCAGCAAAGACCAGGGTATAATAAAATAAGCTGGACCATCCAAGCAGGGCCAATTAGAAGGAAATCTTGGATAAAGAACTCCAAAATATTCTATTAATTTAATTTCCCACAAATTATCACT
>NW_006299453.1:0-274 GCF_000327345.1 Myotis davidii | reverse complement strand
AGTTCCTCTTCTGGAAATTCCTCCTTTTCTCTCGTTTGGGGGTTGTTTGTGTCCCATTTTAGCTATCATTAGAGAACCCCGGTGCCAGGGTGCGATGGGCCAATGGCCACAGAGTGGATTGGCAATTCAATTGTGCACTCCGAGACTCACATGAGGCAGTGGTGGTGGCGGTGCGGGGGCGGTGTGTGGGGCTGGAGATCCGGTGTCCATGGGTCTGCTGCTGCCTTTAAAAGGACTTTGACCAGATTGGCTCTAGGATCTCAGGTGATGTCTA
>NW_006299452.1:0-472 GCF_000327345.1 Myotis davidii | reverse complement strand
GAGAGCAGGTGACTGGCCATCCATCCCTGAGGCTGGCTGCGGTGGGATTCTAGGTGACAAACTCCCCCTTAGAGCCCTCAGCTGGGAGTTTGCTTGGACTGTTGTTTGGCCTGTTCTATCTTCAGATCCTTCTTCAGGCGTGGTGCCCAGGGGGCTGGTGAAGGGGCCCCTGGCATGTAGGCCTCAGTTCTTAAGTGCTACAAGTTTGAGATGCCCTTTGTGGCTGCATGAACCGCACCTCCCCTTGTTCTGGTGCTTCTGGCCTGGGGTCCTTCACAGCTTCTGTTCTAGAAACATCTTCCACGAACTGGGGAAGCCAAGGGGTCCCTTCTCTCAGGATGATGTATTTAAATGCGAAATAAAACAACATTGGATTTCAAAGGAAACCAATTACATTGAAAAACAGTTATCAGAATATTTGAAATGATAAATATATGTTCCAGTCATATATATGCTGCTTTATTATTATCTC
>NW_006299451.1:0-300 GCF_000327345.1 Myotis davidii | reverse complement strand
CTGTCACAGTAACAGTAACGACCAAACAGCAGGTTGGCAGGCTGTGTGGGGTGATAAGGCCAGCAGGGGGGTTAGTGAGGGATGATCAAATGGCTGAACAGCAGGCTATGTGGGACAACCAGGCCAAAGGAGGGGCAGTTAGGAGTGACCAGGCCACCAGGGAGGCAGTTAGGGGTGACCAGGCTGGCAGAGGGTGGCAGTTCGGGGCTACCAGGCCAGCAGGGGCGGGGGGGAGTAAGGGGCAATTAGGAAGGCAGGCAGGTGATCGGTTAGGACCCAGCAGTCCCAGATTGTGAGAGG
>NW_006299450.1:0-312 GCF_000327345.1 Myotis davidii | reverse complement strand
GCAGCCTGCCTGCGGCCATCTGATCTGCAATCCCGAAGGGAGGGGCAGGGTCACAGGCACAGCGGCACCCAGGGCATCCGGTGCAGCCATGCCTGTAGCCCCCGGATCTCCAATGGAGAAGGGAGGGGTGGAGCAGCAGGCATGGCAACATCCAGGGCACTGGGTGCAGGCCCAGGGTGCAGCCTGCCTGCGGCCCTCTGATCTGCTATTGTGAAGGGAGGGGCGGGGCCACAGGCACGGCGGAACCCAGGGCATCCAGTACAGCCCCTGCAGCCCCCAGATCTGCAATGGAGAAGGGAGGGGTGGGGCAGC
>NW_006299449.1:0-610 GCF_000327345.1 Myotis davidii | reverse complement strand
CATTTCTTCTAAGTTGACCAGTTTGTTGGAAAAGAGTTGCTCATACTAGTTTTGATGATTCTTTGTATTTCTGTGGAGTCTGTTGTTATTTCGCCTCATTCACTTGTGATTTTGTTCATTTGGGTCCTCTCTCTTTGCTTCTTGGTGAGCCTGGCTAGAGCTTCATCAATCCTGTTTATCCTATCAAAGAACCAGTTCTTGATTTCATTGATCTTTTGTATTTTTTTGTCTCTATGTCATTTATTTTCACTCTGATCTTTATGTTTTCCTTCCTTCTGCTCATTCTGGGCTTTTATTGTTGCTCTCTTTCTAATTCTTCAAGTTGCAGAGTTAGATAACTTATTACCTTTTTTTCCCTCTTTTTTTTTTTTTTTTTTTTGAGGTAGGCCTGCAATGCTACAACTTTCCTCTCACGACTACTTTCACTGTGCCCCATAGATTTTGGATTATTGTGCTTTCATTGTCATTTGTTTCAGGATGTTTTTTATTTCTTCTTTGATCTCTTTGGTAACCCGATCATTGTTTAATAGCATGCTAATTAGCCTCCAAGTGTTTGAATTTTTTGTAACTGTTTTTGTTGTAGTTTATTTCTAATATTATACCATTGTGA
>NW_006299448.1:0-685 GCF_000327345.1 Myotis davidii | reverse complement strand
TTGGGCATTAGGAGCAGATCTGCCCGAAACAGAGACAAGAGATTTGAGGGTCTTGTGGGGTGCGGGGAGAAATGTCATGACCATCACTGGCAGATAATACGATCTTCCTCCCTGAAGAGCCAAAAGCTTCAATGAAAAGATTTGAAGATTAAGGTTCCCAAGGTGTCTACATGGAAGACAAATGTTTTACACACAAATCAGGAGAGAAAGAAGGAGAAACTCATCTTTAACCTCAGGCATAGCTAATGCCATGCCATAAGGGTAAAGACTCCATCATGGCCAGGTCCATACATTCCTAATCTAGAGTCCGTGACAAACCCAAAACTTCCTTGAGGAGGACACTCACATGAAATAAAATGTCATTCAATGTTGTTCACAAGAGATGGTGTCATCCAAGATCAACTCTTCCAAAATCCCCACAGAATGTGAACTGCAGGCAAGTCTAGGAACATTCAAAGTGACCCCCAAGTTTGCCAGGAGGAAAATACAGGTGGGGGTGTCCCAGGAAGTCACAGGGCAAAGTGACGCAAACTAGGCAGCTGGTACCATAAAGCTGTGGGAATGGGAACCGAGTGGCCTTCCAGTGTTGAAGGGTGAGTGAAGGGCACAGCCAACATTCCCATTCTCCTAGACCCAGCCATTTTGACAGCAAAGCAGCAGACAAATGCACGGAACCAGCTCACAG
>NW_006299447.1:0-666 GCF_000327345.1 Myotis davidii | reverse complement strand
TTTATAGACAGGATTATTACAACATACACTGGATTGTGCCTTCATAAAGAGGATTTTTAGGTCATAGAATGGACTGTGACTTCATAGAGATGATTGTTACCTCATAGAGAGGATTGGTATTTCATAGACCTGATTTATACTTCATATAATGTGTTGATAAATCATATACAGGATTGTTACTTCATAGACTATAGTGTTACATCATAGGATTGTGACTTCATAGAGAGTATTATTAGTTCATAATCTGGATTTTGAATTCATAGAGAGGATTGTTATTTCATAGACAGGATTGTTACTTCATAGACTGTATTGTTACAGCATAGATAGTATTGTGACTTCATAGAGAGGATTGTTAGATCATAGACAGGATTGTTACATCATAGAAAGTATTGTGACTTCATGGAGAGAATTGTTACTTCATACATTGTGTTGTGACATTATAGACAGTATTGTGACTTCATAGAGAGTATTGTTAGTTCATAGTCTGGATTGTGACTTAAATTAGAGGATTGTTACTTCTTAGACAGGATTGTTACTTCATAGACAGGATTGTTACTACATCGACTGTACTGTTAAATCATAGACAGGATTGTAACTTAATAAAAAATTGTTACTTCCTAGACTGGATTGTTCTTTCATAGAGAGGATTGTTACTTCATAGACAGG
>NW_006299446.1:0-868 GCF_000327345.1 Myotis davidii | reverse complement strand
TGCGCACTTAGGCACTTAGGAGGCAGGTCGAGGAACCCATCGTCCCTGGTCTGGTCCCGGAACGTGCTGCCTGCCCCGCTGGCTTTGCCTGGTCTCTCTGATCATTGCCAGGGACATAGCATCGTATTTTCTCAATGAAAATCCCCATTTCTCAGCCTGAACAGGATCAGTACCTTATCTTTCTCTGTGAAACTTCCAGTCAGTTTTTCCAACATGTAGGAGATGCGGAGAGACTGTACCAGGTGGAAGTCATACAAAAGGGCAAGGATGGTGAGCCAGCTGCAACCCTCTGTGCCTCCGCTTCCCTTTCTATAGATGTCATCGAACTTCCTCAGCGCGGCCTCCAGAGAAGGAGCTCCGACCTGCACGAGTGAAACAGACCCAGCGTCATGGCACACACCTGACCATCGTGGCAGCGCACTCCTCTCAGGGACCCTTCCTGTCAGACAGCTGAGGCATTTATGCTGAAAACCAGCTGAGGCGTTTATGCTGAAAGAGTCAGTCTTTTTAAAACCAGCGCATCAACGCATACCTGGTAGGACACTCATGGCCATGGGACATACCCTGTAAGACCCGGTTCTGAGTGTGCAGGGTTGGCACAGGGCCACGCGGACTGCTGGCTGCAGCCCAGAGCAACCCGCCACAGCACTGGGACCTGCCTGTGAGCCACCCTCTCGCCTTCTCAGTCCAGGGAGACCGCCTTGGCCAGCAGCCGTCTAGCTCCTTGGAAACAGAGCACCGCACATCTGTCTGCAGCACTGCACATGCCACAGCCCTCATTCTGAAGCGCAGCTGATCTGGGAGCAGGAGGCAGGAGCAGCACCAGGTGGGGGCCTGGAGCCCTGTGGAAGGGGCAGTTGGGAAGGGA
>NW_006299445.1:0-713 GCF_000327345.1 Myotis davidii | reverse complement strand
TAAATGTTTTACCCTTTGTTCTCCCTGCGTGATATACTATAATAATCTGCTTCACGTTGATATTTACTGGTGTTGCTGAGACGATTACCTTAAACAGAAGTTGGGGTGCTTCATTGGGCTGAAAAAAGCTTAGCTAAATCAGAAAGCAGGTCTAATTCAGCAAGTTTATATATATAAAAGGCTAAGTTGACTTGTGCATGTGCACGATACATATAAAGCTCTCCCTGGTGCCAGTCGCACGCGTGTGTTTCAATCTGTCATTGTTGATTGTGAATTTGGTTGATACTTCTATTATAGAGAAAGGGCGAATAGCGATATTAAAATATTTCTTCTTATTCTAATTAATTTCCTTTTAATGTACATGAATTTGTGCACTTGCTAGTCTGTTTCTCACAGTGGTATGGCTTAATGATTCCAAAATTACTATAGATGTACTAGAATTGAGCAAATAAGTAAATACACTATCCTATTTAATAAAAGACTAATATGTAAATTGTCCCTATGGGCGGGAGCTCGACCAACCGGGAGTTAGATGTGTGCTGACCACCGGGGGCAGCGCAAAACATGATGGGTGTCGGCAACACAGCGCTGGCAGTGGAGGTGCTGCTGGCCCCAGTGGGACCGGATGAGAGTGGGACCGCAGCAGGATCGTGGAGCAAGTGAGCAGGCAGTGTCAGGCCGAGGCAGGTGCGAAGGGAGGCCCCAGCTAGCGG
>NW_006299444.1:0-439 GCF_000327345.1 Myotis davidii | reverse complement strand
ACCATGTTTCTCTTTTATTAGATAGGATATAAGCCTAAGCCGATGGTCGGCAAACTGTGGCCCCTTGAGTGTGGCTCTTCCACAAAATATCACATGCAGGTGTGCATGTACAGTGCGATTGAAACTTTGTGGCCACACTCAAGAGGCCAAAGAGCTGCATGTGGCTCACGAGCTGCAGTTTGCCGACCACTGGCCTAAGCTCACTGGCCTAAGCGACCGAATGACCGAACGACTGGTTGCTATGACACGCACTGACCACCAGGGGGCAGATGTTCATCACAGGAACTGCCCCCTGGTGGTCAGTGTGCTCCCACAGCGGGAGCACTGCTCAGCTGACCCACGGCGCTAGATGCAGGGCTCACAGCTGATCGGGACTGACTGGGCGCGAGTCCATGGCAGGTGCAGTGAGGCCAGGATGAGCGGGAGTGGCAGGCAGGAG
>NW_006299443.1:0-216 GCF_000327345.1 Myotis davidii | reverse complement strand
CCTTGGCCTGGCCTTCAGCATTGGGCTAAAACCAGTTCTCTGACATCCCCTGAGGGATACTGAATTGCGAGAGGGCAGAGGCCAGGCCAAGGAACCCCATCAGTGCATGATTGGGGCCGGGGAGAGACTGGCCCATCTCACTCAGTCTTCATCGGCTGGACTCCAATAACAAGCTAACCTACCGGTCAGAGGATCTGCCCCATGGTGGTCAGTGCA
>NW_006299442.1:0-278 GCF_000327345.1 Myotis davidii | reverse complement strand
TAGGTTCTTTTGAATTAGTGTATTGGGTTTCTTAGGATACATACCCAGAAATGGAATCACTGGGTCATAAGGCAGTTCCATTTTTTATTTTTTGAGAACCCTCCATACTGTTTTCCATAGTGGCTGCACCAGTCTGCATTCCCACAAACAGTGCATGATGGTGTTTGGACCTTGAGGATATTATGCTAAATAATAAGTCAGCTAGAGAAAGGCAAATGCCATATGATTTCACCTATGTGTGAAATCTTAAGAAAAAAATAAAGAAACCAAGAAAATTG
>NW_006299441.1:0-243 GCF_000327345.1 Myotis davidii | reverse complement strand
TGTCCCTGACTTATGAATGGGTTTTAGATATTCAGGTAGGATAAGGTAGGCATGCCAGATAAGAAAGATTCTATAGGGGAAGGGCAAGTCACAGGGCCCTGGACAGTTTGGCTTACTTGGTTTGGCATTGTCCTGTGCACCAAAAGGTTGTGGTGTGGGCTCAATCCCCATGAAGGGGTGTATAGGAGGCAGCAGATCAATGCTTCTCTCTTTTTCTCCCTTTTCCTTCCTCTCTTTCTAAAA
>NW_006299440.1:0-238 GCF_000327345.1 Myotis davidii | reverse complement strand
ACTTTATGCTTCGAGTAGGTACTTTTGTCACCGCGCGCGATTTGTGGACGCGACCAGCACTAACCACTGCACATGAGACTGCTGACCGACTGGCTCACTCAACTGTGCATGAATCGCGCGCCTCCCCAGTGCTGCATCTCCCGTTGCCTGACCGACACCCCCCACTTCCGAATCACTTCTTCAAAATAGACTCGGCCAGGTAGAGAACTGACTTCTGCGCATGGGCCACGAAATTTCA
>NW_006299439.1:0-320 GCF_000327345.1 Myotis davidii | reverse complement strand
TTTCTTGAAGATTTTATGTAAATTATCAAAAATAGTTTTAATATATTTATTTATCTTGTCTGTGCTGAGCACAGAAAATGTTACTTGTTTTAACACCAAACATCAAAAGTTTCTTTATAATTCAAGTAGGAATACTGGTAAATAGAGATTAATACAATTACTCGAAGGCATTATAAATTGACTTAGTCTTCCATTTTAATATGAATAAACAACTTAATCGATTAAGATTTTGGTAGAAGAAATGTAATCTCTACGGGGAAAAAGTACCTATATTCCTGGAGTTTCTGCACTGTCAATAAGAATATTATTGTCAATAACAC
>NW_006299438.1:0-293 GCF_000327345.1 Myotis davidii | reverse complement strand
GGCCTTGGGCCTTCTCTTGGAAGTTCTGGGTCCCTCTGGCCTAGCTGCAGTTTGTTACGTAATTTTCAGATTGCAAAGGGCCAGGGCATTCATATGCAAAAGCCTCTGCCGCAGCTTGGGTGGGACGGGGTCTCAGGGAATCAACAGGGCAGAGCAAGCAGCTATGGCTGATCCTCAGCTCTGCCCTAAGGGCCCGTGTCTCAGTGTCCCTGTAATCGTTGCAAGTACCTCTGAGAGAAAGCTACCCTCAAGTTCCGAAGTCTGCCTGCTGCTAGACAGTCCAGTTTCTCCCT
>NW_006299437.1:0-1256 GCF_000327345.1 Myotis davidii | reverse complement strand
TGATGGCTGTTTGCAGGCTGGCCAACCCCCCAGAAGGGACCATCACTGTATGAGGGTGTGGCCAGCCTGGGTGAGGGCCTGATGGCTATTTGCAGGCTGGCCACAGCCCTTTCAGGGTGGGGGTACCTGCTGGGGTGCCTGGCCAGCCTGGGTGAGGGGCTGATGGCAGGCCGGCCAAGACCCCAAGTGGGGACCCTCACCCCATGAGGGTGTGGCCATCCTGGGTGAGGGGCTGAGGGCTGTTTGCAGGCTGGCCACAGCCCCCAGCCACCCAAGCTCCCAGTGGAGGCTGGCTGGAAGCAGGTATCTGGGATTTATTTATCTTCTATAATTGAAACTTTATTGCCTTGAGTGGAGGCCGCAGCGGGCCAGGGCAGATAGGAAGCTTGGCTTCCTCCATCAGCAGGGCAATAGAGCCTACTGCTTGCTCCAGGTCAGTGGCTGCCAGTTGCCATCTTGGTTGGGTTAATTTGCATATAGTCACTCTGATTGGCTGGTGGGTATGGCTTGGAGCATAGCAGGGGTGCGGTCAATTTGCAAGTTTCTCTTTTATTAGATCAGATAGAGGCCTGGTGCACGGGTGGGGGTTGGCTGGTTTGCCCTGAAGGGTGTCCCGGATAAGGGTGGGAGTCCCGCTGGGGTGCCTGGTCGGCTTGGGTGAGGAACTGAGGGCCATTTTCAGGCTAGTTAAGTCCCTCAGTGGGGACCCTCACCCCATGGGATTGTGGCCAGCCTGGGTGAGGGGCTGAGGGCCGTTTTCAGGCTGGCCACGGCCGCAGGCTGGAAGCAGGTATCTGGTATTTATATACCTTCTATAATTGAAGCTTTGTAGATTTGAGCAGAGCTCAGGGCTGGCCAGGGCAGGCGGAAAGGGCGGCTTCCTCCATTGCCGGGGGCATCTCCAGCTCCATGGCTGCCACCATTTTAGTTGGGTTAATTTTCATAGTCGCTCCTGATTGGTTGGTGGGTGTGGCTTGTGGATGTAGCAGATGTACAGTCAATTTGCATGTTTCCCTTTTATTATATTAGATATAACCTATTTTGTTCCCTTAACCCCACTCCCGAATCCTCTATTTTTTCTTTTGTTTTCTATTTCTGAATGATCTGTCACGTATGCATAAGAAACCTGTCAAGCCCTGGCCGGCTTGGCTAAGTGGATAGAGCGTCAGCCTGCGGACTGAAGGGTTCCAGGTTCAATTCCAGCCGAGGGCATATGCCTGGGATGCGGGCTCGTTCCCCAGTAGGGGGTGTGCAGG
>NW_006299436.1:0-257 GCF_000327345.1 Myotis davidii | reverse complement strand
GATGAATGCAAACTAGAAACAACCAATAATATCCAGAGAGGCAAGAGAAAACAGAAGCACAATAATAACCAGGGGGGAGAGGGGTGGCAGGAGGGGAAAAACAGCAGAAAAAAATAAAAAAAAAGAAAAACAGCCTCACAACCAGTCCTAAAACACAAACACACACACACACATAAAAAAAACAAATAACAACAACAAAAAACCCAATATACTCTACAATCAATCAAACAGCAACAAAACAATAGAAAGATAAAAGA
>NW_006299435.1:1677583-1678757 GCF_000327345.1 Myotis davidii | reverse complement strand
TTGTTTCTCATCATCGATGTTTCTACCTCTCCTCCTCTCTGAAATCAATAAAAATATTTTTTAAAGGGGGGGGGCAGGTGCAGTGTGACAACCTCAAGTGTTTCTGGGAGCAGCATGATTTTTCCCTTGTTCATAGGTTATGCCAGTACTTTTGGAGGGAATCACTTTCAAAGATCTTGCAAAGGACTATGTGTCCTAATGTCTACAATTCCATACATGATGGTCTCTTGGGATAGGACGAAAAGGGTTAGGGGAAAGCATAATTGCTACAGAATCACGCCTAATAGGGATTGTGCATAATTCTTTATATGGAGATATGTTTCTTTTACCCTTGTCAATAACTCATAATGCATTTTCTGAGTCAGAGGATAGGTGAATGTTTAACTTAAAGAAATTAGGAAGTTTTCTTTTAAACCAATTGTACGTTTTTGCATTCTTCCAGCAGTGTGTAAGGTATTCAGTCCCTCCACATCCTAGAGATTTGGTTTGGTCATTCATTCTTTATGTAAACTTTTTTTTATCACTTTGTCATGCTATCTCACTGTTGTTGGATTGCATCTTCCTAAGTAAGGATTCACGGTGAGCATTTTTTCAGATGTGCATTTGCTATCTATTTAGTAAAATGTCTGAGCATGTGTTCTACCAAAACTATAAATTTTGACAATTTTTTTTAACAAAAGGTCAGTGAAACAACAAAAATGAAGGTTATAATTTCACTCATTTTGTGTCTTTTTTGCTTTATAGAATAAATATTTTTCATACTGGAAACAAATAAAATCAACAATTGACTCAAGATAAGGGTCTTACTTCATTCCTTTGGATGTGAATATCCAGTTTGCCCAGCACCGTTTATTGAAGAGAAACACTCCTCTTCTGACTGTGTATTATTGACTCCTTTTTCAGAGAGGAGTAGGCTGTACATGCATGGGTCTAGAGCAGTGGTCGGCAAACTGCGGCTCGCGAGCCACATGTGGCTCTTTGGCCCCTTGAGTGTGGCTTTTCCACAAAATACCGACTTCTGCGCATGGTCCACAAAGTTTCAATCGCACTGCATGTGCGCTCCCGCACGTGGTATTTTGTGGAAGAGCCACAATCAAGTGGCCAAAGAGCCGCATGTGGCTCGCGAGCCGCAGTTTGACGACCACTGGGCTGGGGAACCTACAACCAAGGTACT
>NW_006299435.1:1676077-1676955 GCF_000327345.1 Myotis davidii | reverse complement strand
CTCTCAGTCCTGCTGCCTCAGTGTCAGCCCCCATCCTACTCTGTGTCTCTGTACCTGTCCTTCTCTCTCTATACTATGAAAATTGTGTTCTTGTCCATTTCTCATAGGATACCTTCTCAGCCTCCTTTTGTAGTTAACAGTTTTCTGCCTCTAGAACAATATCCCATTCTTCACTGTGTATGATGAGCAAGTTCCTCTTTTCCTCCTGCAGCCATTTTTCATTACACTGTCCCCAAATGGCATAAGCACGGGAGCTCCTCCCTCTCCCTGACTGGGGACCTCTGTGTGAGGTATGGAGCAGCAGGAGAGGACTGCAATGGTAAGGCCCCATCTTCTCACAGGTGGGCCCCCCTGCAGCACAGAGACCATCTCTCCAGAAGACAGCATCATGAGTCCAGCTGACCATACAAAAAGAAAGTTCACCTTTACCAGTAATCCCAGAATTTCTAATAAAACAGAAATGTGACACCATTTTCACTTGGCTCACCTCCTGATCCAGCAAAGATGAAAAGGCATGCTAATTTCCGGTATTGGTGTGGGTGTGAGCCAGGTGACATATGGGTTGTTCTTGGGATCATCTACACTAATAAATGAGAAACATGGTAATTGGCGTACGACTGCTACCCTTTTCATTGGCTAATCAGTGAGATATGCAAATTAACTGTCAGCCAAGATGGTGACCAGCAGCCAGGCAGCTTGAAACTAACATGTGGCTTGCTTGCCTCAGTGACAGAGGAAACCAACGTTCCCCGCCTGTGGCTGCAGGCCTCTGAGCCGGCAGTTTAAGACACTATGTAACAAATACCGCAGGACTTCAGCCAGCAGGATCACAACATTGTATGCAAAGGCCAGAAACCTACTTTCAGCAGCAGAGGCCT
>NW_006299435.1:1673968-1675137 GCF_000327345.1 Myotis davidii | reverse complement strand
GAGAGCAGGCCTAAGCCAGCAGGTGGTCATCTCCTGAGTGGTCCCAGACTGCGAGAGGGCACAGGCCGGGCTGAGGGACCCCCCTCCCCCCCGAGTGCACAAATTTTTGTGCACTGGGCCTCTAGTAAACTAATAAAGCCTCATTGGCTGACAGTTCAGCTTTATAATTTTTTTAAAACCTTAAACACACAGAAGAGAGAAAAACAAAGAAAAAAACAAACATATTTGCTTTCATTTCACCCATCAATCCAAATCCAACTATTCTCAGGAATTACCAGACAAATTATAAAATGGACACTAAAAGATAATGATTACATCTTTGTTCATAATATAAAAAAATTGGGAGGAGCACATAAATACAAAAATGTTTTCAAAAGTGGATAAATTAGTTTGGGTACATCCATGTAATGGACTGCTTGCTTACATTAGCAACAGTTGACCCTTGAGCAACTTAAGGCTTAGGGCACTAACCCCCCCACTCCTACATAGCTGGACTCCCCAAAAGCTTAACTACAATCATACCTTAGTATCCACAGGGGATGGGTTCCAGGACCCACCAGTGGATACCAAAATCCATGGTTGTTCAAGACTCCATATAAAACTAGAGGCCTAGTACATGGCTTTGTGGGGTCCCTCGGGCTGGCCTGTGCCCTACTGCAATCCAGGACCCCTTGGGGGATGTTGAACTGCCGGTTTCAGCCTGATCCCCACAGGCCAGGCCAAGGGACCACATGCACCGGGCCTCTAGAATGCATATAAGATCTTTGGTTGATCTCTTCCTGCCCTCCTCTCTCCCCACTTCCCTCTGAGATTCATCAATCTGTTCCATGTTTCCATGCCTGTGCATTGAGTGTCTGCCCTCTGGTGGTCGGTGTGCATCATAGCTACCAGTCAAAGGGACGCTTAGGCTTTTATATATATAGACTAGAGGCCAGGCACATGAAATTCGTGTACGGGGAGCAGGGGGTGTCCTTCAGCCCGGCCTGCACCCTCTCCAATCTGGGACCCCTTGGGGGATGGCCAACTGCCAGTTTAGGCCCGACTCCAAACCAGCAGTTGGACATCCCTCTCATAATCCGGGACCACTGGCTCCTAACCACTCACCTGCCTGCCTGCCTGATCACCCCTAACCACTCTGCCTGCTGGCCTGATCGCCCCCAACTTCCACC
>NW_006299435.1:1661701-1671935 GCF_000327345.1 Myotis davidii | reverse complement strand
TGCAACCAGCCTTCTCTGCCAGGACCCACCTCCTCTACGTGAGGCGGTAGAGACACCAGGACGGGCCTCCGCCATGCCATGCAGATCTGCAGGACCCCCAGGCCTCACTGCACGGAGCAGCTGCCGGCCCCGCCTCCACTATGCATGTGGCCATCTTCTGACGGCCATCTTGTGACGACCTGAGGACGTGACGCCACCTAGGCTATTACTAGTATAGATGACATAGAACAGTGCCTACAGTCAGCCCTCCACATCTGCAGATCCCCAACCTCAGAGAGAAAATACTGTTTTTGATCCTCAGTTGGTTGAATCCATGATTACAAAACCTGGGGGTAGAGGGCTGACTGTACTTATTGAAAAAAATCCACATAGAAGTGGACCCACACAGTTCAGATTTGCTTAGGCTTTTATATATATAGACTAGAGGCCAGGCACATGAAATTCGTGTACGGGGAGCAGGGGGTGTCCTTCAGCCCGGCCTGCACCCTCTCCAATCTGGGACCACTGTCTCCTAACTGCTCGCCTACCTGCCTGCCTGATTGCCTCTAACCCCTTCTGCCTGCCAGCCTGATCGCCCCCTAACCACTCCCCTGCTGGCCTGATTGACACCTGACTGCTCCCCTGCCAGTCTGATCGCCCACAACTGCCTCCCCTGCCACAACCCGCCTTCTCTGCCAGGACCCACCTCCTCTACGTGAGGCGGTAGAGACACCAGGACGGGCCTCCGCCATGCCATGCAGATCTGCAGGACACCCAGGCCTCACTGCACGGAGCAGCCGCCGGCCCCGCCTCCACTATGCATGTGGCCATCTTCTGACGGCCATCTTGTGACGACCTGAGGACGTGACGCCACCTAGGCTATTATTAGTATAGATGACATAGAACAGTGCCTACAGTCAGCCCTCCACATCTGCAGATCCCCAACCTCAGAGAGAAAATACTGTTTTTGATCCTCAGTTGGTTGAATCCATGATTACAAAACCTGGGGGTAGAGGGCTGACTGTACTTATTGAAAAAAATCCACATAGAAGTGGACCCACACAGTTCAGATTTGATTTTCTGTGAGAAGCTTAAAGATAAATTCAAGTCTGTGGTAGCATAACCTGCTTGGCAATTTATACGGTTTCTTTTCAGGTATGAACCATCCACAAACTAGGGATGTCCAAAGGAGTATCTAAAAGATCCGCAAGGAGCATGGATAGTAACAGGTAAAGCAACCATGGGGTTCTCCGTTGGTAGGAAAAGGAAGGAGGGTGGCTGGGTTTAGAGTATTGCAGCAATGCAATTTATGGAGTAAATGCTTTTCATATTGGTGTGTGAGGGGGAAGGCAACAGTGTATCACAGGAGGTGACATGAAACCAAATCTCATTAGGCAGCTAGGGAAAAATGAGAATGTTCTGTCTATAAAAGCCTGTACAGCACAGGGAAGTTTAGTGGAGACCTGAGCACTAAGTCTATTGAAGCTTCCTCCAGCTTTGCTGCTGCTGCCGCCATGAGCAGCAGACATGCCTTGTTACTGCTGCTAAGGATTATGGGCCTCTGGTCAGTGCCCTGCTGAGCCAGAGTGGAGCCTGTGCCCTTAGGTACATGTTTTTATGTATTTGTTAAATGGTTACTTTTTTCCAGAACATAGTTAAAAAGTGGGAAAGTATTTAAAAATGGAAAAGTAGGTTATTAAAACTCACATTCTTTTAAGCTCAAATATTTTATTTAGAGCAAAAAGAGTTTATTATAATTTAGCATTCCTGAGTTTAATAAAAGCAAATTCATCCAGAAGCAATAAAAGACTAATAAATTTCTTTATATGAAAATAAAATTATGATAAGAAAACAGGAAAAGTCTAAAATAAATGATAAACTGAGAGGAACTGTTTTGACATGTAACATACATAAATGTATAACATCTCTAATACACAGGAACTTTTAAAAATTGAGGGGGGAAACTTGCAAAAACGTGATAGATAAGTCAAAGACGTGAATGGATAATTCACACACACACAAAATAAAAAGAATAAAAAATGTTCTTTGCCCTAGCCAGTTTTGCTCAGTGGATAGAGCATCGGCCTGCAGACCAAAGGGTCCCGGGTTTGCTTCTGGTCAAGGGCACATACCTTGGTTGCAGGCTCCTCCCCAGCCCAGATCCTAGTCAGGGCTTGTACAGGTGGCAACCAATCAATGTGTTTCTCTCATGTTGTTGTTTCTGTCTGTCTTTCCCTCTCTCTTCCACTCTCCCTAAAAATCAATGGAAAAATATCCTTGAGTGAGAATTAACAAAAAAAAAAGGTTCCACAAGTATATGAAAAAATATTCAACTACTTAATAAGAAAAATGCACATTAAAATAACACTGAGATATTATTTCTCACCTATCAAATTAGCAAAAATTAAAAAGTACATCAACACATTCTGTTGGTAAGCCTGGGGGGAAATAGGTGCTCTTAAAGATAGATGGTCAGAATGCAAATTAGTATAATGTTAATTTGGGAGAATTGAGCAATATCTAACAAAATGACACCTGCTTTTCCACTTAATTGCAGTTTACCCTGGTCAGACATCTCCAGTTGTACAAGAATATGTATGCCCAAAGTAATTCACTTTAGCATTGTAATTGCAAAATACTAGAAATAACCTAAATAATTTACATGGGAGAATGGCTGGTGTTGCTTGTCTGGTTTTGCTGCTTTCCTGGGCCTGGAGCTGAAATACAGCTGAGGCCTAGAAGTTATCTTCAGGGAAGAAAGGTCGGGGGGAGGGGGGGGAGGCCTAAACCCCATAACTAGCAATATGAAAAGCTAGGGGGTCCAAACGGCATGACCAATGAGGTGCTCAGGGGGGGAAAGTTACCCTGGGGATGACGAGGTTCTTGTTTTCCCAGCTTTGCTCCTTGCTAAGCATCTAGGACTTTCACCCTGGTGACCTTCTGTACCTGGCTCCTCGCCCTTGCTCTGCTCATATCGGTCTAACTGCCTGTAACCATTTCAGATCAGGCAAGCAGGAAGCCACAGCAGGCTCCAGACTCTCCCAACCCTCTGATGCCTTTCCCAGAGGAAGAGGACTCAGGCCCCAATCAGCTGGCCCCACACCTGATCATCCTGGATTTTCCCCTTAAACCAGCGGTTCTCAACCTGTGGGTCACGACCCCTTTGGCGGTCGAACGACCCTTTCACAGGGGTCGCCTAAGACCGTCCTGCATATCAGATATTTACATTATGACTCATAACAACATTACAGTTATGAAATAGCAACAAAAATAATTTTATAGTTGGGTCACAACATGAGGAACTATATTTAAAGGGCCAGAAGGTTGAGAACCACTGCCTTAAATCCTTCTGGTGTTTGCAAGATGCTTTACTGTTTGCAAAGCACTTTTGCGTTTCATCTCATCAGATGCTCAGAAGTCCCTCAAAGAGCAAGTGATACCCCTGAGAATGAGGGCCCTGGGTGAGCAGATTTCATGAATGGTTTGCTCTGCCTTTGCCTTTGTGCCCTGGGACAGGGATTGGGGGGAGGATGCATCCTCAGGGTCTAAATGGGCAGGGGCTAGACCAGCAAGAGAGGCACTTTGGAGGATCCCAGGAGAATTCTGCAAAGGGACGGTGCCACCCAGGAAGGATTCCAGGGAAGTGGGGCCAGTGCCAGTGACAGAGTCAGGACTGCCTGACAGAGACACCCCACATGCAGCCTGTGGTGTCAGGCAGGGCTCATTGCCAGGAACAGGCCACAGGGAGGAAATCAGCAGTGGCAGGAAGTGGCCCAGGGAAGCAGGGACTCAGCCTGCCAACACCCCGACCCCCACCCCTCGCAGAGGGTACAGGCAGAAATGGGTTCCAGCCTTTGGCAGGCACTGTCTCCCAGCAGGACTCAGCTCCCAGGAGTGCAGCAGGGCTCAGGCCAGAATGCCAGGAGGGAGGGGGCAGAGGTCGGGCAGTACTTCTATGGTGAGCTGACAGGGTGTGGGCCAGTGGGCACCAGGTGCCCAAACCTGATTGTGCCCACCCAGGGAGGTTGGGGACCAAGGTGATAAAGGACTGTTCAGGGGGCCTTGGGCCTTAGCTATTTCCAAACAGTATCTAGTATTTCAATATCTTAATAACTGGTCTGCCTGTCGATGTAAGAAACGTTCAAACCTGTAAAGAATTTTTGTGGGTTTATTAGGACCAGAAATAGAATGTTGGGGACTAGCTGTAATTATAAGAATAGTAAGCATGCTCTGTTAACCATGATTGTTCTGTTGTGATTAGAGAAAGCACATTCTAATCTGGCTGTGAGTTCTATGCAGAGGGACATGGAAGTTAACCTCCTTTTCCGAGAACTGCCATTGCCTGTAATCTGTAGCCATTTTACGCGTTCTTTCTTATTCCTTTTGCCTACTGCTGCATGTAATCTTTGTCCATGTGTTACTGAGGAGATGAGGAGACCTTGGTTCTTGTCTTCTTGAGAGAAAGATTTCAATCAAGAGAAAATATTTCAAAATGTAGAAAAGCAAGTAAGAGTTTATTGACGCAGCAAAAATAGATTTAGGAGAGTGAAACAAGGAAGGACATAGAAGAAGCAACAGGAGAGCCCCAGCTGGGCTGCTTTGGCTCACTGGGGAGTCAGAGAAAAGGGGGCCTTGGAGACAGGTTCAGGGGTTAGTCTGGGACAAACCGCCACTGCTCATTGCTCCCCTGGTTGCAAGTCTCCTGGGGTCCCTTAGAGGTTGGGGGTTACATGCCTGTGAGGGAAGGAGAGAGGGAAAGGAATTTACAGGTGAGCTCCTCCGAGTAAAGCAAGAGTAGCAGCAGTAGCCTTAGCCAGTTTGGCTCAGTGGATGGAGCATCGGCATATGGACTGAAGGGTCCCAGGTTTGATTCTCTAGTCAAGGGCACATGCCTGGGTTGTGGGCTCCATCCCAGTGGAGGGCATACAGGAGGCAGCCGATCAATGATTCTCTCTAGCCATTGATGTTTCTCTCTCTCCCTCTCCCTTCCTCTCTGAAATCAATAAAAATTTAAAAATAAAAGAATTAAGCACATAGCCCAAATGGGTTCACTGGTGAATTCTACCAGACATTTCAGGAAGAAATTCCACAAATTCTCTATAATCCCTTCCAGAAGACTGAAGCAGAGAGAATATTTCCTAACTCATTTATAAGGCAAGCAGTACCCTAATACCAAAACCAGAACAAGACACCATAAAAAATAAATAAAATTATACACCAATATCTCTCATGAACAGAAGTGCAAAAAAATCCTCAACAAAATTTTGGAAAGTCCAATCCAACAATGAATAGAAAGAATTATACATCACAACCAAGTAGTGTTTATCCCAAGTATGTAAGGCTGGTTCAACATGCAAAAATCAATTAATGTAATCTATCACATGAAAAGACTGAAGAAGGGAAATCATATGATCACATCACTAGATGCGCAAAAAAAAACCCACAAAAAAAATTTGACAAAATCCACAGTCATTTATGATCAAAACTCTAAGCAAACTAGGAATAGAAGGCATCTTCCTCAGGTTGATAAAAAGAAATCTGTGTGGTGTTAGATGGGCGCTAAGCGTATGGGGTGATCACTTCATAAGTCATATAAATGTCTATTATGTTGTACACCTGAAATTAATATATTGTATGTCAACTGTAATTGAAAATTTTTAATCTACAGAATCCTACAGCTATCATCATACTGAATGGTGAGAAACTCAACACTTTCCAGCTAAGATCAGGAACAACGCAAGGACATCCCCTCTCATGACTGCTTTCTTTTTTTAATATGTCTTTATTGATGAGAGAGGGAGAGAGAGAAAGGGAGAGGGCTGGACTAGGGATTGAGCCTGCAACCCAGGCATGTGCCCTGACCAGGAATTGTACAGTGACTTCTCGTTTCCTAGGTGGACACTCAACCAATGAGCCACAACTGCCGAGCTCACCACTGCTTTTCAACATCATACTAGGATTCAGTCATAACTAATTGAAATACGGGGGAAGGGGGAGGAAATAAAAGATATACAGGTTGGGAAGGAAGAAATGAAACTGTCATTGTTCACAGATGACATGATCATCTCATTTAATTTTAAGCAATAATAATGTGATTTATGAGCTCTGAGTAGAGAAATAATTGAGCATTACAGACTTTCTGTTAAACCTGTGTCCAGAGCTTGCAATTCAAGTCAATTCAACAAACATTCTCTGTGATCCTGCTGTGGGCCAGGCGCTCTGCTAGGTTCAGGGGATGGTGCGATAAGCAAATATGGTTCCTGCTCTAAAGGAGCTCACAGTTCAACGGGCTCCAGCATCAGCCTCAGTAAGCGCTGAAATCAAAGTCCAAACCAAGAACCAGGGGAACAATAAAGGAGGGAGGTGGCAGTGAGGATGCACAAAATCCCTGTACCATAAAAATGTCAGAAACACACAGGTCACGTAGATAACCTTGGGGCCACACTGAGTGTAATTTATTGTAGGATGGAAGCCCCCCTGTCGATGACAGATGGGTGATCATGTCACTCTTTACTGAAAGACAAATATGTGCCATTTAAGTCCAAGGACATGGAAGAGGGGAAGCCCCATCCACCACACAGATACACTGGGGCATATGTGAGCCAGGGCCCCGCAGCCATGTCTGAGATAAGGGCTTAGACGAGCTGACCTCTGTGGGAAACTTCCAGGTACATCTTGGCACAGCAGTGGGCTCCAGTCTGTGGTGGATTCCAGAGAAAGGCAGCACTGCCCCCTCTTGGCACACAGCCATGCCTGGCTGCAGCTGATGCTCTAGTCCTTCCTGACACGCAGCAGAGAGACTTGGATGGGAGGCAGGTAAGCGTGCAGTTCATGGCGGAGCTGGAGGGCAAAAGGAGCAGGTGAGTACTTACAGCTCATCTGGCCCATGCGCTCCCCACAGACCAAGGACAGGAAGGGACAGAGGGAGAGAACAAAGGAGGAGGCCACCACATTTCCTGAGCATCCTGCGGGCTGGGCACGGCCTAGGTGCTTTGTGCACATAATGTCATTTAAACCTGACAGTGACCTTATAAAGCAGGTAGTATCAGCCTTATTTTATAAGAGAGGAAAGTGTATGGAGTAACTTGCCCCATGTCTGGATGTGTGAAATTCACACCCAGATCTATCTGGCCCCATAATTTGTTGTTTGATCCCTGAGCCCTAAACCAATGGCCAGCTCCCAAGAACTGATGTCCAACACCCCCATGGCCTGGTCCTACACCTAGGCTCCTGACCTGCTTCTGTCTCCCTGGCTTCTTTCTGACCCCTGAAATCGTTTCCAGTTTGGGGGAGTTCAGATATGACACCCTCTGGCTTTCCTCTTCGACTGAGATTCACACTGGCTACTTTGATTATCATGTGCAGTGGGCATTTGTCTTTTATTTGGCTGTCCTGCTTCAAAACCCCCATGCCATGTTCAGGGAACTACTTATGGAAATCTGAGGAGTTCTCCTAAGAGAACTTCAAGACCTAAATGTTCCCTTTCCCTGATAGCAAGATGTGGGCACCAGAGGTAGACTGGGCTGACTCACTGTAATTTTCCAAAGAGCCAAACATTCCTGAAAGCCCTAACCCCAGAATTTTACTACTAGAAGCATTGACCTGGGTTTTAGGAGAATTTTCTCACTTGTACAAGTAGAGCCCAGTCTTGGTTCCCTAGAGTGTGCATCGATGGTATTTTTCTTCCTAGCATCTCTGTTTCCTTTGGGGGCTATCCTTTGATTTCCATGTGGTTCAGGTTGGAATGTCCGTCATGGTGGCCCTTGTAGGCCAATAACATCATTCCTTCCTTAGAATGATATGATTAACTCGGGAGAGGAAATGCCTTGTGATTCTAGGGCTGTCATAGCCACCTCTCCTTACAGATGGAGAGAGACTCTGAAGAATAAAGGGAGCATAACTGAGAGAAAAAGAGAAAACTTTGATGAAGTTCTAGGTTTCTCACCAATACTTTGCCTTTTCTGTATAAGCTCTGTTGGGTTTCTGCCACTTGCAATGAAAAGTCCTGCATATCTGCCCATGGATATGATTGCCCTTCTCCCAGAGGCCAGAAGGCCTGACCTTCTAAGGCAGCCGTGGACAAACTACGGCCCGCGGGCCGGATCCGGCCCGTTTGAAATGAATAAAACTATTGAAAAAAAAAAGACTGTACCCTTTTATGTAATGATGTTTACTTTGAATTTATATTAGTTCACACAAACACTCCATCCATGCTTTCGTTCCGGCCCTCCGGTCCAGTTTAAGAACCCATTGTGGCCCTCGAGTCAAAAAGTTTGCCCACCCCTGAGGGCTTGAGGAAATTGAGGGTGAGAAAAATATATATATTTTTTTACATAGCAGAGAAGGGGAATTCAGAACACAAGAAAAACAGGCAGAAGCAAAGCCAGGCAGGGATCCTTAGATTTAGCTCCTAATACGCCATAAGAAACTACTAGTAGACTCCCAGGTGTAACAGTTGCTCTTCTGTACCCTGCAGATCTTCCCGGGAGTTAGTTCACAAGAATCGCTCACTCTCCTCTACTCCCCTGGCCCAGAAAGCACCCACTCACCTGGTGCATCAGTCTCTCTGCCGCTCTGGGGTCAGTGAGGTCTTCTGGGGAGGCCACACTCAGTCTCAGGAGGAGGAAGCCTTCATCCCCACCTGCAAGTTGAGATCAGTAGGAAGATAAAAATATGGGGGAGTCAGTTCAGAAATCAAGACGTGAATGGTGTTACCCAGCCACTGTCCCCTCCCCACAGCATATATGTGCTCATCTCATATGTAAATGTGTCTGTGTTCACATACAAGCTTACATTTCCTCACTGCAAACAGAAAGAGCATTCCCTCTCTCTAAACAACCTAAACGTACATCCATAGAGGACTAGTTAAATAAATTATGATAAAACAAAATGGAATACTGAGCAGCCATAAAAAAAAAACATGTAATCTTTATCATACACTCTGCATGCATAAAAAAGAGAATGTGAGATATCTATCTATATCTTAATAGATTTATATAGATATAGCTAGATATCAATATTATATAGCTACCTTTCATCCTCCTTTTGACACTTCCCTATGCATATTTCATGTCCAGAAGAGGATGCACAAGAAAGCAACACCATCAGTTATGGGAATGAAGAAAACTGGGTAGTTGGGGTCAGCAGTGGGAGAGAGACATTTTATGCTGTACCCTCTGTATCTGTTGAATTTCAAATCATGTGACTGTATCAGCTAATAAAAATAATAAAATAATTTTGAAATAAAAAATATATTGATAAATTGTTTAGAAAATTAAAATATAATAGAGTTTGGGCATCAAACAGACTTTCATCTGGAACCCCACTATCTTTTTTGTTTAAATCTGTTTTCCTCAACCTGCCATATGGGGTAATAAGACCCACCTCAAGTGATGGTTGCTTTTAATTATCAATTTTTAATTTTATTTTTCAGCTACAGTTTACATTCAATATTACTTTCTATTAGTTTCAGGTGTACAGCATAGTGGTCAGGCCGTCATACACTTTGTGAAGTGTTCCCACCCCAATATTTAAAGCACCCACTTGGCAGCATACATGGATATTACAATATTATTGACTACATTCCTTAGGCTGCATTTTACATCCCCATGACCAGAGAAAACACGCAGTGGGTGCCAATGCTTCCTGTTGAGCAGTATTTTTATGCCATCTCTGCCTGGAATACAAAAGAAATTTGGCAAGGTGATTGTGATTAATGTTTTTATATCACCTTCCCAGAAAGGCAGGGCAAGCGGAGGATATTGTGGGGATGAGGCATAAGGAAGTGCAGGTGGGGGTGGCAGACTGGCCAGGAGCTGAGCTGACCCAGCAGCCTTGGACAAGGGGTTTCTTCTCTGAGAAGGAGCTGTTGTCTCACAGGTGTAGCTTAAAATCCACACCTTTGCCCAATTTATTCATTTTGTCACCATTTATGGCACCAACCCAGCAAGTGCATCCAGTGAGCCCCGCTTTCATGGGTTCTAGATGCTCAGAGGGCAGCAACTTGGGCCAGGTGCCCACAGGATGCTCCTCTGTGTGGCTCTGCCTGAACCAGAGGCTTCCAGAGCGCGAGGGCCATGTCCTTCAAATAAGCTTTGGGGACGCGCCTGGGGCACAGTAGTTACTCAGAAAGGCAGAGCTGGGAAGGACTTCATTGTTCATGCCAGCTACCGATGGAGACACTGAAGCCCAGAGAGGGACAGGGACCTGTCCTAGGTCACTCAGGTTGTTAAGGGCAGAGCCAGATCACAAACCA
>NW_006299435.1:1658774-1661646 GCF_000327345.1 Myotis davidii | reverse complement strand
TTTCCATACTCTGCCCTGACTCTGCTTGTTACTGATTTAGCAAGAATCACTAGAAGATCATGAAGAGGTGACATCAGAAACAGGGCTCCAAAGAGGCTCTTGGATCATTCCTTCCTGTCTATTCCTTAAACATGTAGACATCTTGGAGACTCTAAACCTCAAATCCCCCTAGATCACACATGGGTACTCTCTTACCTGTAGGAACTCCTGTGGTCCGAGCAGTGGTGGGTGTGGCTACTGGGGACTTTCCTCCGGCCATGCTGGCTATCCTCGAGCTCTTTGGGGAGGCTGTGGTCTTGGCTAAGGTGATATCTGTTTCTTGGCTGCTGGTGGCTGCTGCCAGATGAACAGAAGGAAGAGGACCCCTGCTGGTGGGAATGGGCCCACTAGTTGTGCTGTCTTTGGTAGAAGTCTCTGAGCGAGTGGATTCCTTGATGGTGGCTACATCTGAGAGGCTGTAGCCCATAGCTGAGGACTCAGCAGAGGAAGTTGCTCTGCCCACTGTTGACCCAGCCTCTGTGGAAATTGTAACTGCTCCTAAGACGTCAGCGTGGCTTGTTGTCTCAACAGAGGGGGCTGAGATTTCTTCCAAGGGATTCATGCTTACTGTCACCAAAGTTCCACTGGGGGCAGTGGCCTTGGCTGCTGTTGTTTCTCCTGTAAGGCTATTGGCAGTATGTAGGGTCTCAACTGTTTCTGTGGTGCTGTCAGCTGACAAGGCCTCAGAAGGGGTTGTGGTCCTGGTGAGATGTGATTTTGCTTTAGTGAAGTCAGGCAAAGCTGATGTCTCAGGGATGGACGGGGTCTTTCCTCCTGTGGGGCTGTGATCTACGTCAGAGGTCCCAGGGATGATGGCAGTTTCTTCTATTTCTATTATGTTGCAATTAGCAGCCTCAACGTTGGTGATCCTGTAGGCAACCAAGGCTTTCGGTGGAACAGTGATGTCAGGTTCCTGGGCTTGTGAGGTGATATCTGGAGCTGAGTTGCTCTCCAAGGCCAGAGCCCTGGCTTCTGCAGAGGTGTGAGCCCATGTCAAGGCATCCGTGGTGATCCTCTCGTCCTCTTCAGAGCTGTCATCAGTACAAAGAGTGTCAAAGTCAGCTTCCAAGAGATCACTATCTGTCACCGTCTCACCTGTGGTCATTCCAGGTCCTGAGGGGCTGTCGCTTGTGGCTGATGTCTCCACAGAAGTAGTGATCACAGACATGGACTTGGAAGGTGTTATTTTTGTGAGGGCCCTGGTCTCTGTTGCAGGAGATACGGTTTGGGTTTCCCTGATCTTTGCTTCTGAGATGGTGCTGGCTGGGAGTAAGGTCTTATCAAAGGTCTGGGTGCCCAGGGTTAGAGTTTCTAAAGGGGTGTGACTTGGCATATAGGCCTGAGCAAGCTCAGTGGTCTCAGAGGCTCCCTCTAAGCTTGTGTTGACACCCAGAGTCACAGCAGGCACTTCTGTGTGATTCATTGTCACCAAAGCGCTTGGTCCCTGGGTGTTGGTGCCTGTGTTGGGTAAGACAACTTTGTGAGCCACGAGTCCAAGTGGACTGACTTTGCAGGAGCTCTCATGCTTATGCCCTGGGCACTGCTGGGAGCAGGATGGGAGGGGAAGGTGCTTTTACCCCGTTTGTCATCTACATATACAAGGAAGAAGGAGGTAGGAATGGGAAGACCAGTCCCATGTGGCAGCGACAAAACTGGGATGGCCCTAACTGATGTCCTCTGATGGCCCCCTTGAGGCAAGCCAGCCCCAGAATCTAGTTGATTATTGGTCTGAAGACTTCAGAGGGAATATGTAGGGACAGAATCCAGCCTCAAGGAGGAGCAAGAAAGCAGAAGCCCATATGAGCCAAGAACTGCAGAGCAGGGACCACAACTCTCAGAACTTTCTAAAATAATCCTTGTCGCTTTCCCATCAATACTTTTCTCATTCAGTTAATGTTTCCCCACGGAAGTAAAAACACATCAAATATAAGAAGCATCTGTGGTTTTGTGTTTAGAGGTAGTTGGGGGGATTAGGAGAGAGGAACCTCCAGAGACAATGTGGGTATTAGCTACTGCAAAGGGGAGGGGAGCAGGCAGAGTTCTTGGGGCTGTAGCAAGGATAAAGGGGCCAGCTTCCCATTCCTACTCAAACCTCTCCTTAACATGGGCCTGAGATGATGGGGATGGAACCCCAGAACTCCAGAAATGATGTACCAGGCATTTTTTTTTACAGACAACGTGGAGCCAGGGGAGGCAAAACTGCAGTTTGTAGAGAGATGCTTCTAGCGTTTCTCCACAGGGCACAATGTCTCTGTTCACCTGACCAGCCCTTTGAGGTTAGTGAGTGGAGGGCCAGCAGGTGCTCATTGCCCCCAGGAGGGGCTACAATAGGCTGTTTCATAAGCTGACAGAGGGGCCTCTCCTGTCTGCCAAAGGGGAGGGGCTCTCTGTCGGTGGACCAAGGAGCCTCCTGGGGAGGGTTGCCAGAGTTAGCAAATAAAAATACAGGATGCTCAGTTAAATTTGAATTTAAATGTCAGATAAACAAGGAATTATTCTTTTAAAATATGCTTTTATTGATTGCAGAGAGGAAGGATGTGGGAGAGAGCTAGAAACATCAATGATGACAGAGAATCATTAATCAGCTGCCTCCTGCACGCCCCACACTGGGGACTGAGCCTGCAACCTGGACATGTGCCCTGACCCAGAATCAAACGATGACCTCCTGGTTCATAGGTCGATGCCCAACCACTGAGCCATATCAGCCCGGCTCACCCCTAATTTTTTTACAACAAAAAAATGTTTTGGAGAATTGGTAACTATCTCCTCGGAGGTAAAATTATCCCCAGTTGAGATCGACTAGCTTAACATAATGACCAAGAGAATGAATTCT
>NW_006299435.1:1655474-1657319 GCF_000327345.1 Myotis davidii | reverse complement strand
GTGTTTGGAGATGGGTGGTGGGGGAATCTCTGTATTTTCTTCTCGGTTTTGCTGTGAATCTAAAACTGCTCTAAAAAAGCCCATTATATATATATTGCATGTGACCAGCTTGGCACAGTTCCTAATACAGATCAATGTTAGTTCTCTTCTTTCATAAAAGTCCTGTCTCTCTCAGAATCCACTCCCTCCCCAAACAGTCTGTGACAGCCAGATGTTTCACACAAAAACTGTGTTTTCTTAAGGATAAACTTGGAGGAGTTAGAATCTCGTCAAGCCACATTCTTTGGCTTTGGTCACATTTATCACCAGCCTGCACCTCCCTGCACCCCACGTGCTCACGCTCCCACAGGCAGGAAGATACACCCCTGGGAACCTCAAACGATATCGCTCATTTGTATGCACCGCAGTGTCATACATACTTAAGGGGACACACTGCCATCTGGCTCTATCCACTGAGCCAAACCAACCAGGGCAAGGAATGATTTTAATGACAAATAATTGTTTTAGTGTGTGTATTTCTCATGCAATATTTGAGACATCCTTATACCAAAGAAAACTTTATTACCTGAAATTCAAATTTAAGGGGACACTCTGCATTTTACTAGTAACACTACTCTTGGAAGGAAAAAGATAAAAATATAAGCCCCATTTTCAAGGTTATGATGGTTTGAGATGATCTTTTCTGAAATCTACTGCCCCGAAAGTACCCAAGGACTTGAAGGAGGTCCAGGACCATGCAGTCACTTCTACCCGGGGTGTCACGATGAGGCCACAGATCCTCAGCTTGTCCTCTGGTGTCTCCCACTGACTGGTGAACAAGCACTGGGCCCCGAGGCAAGAGGCTGGGTCCAGCCTAGGTCTGTTGCTTACTAGCTCTGGAGCTCAGTGATTTACTGATGCAGATCCTGACTCTGCCTCTTACCAGTGAGGCCAGCCACCGGACCTCTTCAAGTCCCCATCTCCTCCCTGTGAAAGAGGCTCCCAATCCCTGCCTTGCCATGGGGGGAATCAGGAAGTTCTTATATTCCAAAGCCTGCAAGGGTTATTAAGCATGCCTTCCCCGCCGTGTCCTTTCAAGGAGTCAGTCAAGATTGAGGGCACACACCTATTTTAATACAGTGAGAATTTCCTGCTGTACTCACATGCCTGTCAGGCAGGTCATGACATTCAATCTCCTGACTCATTCAGGGCAGTCTAACTACATGCACAAATCATGCTTTTATGGAATATACTCTCAAAGCCTGAGATATTTCCCTCAGGCTCTCAGATCCCACATAATAGAAGCAGAGACTTTCTGGGTCAGCCCGCACAGCCTGAAGCCCAAACAGTGGTTTGGGTTCTTGGACTCTCACCACTGACCTCCCCTCACACATTTTTGCCCTTTTCCAGGAGCCTTGTGGTGTCATCATGCTTCCCAACCCCATAACCTCTTCATCTCCGGGCTCTCACACCCCGTCTCCACATCTCTTACCCACCAGGGGTCTTCTCAAACGGAAGACCTCAAGATGGGCTCTTCTCAAGATCACCCTGGCCTCTACAGCTCTAGACTGCTGCACTCTCCTGCTCCATTCCTCAAATGGAACTGGGGGAGAGGAAAGCGTGTGGACTCTGGACTCAAAGTCTGAGTTCTCTTTGCTGCTTGCCCTGCTGCTTACCAGCCTGTGACCCTGGCCATGTCTCCCGGCTCCCGGGCTGCATTTTCTCCTGTGCGAGGGAGCCAGGGGTCCCTATTTCATAGGATTGTGAAGATTCCATTACATTAAAAGTAAGATGTGCAGCACAAGCCTTGCAGATCAGAGTGCATGCAAGAGGTGGGTGGCTGCTCAGGGGTGGGCGTGTGTGGCA
>NW_006299435.1:1652634-1654668 GCF_000327345.1 Myotis davidii | reverse complement strand
TGTGTGTGTGTGTTTGGAGATGGGGGGGGGGGGAATCTCTGTATTTTCTGCTCGGTTTTGCTGTGAATCTAAAACTGCTCTAAAAAAGTCCATTATATATATATATATTGCATGTGACCAGCTTGGCACAGTTCCTAATACAGATCAATGTTAGTTCTCTTCTTTCATAAAAGTCCTGTCTCTCTCAGAATCCACTCCCTCCCCAAACAGTCTGTGACAGCCAGATGTTTCACACAAAAACTGTGTTTTCTTAAGGATAAACTTGGAGGAGTTAGAATCTCGTCAAGCCACATTCTTTGGCTTTGGTCACATTTATCACCAGCCTGCACCTCCCTGCACCCCACGTGCTCACGCTCCCACAGGCAGGAAGATACACCCCTGGGAACCTCAAACGATATCGCTCATTTGTATGCACCGCAGTGTCATACATACTTAAGGGGACACACTGCCATCTGCATACTCTTTGTCAATGATAGTGAAACCCAGGGACCTTACGACTTTGATTAAATTCAGCTTTAAATCCTAGCTCTAGCCAAAACCGGTTGAGCTCAGTGGATAGAGCGTCGGCCTACGGACTGAAAGGTCCCAGGTTCAATTCCGGTCAAGGGCATGTACCTTGGTTGCGGGCACATCCCCAGTGGGGGATATGCAGGAGGCAGCTGATCGATGTTTCTCTCTCATCGATGTTTCTAACTATCTCTCTGCCTGACCAGACAGAGGGACACCAGAACAGACTTCAGAGCTGTCCTCAAGACCTGAAGACATAATTATTACCCTCACCACTGACCAATCAGCTCACAGCATGACCTGAACCCCCTAACCCACAGCGTCTTGAGATTTTGCCCCCTATATTCTGTAACCTGCTTGACATCAGGGAGTTCAGACTTTGAGCATAGCTTCCAGTTCCCCTGGATGGCACCATTCATAAATAAAATCCTTCTGCACTGAAATTCTAGTATTCAGCTCGGCTAGCACTGGGTGGACAAGTCTTTCTATTACACAAGTAATACCTCACATTTAGCCTTATGGCTAATTTTAATTAGCCCAAGAGCGCTACTCTCACCCTCTGCCGGGACAGAAACACACACCCAGAGCGCTGCCAGGAGAGAAGCCCACAGGACCCTCCTGCGCTCTAGAAATCATATCTCTCACCATATATCTATACCCCAAAGACCTAGCCTGTCTCCATAAGCAGCAACCCCCAGGCAGCAGAAACCAGTTGCCTGGACCTCTGAGTTCTCTTTGCTGCTTGCCCTGCTGCTTACCAGCCTGTGACCCTGGCCATGTCTCCCGGCTCCCGGGCTGCATTTTCTCCTGTGCGAGGGAGCCAGGGGTCCCTATTTCATAGGATTGTGAAGATTCCATTACATTAAAAGTAAGATGTGCAGCACAAGCCTTGCAGATCAGAGTGCATGCAAGAGGTGGGTGGCTGCTCAGGGGTGGGCATGTGTGGCATCAGATCCTGGCTCTGCAGATGAGATACTTTAATCCCAGTAAACTTCAGTCTCCTCACCTTTCAGGGGGAATCATATCTCTCTCATGGGGTTAGTGTGAGGATTAAAAAGATAGTGCACTGTGTGCGGTACATGGGATATCACTGTACTTCCTTTCAGTTTTTCTGTGAATCTAAAACTGCTCTTGAAGACTAAAGTCTTAAAAAAAAACAGGGAATGACAGCCTCATCAAGATAAGAAATGAGTGTGAGGGCCAGGAACCCCACCCCCAGAGCGGAAGTGGATCTGTTTCTGCCCTGGTGCTTGAGGAGCCAGCCTGGGGTCCAGCACCACCACCACCCCTGCCCCTCCCCAGTTTTTTAACATATTGCTGGATGCGATTTGCTAATATTTTATTGAGGGTTTTAGCATCTATATTCATCAGGGATATTGGCCTGTAATTCTCTTTCTTTATAGTGTCTTTATCTTTTGGAATTAGGATAATGTTGGACTCATGAAAGAGTTTGGAAGTGTTCCTCTTGAATTTTTTTTGAATAATTTGGGGAGTAAAGGTGTTACTTCTTCTTTGGATGCTTGGCAA
>NW_006299435.1:1650534-1651226 GCF_000327345.1 Myotis davidii | reverse complement strand
CGGGCCCCCCAGCCACTGCTACTCAGCAGATCTTCCCACTGCCTCTCACAGCCACCTGTTCCTGCTTCCTCTACCCAGTGAGGAGGGGCCGGCCACCTGCCTAGGTGTGACCTGGTAGTTTCCAGACTGCGGCCAGCTGATCACCCATGCACAGACTGAGCACTAGCAGCAAGATAACCCTCCTGTCCCCTTGCCCAGTGACCTCTCCTCTCTGCAGTTTCATTTGAAAACATGGAATCATTTTCACAGTGATACTCACCCTTGGGTCCTGCAGCCCAGGAGGTCATGGAAGACGGTGGTTCACACACCTTTCCCTGTCGCCTGCCCTTCACCCCTCCCCACCTCCTTATGCCTTGGGCTTGGGTTTTTACTCGGACCCCCCAGTACCATGTGATGGTCCCTCTGCATCTGTTCTCCCAGCCCTGCTTGGATGAATGAGAGCCCATTTCCACGGGAGTGACTTTCCCCCTCACTGTGCTGGCTGGGGTTGTTGGGACACTCATTTCTCAGGGATTTCTCCCACAGTGTTGGCTCCACCCTCCGGGTTGGGAGGTAATAACCATCCCAGGAATTCTCAATAAATTTTTATTACTTAAGCTGGGGGAAAAAAGCAAATGCACGATAAGGATGTGTCAATGAAGGATTATTGATTGTAACACAGGGACCACACTGCTGCAGGATGTGGCTGGTGG
>NW_006299435.1:1648632-1649958 GCF_000327345.1 Myotis davidii | reverse complement strand
CACTGGGTCTGTGGCTGTCTTCCAGTACCTAACCCTGCCCTGGATAAAGGGCTCTGCTGCTGGAGAAAGTCATTCCAGGGTGTGTGGTGAAGGGATACTGTATGAGAATAAGCTGAGGGGCTCCATCTAGGGTACAGCCCAGCACTTGGGGTCAAGGATCTCACTCCAGGTCCAACTACACCAATAATCTGTAGACTACTCCTGACAGGCTGAGCCCTCCCATTCAACCCCAGTGCTTGGCTTTATAAAATGGGAGGTGGATTGCCCATTCAGGGGTTTCATGTGGGGAGAAGGGGCCCAGGGCCACAGCAGTGACTGAATTCTGCTGGACCTTGTCCAGTAGTGTGTGATGTAGGGTGAGGCTTCCTCCTAGCAAAGACAGGAGAAATCCATCAAGAATGCAGCTCCTTTCTGCCACCTCCCTTCCCTGCTGGGCTGCCTCTGTCCCACCCCAACCAGGAAAGGGACTTCCTCATTCCAGCAGCCAGTGACTTAATCTACAGAGGAATTCCAGGTGCCCTTTCACCACCACCACACATCCCCACTCTCCAATTCTTCTTCTTTTCATCATATCAATGATCCACAGACCAGCTCAGCCATGGTAATTAAGGAGGTGAGGAATCCTCCAGGAGAGAAGCTGGCTGAGAGCTTCCCTGGGTTTGCTGAATTTGTCTGGTCTATCTTCCTCTGTTTCTGGGGGAATTACCAAGCCTGTGCACATGACTGTCAGCTTCAGGGCCATAATGATCAGACAGTACCTGGCCCCCCCCCGTTTCAGCCAAACTCTGCTCTCTCCCAGAATCAACATAGGAGGCTATTACATTAATTTAACAAACATTTGGAGCACCTACTGTATGCCAGACACTGTTCTAGGCACTTGGAATATATCGCCTTAGTAAGACAGATCCCTGCCACGTGGAACTAACTTCCTAATGAGAAAATGGCAAATAATAAACATAATAAAGAAGTGAATTATATAAGGACAAATACTATGGGAAAAAAGAAAAAAAAATTAGGTCCAGTGGTTGGAGACCTGCAAAGTAACTGAGAACAGATTAACAGGAACAAAGACAGTTTATTTACATGTACACCAGGAAGTTGCTCAGTAGTGAGTAACTCACTAAATAAAGGTGTATTTACCAAATTTAACAAGCGGATGGGAGTGGGGGAGGAGCTCGGTGGCTTCCATGGAGAAGTTTGGGAGGTTCTGTTGGCTGGTTGTCTCCTTGAGAGGTGGATTGGCTAGAAAACCCCTCTGAAGGGAAATCATGGCAGCTGCATTTTTGGAAGGTCCTGCCTTCGTCAGATAAAAGAAGTTGAGATAAC
>NW_006299435.1:1644161-1646660 GCF_000327345.1 Myotis davidii | reverse complement strand
ATTCTAAAAGTGATTGTACTGTTAATTGCACAACTCTGTGAAAACAACAAAAAACACTTTAAATGGGTGAACTTTTACAATTATGTATCAACTAAAAAATGTAGCCAAGCCCTAGCCCATCTGGCTCAGTGGACAGAACATCAGCCTGTGGACTGAAGTGTCCAGGGTTCGATTCTGGCCAAAGGCACATGCCTGGGTTGCAGACTTGATTCCTAGTAGGGGGTGTGCAGGAATCAGCCGCTCAATGATTCTCTCTTATCATTGATGTTTCTGTCTTTCTCTCCCTCTTCCTTCCTCTCTGAAATCAATAAAGAAATATATTGAATAATAATAATAATAATAATAACCTTTATACCACCTCTGACGGTCTGAGTAGGTCTCCACAGGCTCAAAACGTTAAGTGTGCATAGACTGCGTAGGTGAGGTACAGGAGAAGTGGTGAGACTCATCTAAGAGTGCAAGGCCCTGAGAGTGGGCCCCCCAGCCCTGTTTTCTCGGGTGGTAGCACAGGAAACTCCAGCAAGCCCTCTGTTCATTTGTCCATTCATTTCTTTTATTCACGTGTAACCTACATACAGTAAACTATACCAATCTCAGGTGGTATATAGCCTGATGAATTTTTATTTATGTATACACCTAGGACAGTGATGGCGAACGTCTTGAGCTCGGTGTGTCAGCATTTTGAAAAATCCTAACTTAACTCTGGTGCTGTATCACATATAGAAATTTTTTGGAGAAACCAAGATGGCGGCATAGGTAAATACCGGAGTTTGCTGCCTCGAACAACCACTTCAAAAATACAACTAAAAGACGAAGCTGACATCATCCAGAACCACAGGAAGGCTGGCTGAGTGGAAATTCTACAACTAAAAGGAAAGAGAAAAGCATACCGAGACTCAGAGGAGGCGCAGTGCGGAAGTAAAATACTAAGGTGCAGAGTGCATGTGGAGCGGGCTGGTGGCTGAGGGTGCGGTTTTCGTTTTCAATTGGGAGGGAGTCTCAGGCTCTGGGCTCCAGTGCCGGGCGAGTCTCTGGGGACCCAGACTCATACGGGAGAAGCGGGACTATCTGGCATCGATCAGAACTCAAGGGCAGCTTTCTCTCCCAGGGGTTTGCAGCGATTCTGAAATAAGGCTTATTTTCTAACTTTATTTGTCCTTGGGTGTGGATAGTAAATGACACTAATTGGATTTCTGCTATCAGTCTTTGAGTATATTGACATAAGCTTTGTTAGGGAGGCAAAATGCAAATTACTTACTTTTCTTTTTGAGGTCTAATACATTATTTTTTAACTACAGTTTTCCAGATATTTGAAGGAAACTTCCTTATGTTTTTTTTCCCCCAGAGTAATTCTAGGCCACATTTAGGGATTTTCCTTTAAAAATTTTTTCCTTTCTTTTAAACAGAGCAACAAACTTGGTTGCTTTTCAGATGCTGGCCAATACTGTAATGCATATATATCAAGTAAATGAATCTCTTTTTTTACTTATGGTGTCTTATTAATGATGAGATTTAATGCTTGAATAATAACTTTTAGTTTATTTTGTAAATAGTAGTGGAAGAGATTTTAAAATTTCTCCTTTTTTTAAATAAAATATGGAATGCTTCACGAAAAAAAAAAAGAATATATGCATTCCTATGTTCATAGCAGCACAATTTACAATTGCTAAAATTTGGAAACAGCCTAAGTACTCATCAGCAAATAATGGATTAAAAACAGTGGTACATCTACACAATGGGATACATTAAACAAAAACAGATCCAGAGACAGAGAGGCATTGAGCAGATCGTCAAACCTCAGAGGGAAGGTAGGGGAAGTTGGGGTGGGGGGATGGGGGAGAGTAAGAGATCAACCCAATCATCCGAGAGATGCAAATTAAATGACAATGAGAAACCATATGCAAAACTTTCGACAATAACGAATTTTTAAAAAAATAGTACACACCCCAAGGTGCACAGGTGAGAGAGGGTTCAGCATTACAAAGGCCGTGATGGGCCAGAAAACTGTCGTAAGGACTTGTATCCATGCATAAGAGCATGACCAATGGACACAGACAATGGGGGAATAGGGGCATGCGCTTGAGGGTGGGAGCAGGTGGGGAGAAGTCAATGGGGGGAAAAGGAAACATATGCAAAACTTTCGACAATAAAGAATTTTTAAAAAAATAGTACAACACCCCAAGGTGCACAGGTGAGGGAGGGTTCAGCATTACGAAGGCCGTGATGGGCCAGAAAACTGTCGTGTCTTACTGTACAGGTTCAGTTAGTATCTACTTTGGGTGAAAAATGGTGCTTCACGGTTCATTAAATTTCTTTAAAAAAAAAGTTTACTAGATTCACTGTAACTATCACAAAACAATGAATAGCATGAGTCAAATTGATGTTTTATAATTTGTATGGCTGATTCTATGCACATTTAAGTGTGTTTACAAGCATAACAGATTTCCATTTTCCTCTGGTTGAGCCACATTGGAAGCACACGGATGGCAGCTGGGAGGC
>NW_006299435.1:1631362-1644037 GCF_000327345.1 Myotis davidii | reverse complement strand
GAACCAGGCCCTTCCACACAGCCCGACAAGGCAAGCTCCAGTGCACAGATGAGGAAAGGGAAGCTCAGGAAGGCTGACGGAGCTGCAGGAGGTCACCGGGTGATAAGTGGTGGAGCCAGGATTTGAACCCAGGTCTATCTGGCTCTGAGTCCCTGCTCTTTCCATTGGCTTATGCTGCCTTTCTTCCCAGAGGTATCATGTGCTAGGAAGGGGGCCAAGGCCTCTCCTCCAGTGCTGGGCAGATTGCTGAAGCTAGGACTCAGAAGAAAAGTAAAAACAGAGGATGATTTAGGGCAGAAAACGGCAAACCACGGTCTATGAGCCAAATCTGTCTTGCTGCCTGGTTTCGTACAGTTAACAAATTAAGATTTTAAAAATATTTTTAAGTGGTTGAAGAAAGTAAAGATAATAATAATAGTATTTCAGAAGAAATGAAAATTATATGAAATCCAAGAGTCAGTATCCAGGAGCAAGCATCCTGGCCCTTAGCCCTAAAACCATGACTGCAACCAACTCCACCTCAGCTCAGGCCTCTCTTCCCCTTCAGTAAATTGCTCCCTGACTCTGGGGCCTGGAAGCCAGGGAGGCAGGAGCAGATTGCCCCCACCCTTTCGGGGAGAACCTCCGGGCACTCACCATGCTCTGCACCCGGTTGAGATTGCTTCTCTTAGGGCTTGGTGGGTTCTCCATCCTCAACACCATCTGCAGCACCATCTTGGTATTCTGAGGAGCTGAGAAACACAGAGAGAGAGCACCTCTCCTGTCCCTGCCTTCCACCCTCCTGCTGCTGCCCAACATCCTCTGCACCTCTCTGCAGACTCCTGTCTGCCTTCAAAAGTCTACATGGCACAGTCAAGAGGCATCTACACTGCAAGAGAAGGTGGGACCGTTAGAACCCAGCCACCACACTCGCCACCCTGATCCCCCACCACCAACAGCTTAACCTCTCCCTGTGGGACCTGGAAAAGTGGCTCTGAGAGGGAGCAGCAGGTGGTAAGGAGCAGCAGGGAAACAAAGCTGCGAGGAATGTGTAGGCACTTTTGACGTAACATGGACAGAATGCAAGGCTCTCAGGATTGTTAGGGACCTCAGGGGTTCACATGCTGACCTTGGCCTGAAGTAGATAGGAGGGGCTTGTCTCTGTCAATCACAGCATTCGGCTCTAGGAGGGGTGGAAAGGTGCCTGCCGGTGAGTTACCGGTGCTGCAGAGGGCGTGGTGGTCTGGGCAGCAGTCTGATGCCTTATGGCAGAATGCATCGCAGTAGCAGTTTCCACTCTTGCAGTGGTTATCTATTCCAAGGCAGCAGAGGGGCTGGGGCTGGGAGCAGCTGCCTGCAGAAAAGGGGACATTGAAAAATAGATATATTTAGCCCTAGTCGATTTGCTCTGTAGATAGAGTTTCTACTGGCAGACTGAAGGCTATAAATTGATTCTAGTTAAGCTCACATAGCTCGGTTGCAGGCTTGATCCCTGGTCAGGACACGTGCAGGAGGCAACCAATCCATGTGTCTCTTTCACATCCATGTTTCTCTCTCTGTGTCTCCCACTTCCTTCCACTCTCTCTAAAAATCAATGAGAAAAAAAACTCTTTGGATAAGAATTAACAGCAACAGCAACAAAATATTTAACAAATGGTGCTGGAAAACTGTATATCCAAATGCAAAAGAATGAATTTGGACCTTTACATCACAGACTATACAAAAATTAACTCAAAAAGGATCACAGATCTAAACATAAGAGTTAAAACTATAAAACTCTTAGGCAAATACATAGATGTAAATCATCATGGCCTTGGGTTAAGCCAGAGTTTCTCAGATATGATACCAAAAGCACAAGTGAGAAAAAACAAAACAAAACAGATAAACTAGGCTTGATCAAAATTTGAAAGTTTTGTGCCTCTAAGGATACTATCAAGAAAGTAAAAGGACAACCCATTGAATGGGAGAAAATATCTGCAAATCATATATATGACAAGAGAATTTTATGTAGACTATATAGAGAACTCCCACAACTCAACAAAAAAAGACAAATAACCCAATGTTTAAATGGACAAAGGAAATATCCAAAGAAGATATCCAAATGGCCAATAAGCTGGTGAGACATCATTAGTCAACAAGAAAACGCAAGTCAAAGCCACAATGAGATTATGTAACCGGACAACCAAGGGGTCTGGGCTGCCTGTCGCCACTTGAGCCAATTAAGTGGAGACAGGGTTGAATCATACCAGCATTTACTCCAAAATGCTGGCAGTATGGGAGAGCAGCAGGTCATCCACAAAAATCTGCTCTGACCCCCCTTGTCAGTTGGCTGATTATATACACAGGAGGAAAAAGATAACTACATGCAGCTGTGAGCTACAATTGTAACATGAAAAGGGGAGGGTGGTGTTTGCAGTCCAACCTTCAGAAGCTCAAAGTCTGATAACAAGGTGGCTAATCTTCTATGATGTTACAAACAGCTCAGCCCATTCCTGGGACTGGAGAATGTGAGAATGGTCAGCGTTCCTGAGGCAAATGCCTGGAGGGGGTCAGGGTCCCGGCACAGCAACCAAATCAAAGCATGTCCTGTCCCTGTTCTGTTCTCAAAATGTATTTCTTTCCTGAGTAATGGGCCCATTTGGGTTCTGAGGTGTCTTATCTTTTACAGGCCTGTTTCATCCTCCAGTTTCCCAGGGTCCGTAAGAAAACTTCTTCTCTACAGTAATTGAGGTAAATAATTATTAGACAACTGTGGCTCTATTCTCATTACACGTCCTTCCCCACTCTCAGTACCACTTCACACCAACTAAGATAGCTAAAATAAAATAAAAAATAACAAGTGTTGGTGAGAATTTGAAGAAATTACATACATTGCTGATGGAATTGAAAAATGGCTAACACACTTTGAAAAAGATTTTGACAGTTTCTCAGAATGTTTAACATAGAATTAACCATATGGTTCAATAATCCCATTTCTGGGTATATACCTAAGAGAACTGAAAATATTTGTTTACATAAAAACTTGCACATGAATGTTCTTAGCAGCATTATTCATAACAGCCAAAACAAATTGAAACATTCATCAACTGATGAATGGCTAAAACAAATATGGTATATCTACACAATGAAATATTATTAAGTCATAAAAAGATTGAAGTATTGATTTTCCTGCCATCCACTATACAATGAGAGGGTTTATCTTCTTTAAGAGATGGGGGAAGCAAGGCATTGGCAGGTCGGGGGAATGGTCCAGGTGACCCAGTAATTCTGCGGCTCAGGTGGGAATCGGTCCCAAGTGTTCTCATGCCCAGGACTCTCAGTGCTCTTCTCTACTTTAACTTGACCTTCCCAGTTGCCTCCTGGTAGGTTTGCACCTGGGGCTTTGTTTAGGGATAAGCTTGAGGGCTTTCCAAAGTTGACATGATCAACAGGGAGCAGGCCTCTGAGAAGACTAGGTGTGGCCAAACCAGCCTGTTATGGAAACAGGGACCATGGGAGTCTGGTGAAAGGGGAGCAGTGGCCCAGAAGGTCAGACCTCTCAAGGTGATGGCGGGCTGGAGTGGAGGCCTCTGAGATTGGCCTGACTTCTGCCTCATGTTCAGTTAGGAGCCTCCTGCAAATGATTAGTTTCCTCTCTCACATCATGACTCTTCCCAAGTGCCTGTTCCAGCATCAGGTTGTCACCAATACCAGGGACGGATCAAAGAGGATTACAGCTGGAAAAGAGCCCCAGGGACCAATCCAAACAAGGGTTGTAGCCCATTTGTGAGTCAGAGATCAATTCTTTGGTCATGACTAGCATTCATTAAGATAGGATAAGATAGGCTAGGATAGGATAGGATAGGCTAGGATAGGAGTAAAATATAACAGAGTAGAAAATATCCACATACATTGTTTATCTATATATATAAAAGCCCTAGTGACCAAATGACCATTCAACCAGTCACTATGACGTGCACTGACCACCAGGGGGCAGATGCTCAACATAGGAGCTGCCCTCTGGTGCTCAGTGTGCTCCCAAAGCCAATCTCCAGTGGCTGACCAACTTCCCGCAGTCCCTCCCCCAAGCCGGCTGGCCCCAATTGGCCCTGATCACTGGCTAAGCTGAGGGACCCCACCCGTAAACAAATTTGTGCACTGGGCCTCTAGTATGAGTTGCTTAGAGTTCTTTATGAATTTTTTGCTTGTTTTTATATACATGGATGTACTTGGTCACAGTGTAAAATATATTTATTAATGTGGATTGTGGCCAGCAAAGTTTGAAAGCCACTGATCTAGAAATAGAAAAGCCATTTTCTCAAGGTCATGCATGAGTGAGTGACAGAGCTGGGAGTAGAACCAGCCACCACACCACCCTCAGGTAAACATTTAAAAACACACACACACACACACACAAAAACCCCTCTGGTTGCACTTGCCACCAATCTCTGCCATTCTCTAAGCACTTTACAGACTTCTGCTTTTGAGTCTTTGTTCAAGCTGTTTCCTCTGCTTGAAAGACACTTCCTCCCATAGGCACTAGAACACATTCTTATCTTTCAAGGTCATGTTTAAATTCAACCTTCTTGGGGCTGCTAAGGAACTAGCTTATTATTCTGAAAATGACAAAGAATCAAACATTTATACAATCTTTTCATACAAACTAAAGGGAAGTGTCTTCTTTATAGAAAAACTCCAGCTAATAAATGCAGAAGGAATGATAGAATTAGAAAACCACCATTTGGCAACCACCAATGAAAACAATTAATCTAATCAGCAATAAACAGATGCACCTGACTAACCAAATTTAACACCAATAAACATAGGACAACTGAACATTGTGTGTTTCCTTCGAGATGTTGTGTCTCCTTCAGGACGCAATAGGAAGTGCCCAGCCCACCTATGGAGTATTCCTGCCAAAAGAAATGGACCTTAAGTACCAGGTTTCAGAAAATTCAGAGGACAGAGGGACACCCACAGTGATTCATTCAGACAAGTCCACAGTGTAGGACATTCTGCAGGACAATTGGCCTGATTTCTTGAACAGCATGAAAAAAAGAAGAAAGAGGGAGTGGATATAGATTTAAAGAGACTTAGGAAATATACCAGTGCCTATGGGAGGAAGGGTCTTTTAAGCGGCAGAAACAGCTTGAACAAAGACTCAAAAGCAGAAGTCTGCAAAGCGCTTAGAGAATGGCAGAGATTGGTGGCAAGTGCAACCAGAGGGTTTTGTTTTATTTTGGTTTTTTGTTTTGTTTTTAGAAAGAGGGAGTGGATATAGATTTAAAGAGACTTAGGAAATATACCAGTGCCTATGGGAGGAAGGGTCTTTTAAGCGGCAGAAACAGCTTGAACAAAGACTCAAAAGCAGAAGTCTGCAAAGCGCTTAGAGAATGGCAGAGATTGGTGGCAAGTGCAACCAGAGGTTTTTGTTTTGGTTTGGTTTTTTGTTTTGTTTTGTTTTTAATGTGAACCTGAGCGTGGTGTGGTGGCTGGTTCTAATCCCAGCTCTGTCACTCACTCATACTATAAATGTAACGTATAGACCTTGTTTGGATCATTATTCAAATAAGCCAACTGCAAAAAGTCCTTTTTGACAGTTGGAAAAATATGCACACTGATAGACATCAAATGATAGTAGGTAATTATTTTAATTAGTTCAGCTCTGATACAGTGTTGTGGTCATAGTTTTAAAATATGGTGGATAAGAACCGGGGTTGATAATTTTGAAGCTAGCCGATAGGTACATTTGGTTCATTACACTATTCTGTTCCAAAAACACATTTGTGTGTGTTTGGAATTTTCCATAACAGTTTTTTTTAAATAAATTTGATTTATTACGAGAGGCCCTCCTACATACTCCCAGCTGAGATTAACCTTTTCTTCTTACTGTTAAAACCTATTGATTTTACCTTCTAACATAGCATTAATCCTTATCTCCATTTTTTTTGCCTTCATACATTTTTATACTTTTCTTTTTTTAAATTTTATTTTCTTGTTTAAAGTATTACAAATAGTAGTACATATGTCTCCTGTTTTTCCCCCATTGACCTTCCCCTGGCCTCCCGTACCTCCGCCTCCCACCGCCCCCCCCTCGCACATGTCCTTACCCCACCCTGTATACTTTTCTTTTTTTAAATTTTATTTTCTTGTTTAAAGTATTACAAATAGTAGTACATATGTCTCCTGTTTTTCCCCCATTGACCTTCCCCTGGCCTCCCGTACCTCCGCGCCCCGCCCCCCCTCCGCACATGTCCTTACCCCACCCCCTAGTGTTTTGTGTCCATTGTCCCTGTCTCCATTATTGTTACAGCCTTCTTTCTGGAGGTGTGTATCAGTCTTCCATACCAGAAACTTGAGGGCAGAAAATGCATTTTTGTATATCTAGTGCCAAATAATTTTTTTCTTAATTTAATTTAAAAGATCTTAATTGAGCCTAGCTCATGTGGTTCAATAGTTAAGTATTGTCTCATGAACCAGGCGATCACAGTTTGATTCCCGGTCAGGGCACATGCCAGGGTTTCAGGCTTAATCCCTGGTAGGAGGGGTGCAGGAGGCAGCCTATCGATGTATCTCTCTCATCATTGATGTTTCTTTCTCTGTCTCCCTTTCCCTTCCTCTCTGAAATTAATAACAACGTATTTTAAAAAATAAAGAAAAATAAATAAATAAAAGATCTGAGTTGAATTCTTGGGCTCACATTGAGCTTCCACTGTGTCCATGGGCGAGGAGAAAGTTACCATTTCTAACAGTCCTAACTGGTACCATCAGAAAAATGATAGTACAGTAAGGGAAAGAAAGTCTACCGCCATAGTGACCAAGCACCCTTCACTCATTCGTTCATTCATTCATTTTGTTCTATTTGAGTGACACTCTGAACCAGGTACCATGGTGGATCATGGAGATATATTCCACTGTGCTGTGTCTGCCCACCTCACCCTTCCAGGAGTTCAGTCTAATGAACAGAGCATCATCATACTGCAAGTAACCAGAATGTCATTGTACTGGAAAGTAAGTGCTGCACTGCAGTTAAGAGGAGAGAGCCACAGGGTCTGGTACAGGGGCAGTGAGCCCATCAGAGAAGGCTTCCTGGTCAGGAACCACACCTCAAGTGGCTCCTCTGTGACCATCCCATTAGCTTCAGATCAAGAGGCTCATAAAGGGACAAGTTGTGGAGCCAGGAACAGGCCCAAACAGGGCTGGTTGAAGAACCCAATGCTAATAATTTGCACCCCTCCAGAGCAATACTCTTTAAACATGTTTTACAATTTTATATTGAAGTGGGTGAGCACTGCTGGGGAAGATTGAAGAAGGGGGGCACAGGGCAGCCTCCTCCTCGCCTCTATGGTTCCCAACAATCCTGCTCCAGCCCCAAACTTGCAAGCCCTACTCAGCAAAATTGAAGCCCTGTCCTTCCCCAAAAGTCCTTTTTCACAAAGCAATTTAATAACATGTCTGTTATTACTTAAGCATGTCCCTTAAGGCTCCCACCCTCAATATTCCTACCATTGACATCTAGCTTTCTCACCAAAGAAGTTCTGGTAAATACAACTTTAAAATATATGTATTATTTCAGAGAGGACGGGAGAGGGAGAGAAACATCAATGGTGGGAGAGAAACATCAATGGTGAGAGAGAATCATAGATCGGCTGCCTCCTGCATGCCCCCACTGGGGATCAAGACCGCAACCCATGCATGTGCCCTAACTGGAAATTGAACCAAGACTTCCTGATTCATAGGTCAATGCTCAACCACTGAGCAACCCTGGCCGGGCTGGTGAATACAACTTTATCCATCCATTGCATTTCCAGGGATGTTTGAGCAAACCTAACAGGTTGGTGCATGGCAGCTGCCCAGTTAATCTGGATCTGAGGTTGTCACACCACCTTCTCCCCTTCCCATCCCCCCTCAGCAATAGTGCACATTCTAGAGCCCCATGCTACCTCTACTCACAGGAACCTCTCCAGACACAACTCTGGACTCCCCAACCAAAACAGACCTTCCTAGGTTAATCACCAAAGGACATCTTATAAATATAAAGATGGGTACACAGAGAAGCCACAGTACACTAGCAAGTGCTTAGTAAGTGTCTGAATAAATGGATTACTTAATTACTGAGTTAGTAAGTATTAACCCCAAGGAGGTAAATCATGCCAGGAACACAAATGAATGAATGAATGAATGAATGAATGAATGAACGAACAAATGAACAAGTAAAAGAAAGAAAGAGACTAGAAGCTTGGGTCCCTTTGACCAGCAAGCCTGGCTCCTCACCTGTCTCCCAATTTGGGGCCACAGGACTCAGCCACAGCAGGAGTAGGAGAACAAGCCACATGGCTGCAGGCAGCAAGCAGAAATCAAGTGTTTCAGGGACCAAGGCTGAAGCTTTTAATACCCCATTCCACTATGCTCATTTGGCATCTGCATCCCTGGGGAGGAGCCAGCTGACACCTGGGCAGAGGGTGAGGGGTTGTGGCACTAAGACAGTAGCACAGGTGTCCCAGCTGCTTGGAATAGTTTGCCCAAGCAGAAGTAATACAAGCAAAACAAAACAAAAAAAAACCACCTATTTTTCCATCTCTTGGTGTCTTCAGGCATGTGAGAGAAGCAGAAGCAGAGAAATCAGAGTGCTATTGCTGTCAAGGACTTTGGAGAAGATCTAGTCTGACCCTCCCATTTTATAGATGAGGATACTGAGGCCCAAGTAAGCCAAGAGGCACCCATTTTCACACAGCTCGAACATTGTAAAGCTGAGGTGAGAACTCCAATCTCCTTGCTCCCACTCCAGCATTCTTTCAACAAAATGCAGTGGCGGTGCCCAGCTGGCATGGCTCATTGGTTGAGCATCGATCTATGAACCAGGAGGTCACAACTTAATTCTGGTCAGGGCACATGCTTGGGTTGCGGGCTTGCTCCCACTGGGGAGTGTGCAGGAGGCAGTCAATCAATGATTCTCTCTTATCCTTGATAATCTCCCTCTCCCTTTCTCTCTGAAATCAATAAAAATATTGTTTGGAATTCTTCTGTGAGGAAGATTTGCCTCTTATTCCTCATTTATTTCATTATTTAAATCAGTATGAACTCATGTACATTTGACATGTACTTTTTCAATATATATATATATATGGACTTCTTATTTCTGAATAATTTTAGATTTACTGAAAAGTTGCAAAAATAGTTTGAAATTTTTGTATACCCTTTACCCAATTGCAGTTTTCCTTAATGTTAGCATCTTTCCTTTTTCAAAACTAAGAAACGAACATTGGCACATTATTTTGAATTAAACTCTAGACTTTATTCATATTTTACCAGTTTTTCCTTCTGGTGTTCTTTATTCTGGTCCAGGATCCAACCCAGTGTAGCACATTTCATTTAGTCAGCATATGTCATAGGCACTTCTGGTCGGTGAGAGTTACTCTGACTTTCCTTGTTTTTCATGACCTTGAGAGTTTTGAGGTCAGGTATTTTGTAGAAAGTCCTTCAAATCGGGTTTGTCCTGTGTTTTGTCATGGTTAGACTGGTGTTATGGGTTTGGGGAAAGATTTTACCACAGAGATGATGTGTCTTACTCATCATATCAGGTAAATGATATACACATGACACCCCTAGTGAGGTTAACCTTGATCACTTGGTTATGGTAGTGTTTATCTGCCAGGTTTCCCCATTGTAAAGTTGCTATTTTTCTATTTCCACACTTTTCTTTTTTTAAGTGAATTACTAATTCCAGCCCATGCTAAGCTCCATCTCCCAGAGGGGAAGAATTTACATATATTGTTTGGAATTCTTCTGTGAGGAAGATTTGCCTCTTATTCCCCATCCATTTCATTATTTATATCAGTATGAACTCATGTACATTTGACATATACTTTTTCCTCTTTTTTCACAATAACTTTGTGTTATAATTTTTTCCCCATGTTACTATCATGGTCTTTATAACCATCATTTTAATGGTTGCATCTATTTTTTTTATATTTTCCATTATTAAGTTTTCAGTCTTAAAAATTATGCTGCAGTAAACATCTTTGGATACAGCGTTCTATGGTTCTTTGTATTCCAGCTCCGAACACAGAATCATAGGAAGCATTCAATAGATGTTGATTTGGGGTGGACTGGTGGATGGATAGATGGATGGATGCTAGGCTAGCAATATAAACCAGTGGTCCTTTGAACAGTCCTCTCACTCTTGGCCTATGAAGATCTTAAGTCTAAGTTAAATGTGTAGAAGAGAAATGTGAGAACTTCCTGGAAATCAAGGTCTGGCTTTCTGTGATCCACACCTAGTTTGTAACAATAAACGAAGGTCCTTAGAACCAAGTAAAGACTGTGTACTGTAAGCTAGTTTCCTACCTCTGGCTGGAACACATTTGGATACTTTATCAGTTTCAGCAGTCTTTCACGTGGCCTTACTTCTCTCAGCTTATCTTGATTTTAAATACCTAGGGTGCTTTTACAGTGATGGCGAACCTATGACACGCGTGTCAGAGGTGACACGCGAACTCATTTTTTTGGTTGATTTTTCTTTGTTAAATGGCATTTAAATATATAAAATAAATATCAAAAATATGGCTTTGTTCTACTATGGTTGCAAATATCAAAAGATTTCTATATGTGACACGGCACCAGAGTTAAGTTAGAGTTTTTCAAAATGCTGACATGCCAAGCTCAAAAGGTTCGCCATCACTGTTTTAGGACATACAAATATCATCAGATCTCCTAGTTTAGTTCCTGGCAAGGAAAAAGCTGGCAGTTTAATAATAAAGTGAGTGAAGGACATTTGGAATGTTATCTATTCTGAGAATGACTGCTGGAGAAAACAAAACAGAAATCATTGCAAAAAAAGAAGCCAAGGGATGAGAACAGTTTCATCACTTCAAAATTTGGGAAAGCAACCACTGCAGAGATTTGGTGGTAAGAGATAAGACAGCTAAGAGCGGAGATAGTCGGAGCCAAGGTTGGAACACCCTCTGTCCCTTGTCTCACTTTTGATCATTCTTTTTCCCACTGAGAGGCAGGGAGGGAAAAACATGATCAAGAGCAGAATAAACCCCAAATGGTTCTCCCACTCTCCAGGAAGAGTCGTGTCTATTTTATAGAAAGCTAATGAATAGTTGAACCCACACAGACTCTGAGGGGGTGGACTCCCATCTATATTAGAGTCCCCTGTGGATCCCTGGGGAAAAATAATAGGGATACCTTAAAGACAGACCCTGCAATTAGAGACCCCCAGGGTTAGTTGGCTTCATATTCATCTCAGATTTGAGTGAGTGTTCTACTGAGGCTCTTTTGGTTGGAAGAAACCAGATCTGCTCATGCTGGTAGTAATAAGGTCGAGAACCATTATTACAAAGATCCATGTGGCGAAGGGGAAAACTGACCAAATTTGCCTGACTACAGGATCCAGTGACTACAAGGGAAAGGGAGGCAGCCAGGAAGAGCACATGTGGGCTGAACCTGTCAGGGCCTCTTTCTGCCCAAGACCCTCGGGCTTCTGGTTCTTCTGGCTTAACTTGGAAGGGCTTGTGCTGGGTCTTTGGGCTGTCATTGAGTGAATGCAGAGGAAGGGCTGCTGAGTTTAGAGTGATTAAAGGGGACAGGTGTTTGACAGTGGTAAGTCAGGGCCACTGCTGCAGCAAAAGCATCCTTGTCAGCAAGGACCTTCAAAGGGTCCTTTCAGCTGTCCATTTGCTTCCACGGAGGACAGTTCCTTATTTGAATGGCCACCTGGCAAGTCATTCATTCATTCCATTCATTCACATGTCTGTTGCTCTATTAGGGGGAAAATACTAAATAACAAGATTGTGTGAGACGTGATCTAACAGGAGGTTTAGTGAGTGTCAAGGGCTCACACAGGGTGAGTACAGTAGAATGCTGTTGGGGAAGGCCAGGATATAGTTGAGTTAGCTCTTGAATGGAGGAAAGACCAAGGTATATTTGGGAAACTACTAGTGGTTCAAGAGATCTGGCTGGGAAGCTGCAGTGTGGCCCTGTATTGAAGATTCTTTATGTGCCAGGGGAAGGGACCAAACTTTGTCATTTGGGGAGAGAATACTGGTTTTAGGTAAGGGAGTGTGACCCCACAGTAATGTTTTCTGTCCTCCCCACTGTCCAATCTCTTTATCCACACTATGGAGGGCAATAGGTTCCCAAATAGTTGATGGCTGATTCAATAGGAAAAAACTGGCATGGCTGGAGGCGGTTGAGATGTAAGAAAAGAACCTGATTTGTGTGCTAGTGGTAGAAAAGGAACGAGATAGATTTCATTTAAAGAGTGAAATCAATTGAACTTCATGATGAGTAGTAGGAAGGAGATAAAGGAGACAATACTTTACTAGCCAAACGTGCCACCTAACTCAGAGAGGAAGGAGTCGAAGACAACTAAATTTAGAAATTGGGGTGAATAATGATTAGGTTTTGGAAAACAGGATATTTATGTTTCATATTCATCTCAGATTTGAGTGTTCTATTGAGGCTCTTTTTTTAATTTTTTTTAAATTTTATTAAATCTTTATTGTTCAGATTATTACATTTGTTCCTCTTTCTTTCCCCCCATAGCTCTCCTCCACCCAGTTCCCACCCCACCCTCTGCCCTTACCCCCCACCACTGTCCTCATCCAAAGGTGTGCAATTTTTGTCCAGTCTCTTCCCGCACCTCCCACACCCCTTTCTCCCCAGAATTGTCAGTCCACTCCCTTTCTATGTCCTTGATTCTATTATATT
>NW_006299435.1:1614484-1630444 GCF_000327345.1 Myotis davidii | reverse complement strand
CACCCACTGCAAACCTCGGAGAGAAAGCTGCCCTCGCGTTCCGACCGATGCCAGACAGTCCCGCTTCTCCCATTTGAGTCTGGGTCCCTAGAGACTCGCCCAGAACGGGAGCTCAGAATCTGAGACTCCCTTTCGATTGAAAACGACAACCGCGCCCGCAGCTTCCAGCCCGCTCCCGCGTGCCTCCACACCTTTGTATTTTCCGCACTGCGCCTCCTCTGAGTCTCGTATGCTGTTCTCTTTCCTTCTAGTTGAAGAATTTCCTCTCAGCCAGTCTTCCTGTGGTTCTGGGCGATGTCCGTTCCGTCTTTTAGTTGTATTTTTGAAGTGGTTGTTCGAGGCAGCTAACTCCGGTGTTTACCTATGCCGCCATCTTGGTTTCTCCTATTGAGGCTCTTTTGGTTGGAGATGAATAAGGGTCATAGAAAGTTACAGGGTGGAGCTGGAGCTCCATTGGGCCACAAGGTAGAAACTCAGGGCCAGCTGTTTATAGAAGTGGGGACTAAAGCACCTAAGATAGGGGTGGAGAACATCTAGCCCACACAGGCTGTATAAAGCCCACAAAATCATTTGGTCTGGCCCTGCCAAAGTATGAGGGGTGAGTTAATTAAATGTTTGACCAAATATAGCAGGCTAATTTTGTATGGCCCTCAAATGATGTTATAAATATCTAAATGGCCCTTGGCAGAAAAAAAGTTCCCCACCCCTGACCTAAGACAATGCAGATGTTGTGGAGAGGAAGACATGCCTCACCTTAAGTGATAGTTACAGCAAGGGATGGACAGGGGGCACACCCATGCACTGGAAAGGACTACGTGCCACAAAAACCTTTTTTGGGGGGTGTCTACAGGTATGTTTATTCATGCCAGCAAGGGCACGGCACTTCTAGATACTGTCTTTCGTCCCCATCTAACAGTCAACACTCCCCCACTGCGCCCTCAGCTCGGCTGCTAGTGATGACCATGAGCAGGCGCGGGACTCGAACCTTTCAGAGCTTTAGCTCTTTTATCCGCACTGTAGATCTTGTAGATGAGGCTCATGCCCACCCAGATCTCCTGGTAAACCTGGGTGTAGTAGGGCTTCATGGGGACCCACACATTTCTCACGAAGCTCTGAAACATTTTGTCGCAGGACCAACGGTTTGGGCAGCCCCGACCCGCACAGCCAGCTACTCGGGAACCACAAAATCTTTTATGCATGAAGAAACAGAAATCTGGAGAGGTGACATGATCTTCCCAAAGTCACATAGCAAGTCAGTGATGTAGCATCTAACCCCCTTTTCCTGAACTGTAAGACCCAGTTCCCTGGCATTCTAACACAGACACCGCCTGGATTTTCAGATGTGCCTTCTTTACAGTAGACACTCCGTACCTGCCTACCATTTCCGGATAGTCAAGGCAGGCAAATAAAAGGCAGAATTTCATTTCCTTAGTTTATTAAAGAGGACAATGAGCTGTTTAGGTATGTGTGAATTACAGTAATTAGGAATCCAGTTCAGAACATGAGTTATATACACAGAACATCTCAATTTAGACTCTTGCTCCTTTTATGTTAATTTAACAAAAAGCTCTAAACTTTAGAGTCTAAAGCCTCAGCGGAGAAAGTCAAGTACAGCTTCATTTAAGTGGAAAATATTTGCCTTCCACTCTTCTGCTGTGTCCTGAATCTTGTCTCCGCCTAGTAAGCAACCGTTTTCCCTTTATTTATAGAAAAGAATACCTCCTCCCTCCCATTTCATTCAGAAGGAACGCTCTTCAGTGCATTCAAAGCTTCTCCCCACAACAGCAGGGACTCTCAGACACTGGTTAGCTGCAAAGTGCTTTCAAAATATACCACCCTCATTCCTCTCTCCCCCTGCTCTCCAATAAATAAGTAAACGGGTCTTTGGACAGTGGTGACAGCAGAGCGTCAGGGGCACTAAAACAATACGCAACCTAAAGGCACGGGGTGGGGAGGTGAAGGGAAATAAGTGAGAGCCCAGCAGCAGTGAGACTGTTGAGCTCGGCTTTGGAAACGGTGTCAGCATTTTCCATCCTTGGATCCTATGCTAATACGAAACAGGCAGCGCAGGAATGAGAGGACGTCTCTCCTCCGGTGCAGTGACTTGGAATGAGGAGCTGGATTTGTCATTTCAACCAAAACAGTGAGCCTTGAGTTCTATGGGATCATTCCCAAAACTCCTTGAAGGACAAGAGAGCTGCTGGTCAGTCCCTCCAAACAGGGCTGGTCTGGAGGCCTTGGCTTTCAGAGACTCCGCCACGAATTAAAGGGAGAACGGCCTTCCAAGGGGGCAGAGGGACCAATGCCACTGGCGAATCCCTCCCTGCTCCCCTTGCCCCGGTGGTGCCTAAGATCTGACTGTTACCTTACAGTCCCTGCTACTTCCCGTGAGACTCCTGGTTGCCTCCAGCTCAGGCACTTATCAGCTTCCACCAACCATGTGAAACTTTCTGTTCGGCTTCCTGGGGCAGCACACACGCCAAGTTTCCCCGACTAGCAAGCAGCAATGGAAAGACAGGTACACGGGAAGAAGTCAGTCCCAGAACAAAAATGCTGTGGGTTTTAGGTCATAGAGCTGCCAGCCCTTGGGGCAGCGAACCTAACCAGTGTTTTAGAAACAGGTCAGGAGCTTCAGCAACTTAAGAACAACCACAAACATACATGGTCCCGTCAGCAACTTCTCCCATCAAACATACATTAAAAAAAGGGCTGTGTGTGTTAAAGTTAGTAATACGAAAAGGATCAATAAACGTATGGCTATCACCAAGCTAAAGAGTTAAGTGCATAATTGACGTAAAGTCTCTTTTTCTCCCAGGAACACTTAGACTCACAAACACAAATTGTCAGGTTCTCTAACACCACTATCGCAGGAAGCTTTTCCCAACTTTGACAAAAAAAAACTAAGGCAAGAAGAGATCAGCCACCAGGGAGGGTCCGAGCTCTGTTACAGGATGGGGAAAGAGAGAATGGAATTGGGCCATATTTTTACTCAGAATCACAATGACCACCTAACAGAGGATGCAGCAGCAAGAGACCCACCAAATAAGATGGCGGATGGGGTTTCTGTCCTCAGTTTAGGATGGCATCGGGGACTTGTCTGAGCTTGAAAAACCAGATCTGCACCAGAGGTAGGGACCTTATCACCTAAGAAGAGACCAACAGCTTCTCTGACTGAATAAATTACCCTTAAATCAGCCTCATTTATGCTTGGTGTAAGGCTATAAATGGGCCTGGCTGACATATTAGTTCTGTTCTTTGCTTCAAGCCCATCAGAGAAGATAAAGTCAGCGAGCGGTCACATCACCTGCGCCTAAAAGACTTCAAGCTAGGAAGTCGCGGCTGCCTCTGTGAGGTCTCTGTGGATTCCAGGGGAGTAAGAATGCTGTTTCTATGGCCTCAAAAATAGCGAAGTAAGCTGGACACAGTGTCCACAGTGTCCCGTCCTCTGCTGCTTCTCCTCGGGGCACAGTCTGCCCTATTTCAGGACCGGGAGGGAGAAAGCTCCATCCTCCTGTTTCAGCAGCAAAGGAGAAGTGAGCTGGTTGAGACAGGCCTGGCTCAGAGGCTCCAGAACGAAAACAAAATGAAACTGGAAATGATACTTGAGATGCAGCTGCAACCGGATCTGGTCCAGGTGAAGGAGGCCACGGATGTCGGAGAATTGGGTTTCACTGTCCATTCCCCTGGCAGAGGCACCGCAAGCTTCACTTAGGGACCCCTGTGTCAGTTCTGATGGAAATACCTGGTACCTACGATTTGTCACAGCAGACTGGACCCCACCAACCCAACAAAGGTCGGCTCTATATGGACATTAGACAAGTCATTAAAAAATGAGAATAATGATAATTAAAAAAAGAAGTGGGGCAAGTCCTTAAAAGGGCGGCTCAGCTCTGCGTTGTGTGACCCTAGCCCCGAGAAAAGGGGCGTGACGTGCTTTCTTCAGGTGGTCTCCAGGATGGCAGCCTCCAAGGCCAAAGCTTCCGTGGGCTCCTCCTCGTAGTCCGACGTGTAGGACTCCAGGCTCTGCTTGGCCAGCAACTCCCGCCGGGCCTGCAGTCGCTCACACCGGGGACAGCTTCCACATTTGAAACAAGCTTTATGGTAACATGCTTTACATTCTATTGGGGACGGAAAGGTGACAGAGAAGAGCACAGGCTGTATCATCTCGGGCTGGAAGTGAGTTGCCGCTACACCCCTTCCCACCTCGTGGTCTAGGGTGCCTGGGGTAAACACAGGGAGCTGCTGAATCGGGCCAAACGCTTACTAACTGGGGTGGCCGAAGGGAAGTACATTAGCTTTGTGTTCAGTCTTATCTGCCCACTCCACACCCGGCACCAGCCCTCACCTTCACAGGTCCGGCATTTATGGAGCTCAAAAGGGAAGATGATGTCATCCTCGTTCTGACAGAACTCGCAGATGAAGCCCTTGGCTTGGCAGAGCTGGGGAGGAAAGGGACGGGCAGCAAAATGAGGGACAGAACGCCAGGAACCGGCACAAGAAGGTGAACAAAAGTGAAGGGAGGGGCAAAATATAAATGAGACTTGAATGGGCTCTCGGGTGTTCTCCCACTTTCAGAAAAGAGGCCCAGGCTGGACTCAGAAGTGTGACAGGCAAACTAGGACCAGGCTGGGCAGTGTTAGACAAAACTTCAAGGTGGAGATGAGAGGCACGAGTTTCAGAAACTCCACCCATGAGTATGGCTCCCAGTGAAAGGAAGAAAAGTGCCTAAAAGGCTTCCTAAAGTCAAAATTCCAGCATGGGTAATGATTGTATCTTGAAACTAGAGACCCAGTGCACGGGTTCGTGCACTGGTGGGTCCCTTGGCCTGGCCTGTGGGGATCGGGCCAAAACTGGCCTTCTGACATCCCCCGAGGGGTCCCAGATTGTGAGAGAGACAAGAAAATTGAAGCTTACCTGAGAGAGGGCAAAGTATTTCCATTGGTCACAGTGACTGAAAATACTAAAGTCAAGACCCAGGCCCTCTCCAGATGCTAACCCAGGTTCTCCTCCCACATCATGGCAATTCTCTGGTGAAGGTCTGCCCAGTTACTCAGGGGCAATGCCAGCACCAAATCCTCTCCTGATTCTAGATTCTTTCCACCTGGATGATTTAGCTATTCATCCTAGGGACTAGCAATCCTGTCCAGCTTCTCTCTCAGTGTCGACAGGCCATTTCAACTTCCTGGAACTAAGTGGCAAGAACCCTGGGTCCATCCCACAACCCGTATCCCCAGGCAAGGGTCCAGTCACACACTAAAGTGAGACTTTCTTTTTTTTTTTTTCTTTTTAAATATATTTTATTGATTTTTTTACAGAGAGGAAGGGAGAGGGATAGAGAGTTAGAAACATAGATGAGACAGAAACATCGACCAGCCGCCTCCTGCACACCTCCTACTGGGGATGTGCCCGCAACCAAGGTACATGCCATTGACCGGAATCGAACCTGGGACCTTTCAGTCCGCAGGCTGATGCTCTATCCACTGAGCCAAACCGGTTTGGCTAAAGTGAGACCTTCTTACCATGCATCGCTCCACATGGGCAGCCCCCGCCCTGGTGAGCTCAGCAAGCCGGGGCCCCAGCTCCCCCTTCCTGGTTGCAGTGAGGTCATTCAGCGAGTACAGGTGGAGATCCTCTGTCAGGTGGCCTGGAACTGTGTCAAAGGAATCCAGAAGGCTACAGGAGAGGAGGGGAGGTGCGTGGGAGCAGAGAATGAACACCAGAGTAGAAGGATCTCCATCAATAAGCAGGATAAGGGAAGAGAAGGGGTCCGGGCAGGGGTAATGAAGTGGGCAACGCTCAGCTAGCCTCGGTGTTCCAGGCCACCCCCTCCCTCCCACACTACCAGGTGTCGGGATGGCAGAAGTGACTTTTATACCCTTTTGCAGAGTAATTAATGACAGCTTGCAAAAAGTGGTGGGCCTGCCCTGGAGAGAATCACCACAGAGATGCCCTTCCAGAGAGAGGAATACAGACAGCTACTGCTTCTCATTTACCTTTTCTGGAATTTTCTGCAACAACCCCCTACTCTCCTTCTACACATAACAAGGGCCAACTGCTGGGACATGTTTCTGTCGGAGACATTAACTCAGCCAGAGGCCTCCATGCAAGACTTACTCTTTGGCCAATCGGCAGGTCTTGAACATGTTCTTCATGTGATACAGCTGGATCCGCAGCAGCTGAGGAGACAGATGGTGTGGTGGTGGTGGGGAGTGGGGTGGGGGGGTAAGAAGGGGTATGAAAAGAAGAGAAGCAACCATTAGATCAGTACCTTTAAACCCTGAGAGTCAGACGTTCTCTATACAGGTAACTTAACAACTCACTTCAAAGTGACCTCCAGTCAGCCCCTCTGATGGGTCAGTCTCCCAAATCACATACACAGTTAGGAGCCGCTAAGAAATCCAGAGTTCAAATTTCCCACCTGAGACCCTATTCTCCATCCATAATATTTTCAGAGAAGGGATAAATCCTGCCGTTGCCAGTGAGTGCTACCTACATCTTCAGAGCTGCCTTGGCAGGTTTCGGATTCTAACTAGACAGACACCTGGGAGATGGCAACAGAGAGTACACAGAGACGGTATGGACGGTGAGATGTGACAGCAATGGCACGGTGACAAAGAGAAGCATGGTGATCGTGGGAAAGTCTGTACAAACACAGGGAGAAGGTGCGAAGGGTAATCTCCGATGTGACCTTTTTCACGGGTCTTACCCCAACTTGATTGAGCAGCTTGACCTTCCTGTAGAGGGCACTGTTGATGTCCTGCACATTGAAGAGAGGATCATTCCAGATCTTAATGAGCAGGTCCTTGGAGAAATTGCTGACATAATACTTGCTGAAGTCCCACTTGCGCAGAACCCGGCTGGGGATGACCATCTGGGCGTTCTCATGGCAGCACTGACAGAAGTACTTGCCCAAGTACTCCAGCTACTGCAGCCGCTTGATATAATCTAGAAAAACCAGGAAGTCAAAAGGTCAGATGTGTCTTCCCCATCTATAGAAGCTGGTGAGGCAGCGCTGCTGTTCCTTTTGAAGAGCAGGAGGAATGGCCAGGGAGCTCTAGCCACCTCTGTTCGAGCTCCCAAAGTTGGCAGCAACCTATGTAATGGAGCCTGTGTCTTCTGTGTAACATCCTGGAGGCACCTCAGAAAACAAACCCTGCCAGAGTTTGTATCCTCCAAGGACTTGGTCAAAAGTACCAAACTTTCCCTGGTATACACTCCTGGCAATGTGCTCCTAGAAATAATTCCCCTCTGACTGCCTATTCTTATCTCTTCCCCTCCAGGCCCCTTCCTTCCTTTTCCCAATTCTGTCTGTCACCTCCTCTTATTACCTCTCTGACCAGATCTCCCTGCCCAAATGAGTGGAAGAATAAAGCCCTTGGAGTCAGTATGGGGGCGAGAGAAGATACTCACCAGGGTCTGTCCGGATGCCACAGCCTGCACAGCGGTAATTCTGCTTGGCCACAGCAATTTTCCTCCTGTGGAAAGGGGAAGGGAGCAGATTGGCAGATACCAGCAGCATGAGGCCTCCAAGATGTGAAGGATGAGGATACAAACATAGGGCTCTTGTTAAGGCTGGAAAAAGCAGCATTCACCTATTTTTTAGAATTAGACAAACGGAACCTATTGGAAGAACCAATTCAAACTAAGGATTAAAAGAATTTAGGTCTAGGCAACAATTCTCCTCAATAGTGAACCATCCTTTCTGTACAAATGTAAAAGATGAGAAACAGTAAAAACAGAGAACAACAGAAAAGAAAAGCAGTCATCCCAGGATAAAAGACTAATTTCTTCCGGGTTGCTCTGTGAAGGAATGGTAGGATGGAGTCAGACTTACAGACAAGATGGAAATCCTCTCCCACTGCCTCTTAGAATTGTGTGGGATGTACAGTGAGATGCAGAGACAGGGGGATGAAGAGACAGCCCTGACAATCCAAAGAGAATGTGTCTTTTTTCAGGGGACACAGTCATTGGCTACTCACGTTGGGGCTGGATGAACGTTAAAAATTATCTGAGGCCGGGGTGGGGCCCACTCCAGGTTACCACGCACACGGATACGCAGTTTGTAGATGTCAGCATGCTGCCCGTCATCTGGTGAGATGGGCAGTGAGTCAGGGATGGGCAGGAGCTGCAGGAGAAAAGCACAGGGTGATCTAACCAACAGTCTGAGGGAACACAGATGCTTGAACCTTCTGGCCATGAAAGAAGCAGTCAATGAAAGACATTTCAGGAAGATCATAGGTAAGAGCTTCCGGAACCTTGTCCCTTGAAACCATGAGACACCAGGCTACTGGAAGTAAGAACCTTGGTTCCAAGAAGCAAAAGGAACAGGAGCTGCATCCCGGTGTGGTAGCACCCATTGCTGATGCTGTCCCAGACCCACCCGGGACTCCTGGGTGCTTCATGCCTTACTCAACGGCAGAACAAAGAAGAATCTGAAAAATTCGCTTTTTCACAGTGTCTCAGAGGTGGTCACACACAGGAGGTCTGCCTCTGGGTCTAGTGAGCAGTCATGTGGAATAAGGACAGTGGAGGAGCCATTATCTGTTTTGTTTTTGTTTTTGTTTTAAAATTTGAGTTTACATTTTTATTTTTAAAAAATATATTTCTTGCCGAAATTGTGTGTCTAATTCTTCAGAGAGGAAGTGAGAGATAGAAACATCAATGATGAGAATCATTGATCAGCTGCCTCCTGCATGCCCACTCCTGGGGATCAAGCCTGCAACCCAGGCATGTGCCCTTGGCCAGAATTGAACCTGGGACCCTTCAGTCTGCAAGCCGATGCTCTATCCACTGAGCCAAACTGGCTAGGGCGCCATTATCTGTTTTGACAATTGCTAGGGAAAACCTAGGTAGGCATTCATTCATTCATTCAACAAATTTGTAAGAACGGCTTCTGTGAAAGGAAGGAAACACATAGGCTCATTCTGGATTGGGGACATGTGACAAAAGAGAACAGTATCAGAAAGGCTCACAACCTCCTGGGGCTGGAAAGGGGGTGGAGACAAAGAGCTGAAGAATCTACCTTCTGAGGGGCATCATGCTCTGGAACTAGCCACTCTAGCTCTGAGGCGGCTGGGAGCTGCATCCCCTCAAACTGCTTCAGGAGCCCCATGGCTACTGCCTCGGCGGACGTGGAGTGGAGGAAGCAGTGGGAGCTGGAAAGAAGAGAGGCAAGGAAGGCTGAACATAGAGAAAAGGCAGGAAGATGGAGCCTTCCTTTCGGGACCTGCTACCACACGCAGTGACTTCTGGGCTGAGGGAACACCCACAGTCATCCCAGTCTGCTAAGCTTCGTTTCCTATCATCTTTAGACACATGTGCACAGTGGAAAATACACTGGCCTCATAGTCCTGAGACCTAGGCTCCTATCCCACTTATCTGCAATGCATGGCACTGCTAGTTAAGAATTCTGTATCACTTCAGTTTCTCTATACTTCAGTTTCTTTAGCGCAAAATGGGGATCATAATGCCTGTTTACAAAATAAAGTGAGTAAACTGCTTTGTGGTCTATAAAGAGCTATTGTTACTCACAAACGAGCTACTACAATGTGGAACCTGTCCAATTTGATTTCATAGTCAGAAATCATGATCACTCTTTTCAATTTGTGGCCTAATCGTCTGGGGGCCTCTGGTATAATCTGTGAGGAAAGAAGGAGCAATCCATACAGTGAGCTTTGCCTCCACCAGAGCCCACCCTTTGTGAACCATTGATCTTCTGCTCTCTTGCCCTGGGCTTCCCACCATCATTCAGGCAGGCCCATCACTTAACCTTGCCTCTTTGTGAACTTGGACGGCTTCATCCATGGTCTTTCCCATCCTATGCCAAGAACCGGGTTTGTTTCTCCATATACCTTGAGGTTTTTTGTTTTTTTCCAATTACAGTTTACAGTCAACATTATTTTGTAATAGTTTCAGATATTCAGCATGGTGGTTAGATAATCTTATACATTATAAAGTGATCCCCCGATATTTCATTTACCCACCTAGCACCAAACATAGTTACTACAATATTACTGACTACACTCCTTGTGCTGTATTTTATAACCCCTGACTATTTTGTAATTACCAACTTGTACTTCTTAGACCTAACATATTCACTTCTGAGTATGTATCTGAAGAAACCTAAAACACTAATTCGAAAGGATTTATGCACCCCTATGTTCACTGTTGCGTTATTTACAATAGCCAAGATATAGAAGCAATCCAAGTGCCCATCAATAGATGAGTGGATAAAAAAGTTGTGGTACATATATATACAATGGAATATTACTCAGCCATAAAAAAGAATGAAATCTAACCATTTGCAACAGCGTGGACATCCTACAGGGTATTTTGCTAAATAAAATAAATCAGACATAGAAAGGCAAATAGCATATGATTCCACTTATAAGTGAAATCTAAAAAACAAAATAAATGAACAATGATTTTACTTATTTTTTAAAAAGTACTTACAAGGTCTGGGAGGAGGAAATCAAGGGTTTGTTGTTTGAGGCTGTGCTCCTTCTGATGTCAGCATCTAAACAGAAATCAGAGATGAGGGGAGTAAGGGATAATAATGGAAACCTTTCCAAGCTATTGCAGCTAAGCACTCAGGGTGGCATCTAGGTGCTACGTTCTATGCAGGATAAGCAGCAAAGTCCAGGTGAAGCTCTGCACATAGTTTATAGTTTGGCTCTGTTCAAGTCACAACCAGGCTGATTAGTGAAAGTAAGCATAGCACAGAGAAGGTCAAAGTGGATACAAATCCAGGTGAAATAACAAACTCAGACTTGGTGCAAGACAGTGAACAAGAAAATGAGGCATCCTAAGGCACACAGGGACACATCCTATACCAAGCAGAAACCCGAAATAAACTACTCCACTCTCTCCCTCATTCTCTAAATCTCAAGTCCTCTTAAATAATAAACTCTCAGAGGCAAGAGCTTTATCTAGCTCTTTTTCGTAACAGAATCAATACTTAACATAGAACGTGGATCACAGAAGTTACTCTTAAATGTATATGGAATTGGAACTTCTCTCCTAACATCTGATCACTATTGCTATTACCCCTGAATGTGAGAAGTCTTTCCATATCCTTAAAAAAAGCTTCATGGAAAGACTGCCTTCCTGGCTGGTAGTAAAGAATTTGTCAGGAAAGAAAAGAATTTCCCCGTGGCTTGGCAACTCCCTGGATATGCTTGATAAGCAACAAATTTGCACAGAGCTATTATTCAACATGATCTTTAGGCATAATTGCAGAAAACTATGGCAGACTTTTCAACACATATTTCTGATAAAGAATTTTGAAGATTTCTAATAATGATATGCCTGAACCTCCAGAGACCTCATCTACCCAAATACTTTAATGGGGGAATGTGAAACATAGCAGTCATGTCCAAGAAAGGCAAATAGAATCTATTCAGTCATGAAAACAAGACTGTTCAGATAAATCTAATCCCTCATTTCCTTTGATGCCCAATGAAAAGAGCTTCTTTCACTAATTAAACCTACACAATGATCAATCTACTGCATTCAAGCCTCTCAATAGAGCTCACATGACATCACTCTGCACTTGGCTATGAATAGCTCAATTGTTCTCCACATTTCCTCTCTCTATATATTTTTTGTATGTACCATGTGAGAAAATGAGATCGTGTCTAATCCTTCTGTTTGGCCCTAAAATACTTAACACAGGCTCTATATACAAGTATATATTCAAATAATATTCCTAACAAACCAATGTCTTCAAAGCTATATACACAAGAGAACAAAATTAAAATCTGTCAATTTTCATATGCTTTCTAAGCATAGCAAAACTCAAGACAGAAACAGCATTTTTTACTATTAAATAACAAATTTTATTTTATTTTAACGAATAAGTTCATATATATCATAATTATCTGCCTGAATTTGAACCATCAAAATCCAGATCCCAATATGTTGCTAGTTGTCTATTCCATTCTAAATAGTGCTAATGGAGGAGAAAAAAAAATTCAGAGAATAGTATACCTTCATGGACCATTGGGTTTGTACCATTTATGTGATTAACACCTACACTGTCTTGGATTGTGCTTAAGTCTTGCCTTATCCTTATAACCCTCAGAGTGTTTTGTACATAATAGGTTTTCAGAAACCAGTTCCCAAATAAATGATTAATTGGCTAAAAGCAAAAAGCGAACTTTAGCTTGTTTGGCAGTGATAAAAAAGGAAAAATGAGAGAAGATCTTAGATATCCATGAATAAGAGTTAACTAATGCTGTTACTTTAGGACCAGGCTATTAAAGAAAACAGCAGAGAGGAGAGGTGACTGATATTTCGTGATTGCTACGGAAACCATCGTCTTCATAAAAACTATTCAGCAATTCTTCATACTCAAAGAGAGAAAGTCCTATTTTCTTTGAGAGAAAATTAAACTTTCCTCTTTGAAAAATATAGTTAAGTCATATTTTATCACATTTCTTCCTCCTCTTCCTCCTCCTCATCCCCTTCGTATTCTTCTTCCTTCTCCTCCTTCTCCTCATTCTCCTCCTCCTCCTCCTCCTTCTCCTTCATCATCATCATCACAGGTGCAATGATTTCCTAGCTCATCATGAATCCTACCAAGAGGGTGGAAAACCACAGAGATCTAGATATCAAGATCTTACCCCAGTAGAGGAGGGGACAGGCAGCACCTGATATCATAAGGGACATGACTCCTGACACTGGTCAAGTATCATGAAGGCCTGTGGGTACTGGGCTTCTGCTGCATCCTGTTGACTCTCCAGTCCAGTTATGGCGAACCTATGACACGCGTGTCAGAGGTGACACGCGAAGTCATTTTTTTGGTTGATTTTTCTTTGTTAAATGGCATTTAAATATATAAAATAAATATCAAACATATAAGTCTTTGTTGTAAATATCAAAAAATTTCTATATGTGACACGGCACCAGAGTTAAGTTAGGGTTTTCAAAATGCTGACACGCTGAGCTCAAAAGGTTCGCCATCACTGCTCTAGTCAGTCCAAGCAGATGACTAAGTAATGTGGTTGGAACACTAGTCAAGTATTTGGATAAAAGTAGACAAGGGTCTAAGATAATTAGGGGGTAAAGAGAGAGGAGGAAGCTATTCATCTGGATGGATTACATGTACCCCCAATGAAAACACTTTAGAAAGAACTCTGAGAAGCTTTCTTCCTAAGTGGAAGTTAATATAATTATGAAACTTTTTTATCAATTCAGTTACAAAAACATGTTTCTGATGCTTTAATAGGACAAGGCTATTACTACTGACTGAAAAAGTTAAAAGAATATATAAACAAACAACAAAAATAATGACATGTTATAAGAATTTTTGCATGTCCAGATACTGATATAGGGATACTCAGGGAAGAACTAGTTAAAACTTTGGTACAGTAGCAAAATCAACACAGGCATAGGAATAGAGTCAACTTCAGAATGTTGGTTTCCACACTGCTTTCCTTCTAGCAGATAAGGTTATACCCAAGAATACATCTAGAAATCCAACACCAATGAATTTTCTATAACTGCTGATTCAAAAGGAAATACTTCAAAAAATCAAAAGGAAACACTTCAATATGAAGAATCATAATTATTCCTGTTATAAAAGGGAGAAAAAATATTTTAAAGAAGGAGGGTAGGGAGAAGCAACTGATTACCTTGAATTGGGTATACTTGTCAGAAAATACAGTTCATGAACTTCCCTCTTTATATATTTTACCTATTTTCAATTTATTGCCTTTCAGCTGCAAACCTGTCCTTTTGTCTGTTCTATGATAGTGGAGCTGGGCTTGTAAAAAGCAATCTTTTGCTAGCTGGTGCGATGTTAACTTTTGTCAGTAGAGGGCACTGGAGGGACACTGGAGGAGGAAGGGTTTCTCCTGCTGGTTCTGTGCGCTCCTCTAGGCAGACGCCTGTGCTGCAAGTGCCTCTCCCCAGAGTAAGCATGCCTTCCCATCGCCTTGCAGCCGAGTCCTACTAGTAATACATCTTCTCATAAATGGCTTCCCTTGGCACCTCCTGGAAAAGCTTCACAGCAAGAACCACCTCCCCCAGCTCCCCTTGAGTTCTGAGGCATGGCACCTCCCTGGGGGATGCCTCCTCTAGCACCCGAGAGAATGATTTCCTGGTGAGGGCCGTTGGCATGGCATCTTATGTGGACAGCATCCCCTGGCACACTCTCAGGGCTGCTCTGCAGCTTCAGAGAACTTCTCTACCATCCAGTGAGCCTGGAGGTCTGAATCTCAACCTTAGAGATGTGGCCTCTTCTACATTTGTTCCTACCCCGGTGCTCTAGCTCAGTCGTAGGGATAGTGACTGCTGCCTCTATTTGCTATCCCTGAATGTTCTACTGTTCTCTTTGCTCCTTATGAGCCAGTTTCCCATTACTTTGATCCCCCATTATAGTTAATAATTCTTTATATTAAACTTTCCCTATTCAAATTACTGTGTGGTTTCTGTCTCTTGATTGGACCCGACTAGATACATATGTGCAGAAGATTGAAATTATAGGAGAATCTAAAAAGGAAGATAATGAAGAATTGATGCAGCTGTAACTGACGAGGATAAAGAAGGGTTAGGGATAAAAAGAATAACAAAACACTAAAACTAAAAAAGCTGAAAAGACTATCTGCAATTGGGAGCTTACGAATGATATCATACCAGTTTGGTAGACACCATCAGAATAAACAGGTAAGGTGACAGAAGCCAGAAACAAAAGATCATATATTGTATGATTATATTGATATGAAATGTCCAGAAAAAGGCAAATCTATAAGAGACAGAAGGTAGATTAGCAGTGGACTGGGTCTTGAGGTGGGGAAGAGAATAACTGTAAATGGGTACTTACTGGGATGGTGAAAATGTTCTAAGACTAGATTGTGGTGATGGTTGCACAACTTGGTAAATTTGCTAAAAATTATTATACACTTAATTAAAGTGGTTAAATGTTGGTATGTAAGTATGCGTCAGTAAAATTGTTTTTAAAAAAGAAATAGATGTTAATTAATACAAAGCTTTCTATGATTACAAGGTTTATATCCACTTTATTGCTAGGAGGAAGTAACTTTCAAATCTATTTCCTTCATAAACACTTCTGTTCCATATGGTTTATTTGATGAATCAGGATCTAAGAAAAGTGATTACATTAAGCAGAGTATTACATGTGCAGAGTATTTATCATAGATGTTGTCCATAATATGATTCTTAATTTTTCCAAGGATGTTATAGATTCTGATGACTTTCCTAGGATAGTATTACAAAAGACTCTTCAGTAGCATAAATCATTTACAGTGATCAAAAAGAAACCTCTAGCCCTAGCTGGGTTGGCTTAGTGGATAGAGTGTTGGCCTCCAGACTGAAGGGTCCCGGGTTCAATTCTGGTCAAGGGCACATATCCAGGTTGCAGCTTCCCTCCGGCACCCGGGGGAAGGAAGGCCTACTCTTGCACGAATTTCGTGCATTGGGCCTCTAGTAATCAATAAACACACAATCAAAGGACTGTGATTGTAAACATTAAAAACCAGTTAAAAAGTGACAGAATAATATACCTCAAGCAAGGAAAGACTATGTTAGAATAAATTACAATTCAGGAGTAGAGAAAAGGGCACCTAATTATTTTTATTTCTCTAAATCTTGATCTAATTTTAAGCAATTATTTCAATTTCTAGTTGCTGACAATATTAAGTTAAAATTAACTTTAATAAAAGTCACAAGTTTTGTGTTTGTGAGTTGTAAAGCCATTTTGAGTAGAAAACTGCTACTGTCTTTGTTATCCCACCTACAGAAAGGCTATCTGTTTGGATCACAAAGCCATTACTAAAGCCAAACATGTGCAGCGTTAAATCCTAACTGTAGGCAGAGTACCGAGGGGAGAGATTTTGGCTCTGTAAATCCAAAACTCTAAAGAGACACTAAGCTTCATGCCATTCTCTCTGACTTTTGCTATCTGGATATGTGGCAGTAGCTTAGCTATAGTTTTAAACT
>NW_006299435.1:1600486-1614356 GCF_000327345.1 Myotis davidii | reverse complement strand
GAGGAGGATTGTTGGGGTCATATGAGGAAGAAGAAAATGAATATTTAAAATGTCCCTTGCCCTAGCCAGTTTGGCTCAGTGGATAGAGCGTCAGCCTGCAGACTGAAAGGTCCCGGTCAAGGATTCCGGTCAAGGGCACATGCCCAGGTTGCAGGCTCGATTCTCACTAGGGAGCTTGCAGGAGGCAGCCGATCAATGGTTCTCTCTCATCATTGATGTTTCTCTCTCTTCCTCTCTGAAATCAATACAAATTATAATTAAATAAATAAATAAATAAATAAAATAAAGTGTCCCTAGCTGGCTTAAGCCCAATTTTTCAAAGCTAGTTCTCCAGACCCTTTAGTCTTCATAACCTTGACAGGTGTCACACAAACATTCACACACATGCATGTAGGAGCACACCCACGCTGGCAACAAAGGCTACCTGAAAACATCGAGGCCATTGACACTGAGAGTCCATTCTTTGACATGTGAGTCAGGTTAGATCCTTCGCTACCATCTGTGTAATAATGATTATAAAAAGGGGCCCTTTAGTATTCAGACAGGAAGTAAATCAATGAAAATGACAGTTTTCTGTACCAAATATTCCTGGAATCAGGACTTGACTTTTGCTCTAAAAGATGAAACTGATTTTAGGAACTTAAATTTACAGGTATACTTTACAGGTATACTTTTCACTATAGCTTTGGTTCTCAACCAGGGAAAGATTTTGCCAGATTTTATCATTGGCAATGTCTGGAGACATTTTTTATTGTCATGGTTGTGCTATGAGCATCTTGTGGGTAGAGGCCGGGATGATGCTAAATATCCCATAATGCACAGGACAGTCTATCACAACAAAAAATTATGGGTTTAGAGTTTGAGAAACCCTGCCTTAAAAGAAAATCCTTTTCTTTTAAGGATTTCTGTTTGGAGCTGACTAGAGACTTAGTTGATTAAACATCTTTTCTGGGACCACTGGTGTATTTCATGCCACCTCCAGGCAAGCTATTTCAAATTTGGCTCCTCCCAGCTTATGCAGCTTCCTCTGCCTCTTTGCTTTGCTACAAGGGGCAGACTTATCTACACCCAGCGAAGCAGCATGTTTTAAAATTACCTTAATATCACCCTCATGAAATTCTGTTGATTCCAAAAGAGAAGCAGGACCTTTTTATTTTATTTTATTTTAATTTGGAGATCAAGTCAATCACAGACTGTGGTAAAATAAAAAATACATATTTGGTTTCTGGACCAGTTCCTAGCACAGAGCTCCTAAAATTCATTATTTCCTAAGTGACAGGAATGTCTTCTGTTACCCATAATGAGCCCCTTTCTATGAGCTTATACTATTTAACAGGGGGACTCTTGGGGACATCCAGATAGCTTGGGTAGGTCTGGTTACCAGAAGAAATTTTAGCCACAACCCCAATTTCGCAGGAGGAGAGAGGGCCTGCAGATTAAGTTTAATCATTAATGGCCAAAGATTTAATCACTCATGCCTGCACAATGAAAGCTTGATAAAAACTTACAGTGATGGGGACTGGGGGAGCCTGCTCGTTGGTGAACATATTGATAGGACAGTGGCACACACTGACTCCACAGGACAGAGGTTCCTATGGACACTCTGGGACCTTGCCCTACCCACCTCTCCATGCAGCTGTTCATTTTTACCCTTTATGATAAACTATAATTGTAAATATAGTGCTCTCCTGAGTTCTGAGTCATTCTAGCGAATTACTGAACCTGAGTAGGGCGTCATGGGAACTCCTGAATTTGTAGTTGGCTAGGGAGACATGTGGTGATCCTGGTGACCCATCTATGGCTGGTATTTAAGCAGGGATAGTCTCATGGGATTATGATCTTAAGCTGTGAGGGCAGGTCTGTGCTCCAGAAGTCAGTGTTAGAACTGAATTGTAGGACACTCAGAGTTGGTGTCAGAGAATTGGAGAATCATTGTTGGAAAACCACATACAAACAAAAAAAATGAGTTTTAAGTGACTACTACTGTTATGAATAGAAATCAGATATATTAAGGAGAATATAGAAGGAAGATTTCCCGGAAACCTGGAAAAGTATGAGTAAAAATTCTATTTCTGAATGGAGAAGAAACCCAGCTACCACACCTAGAGGTCTGTGCAGGTGAATGGTTCTCTGGATTAGGGTAAACAGGAAATCAAAGCCTCATTCGATAAAAGATCTATCTATTCATCATCATGTTACAATGGAGAATTACAAGTACACTTCACCCTCTGTACGAAAATCACTTGGTTTTAGCCATGGGGGGAAAGCTATGGCCCTGAACTGCTGTTTTTTGTTTGTCAGTTTGTTGCACTGATGGAAACTCAAAGAAATCTATGATTTGCAGAAATGAATGAACCCATTAATCATAGGTTAACCTAATTTAACAACTGCCTTCCCAGATTATGACCCTCCCCTTCTCTATGCAGATATCTGTTATCCTTGGGTAAGGATTAACAAAACAAACAACAAAAGTTTGTCATTCTGCTAAGCAATTTGCCACTGAGAGAACAGAAAATAAAGCTCTACTTTGTAAACTTAATTTTTTTCCTTTTTTGCTTCCCCTCCCCATTCAGTGACTCTGTTCTTTTCTCTTAGGATTATAATAAAGCTCCTTTTAAACACTTTGAAACAATTTCAGTTGTGTTATGGAATACAAGACAATAGGATGCTAATTTCATGTAGGTATGGGCCAGCCCAAGGCTCTTAGCAGGAGGAATCCAAGGGAGAATCCAAAAGAAAAGTGCAGCCCTAACCGGCTTGGCTCAGTGGATAAAGCGTCAGCCTGCAGACCAGAAGGGTCCCGGGTTCGATTCCAGCCAGGGGCACGTGCCTGGGTTGCGGGCTCAATCCCCAGTACAGGGCAAGCAGGAGGCAGCCAATCAATGATTCTCTCTCATCATTGATGTTTCTATCTCTCTCTCCTCCCTTTCTCTCTGAAATCAATAAAGAAATATATTTAAAAAAAAGAAGGGGGAAAAAAAGGTGCAATGGAGGAAGAAGCACCAGGGGACTTCAACGACCAGTCCACTCCACCCGCAACACTTCCTTTCGGTGTCCTTTTCTGCTTAAATTTAAAAGGGGGTTTGTCTTTAGCAAGAGAGGCTGTCCCTTACAATAACCCACAACATTCCACCATGGACCATGCTGAAGATCACTACTGAGGGAAAACTTCTCAGCCTATAATTCACAATTAAAAGAAACCGGTAATGAAAGCGCCCTTGAAACAAAGTGCCACTTCTTACCTTGGATTTCAAATTCATCAACCTCATCAGCGGAGCCAGAGTCAGAGAACTGTGTGGAATCACGAGAGCTGAACTGGGAGCTGCTGGAAGTGACCCGACAGCCTGTTAACGTCAAAAAAAGGGGAGGAGGGAATAAACAGGACAGAAAAACGTCTCCTACTTCTTCAGGGGTCACAACAAAAGGGACTTGGTATGATGTCAGCGGAGAAGTAAACACAACCCTGGGACAGATGCTGGGGAGGTGGAAACTGGTTCTGCTTGCTGGCCGATCTTTCATTCATGAAGTTTATAAAGTTTCATGTAAACAGTAGGTACTATTATCTGGGAAGGGAATCTGGGGCCAACGGTCTTAGCTCTCCTCCTATCAGAAACCTATTTTTTGGAAGATATTGCTGAGGTAGGAAATGGATGAAGTCTCGGACTCCGGTCTGGTAGAAAAAAATAAAACCTAGAAAATCTTTTCTGACAGAAGAGGAACCCTTGGCTTGGTGATAACCTCTCAAGTTAAGTCAGAAAAGAAAACCCAGGAGGCACCAAGTTCTCCTGAGGCAGGAAGAAGCAGGAAGAGAGGTATTCCGAGCCTCACTCACTTCCATGCTCGGTCTCCTGGTACCCAGGGAGCAGGTTCTTGGTGCGGATCTGCTGGCGGCGAAGGCGGATCTTCTGCTTCAGTTCCTGGATCTCTCTATCGCTGTCTTCCCCCTCCTCTTCCTCCTCTTCCAGACACTGGCTCATCATGTTGCACTTCATTAATTCAATGGCAGCAATCAAGGACTCTGAGATACTGAAGTGGGCATTCTCCTGGGGGAAGGAGAGCACCAAAGAAGTTGTTCAGCAAGGGGTCAGAAGTATTAAACTCCCCGCTGATTACACTGTCGGAAGGAAAGCTTCTAAGGCACAGGCTGCTGTTCTTCCAAATAGCCAGGGGAAATGCGCAATTCTACTATAAGGACAGCTGATGACCAGAAAACCTGTTCTACATTCTCTTTGCTCGCATACCTGTTCATGCCTGGCCTCCTGTCCTATTTTCCACATAAAAATATGACAGAGCAGAGTCTTACATTTCCTATCAGGGTCTTTCCTAAAGCCATACAGCGGTACACAGAATATTAAGTTAAATGTGATGTCTCAACATAAAGTGCTACAATTTGTAAGCTATAAAATTCTACAGGAACATTATTTATTACACTAGAGGCCCAAGGCACGAAATTTGTGCAAGGGGCTCAGCCCTCGCAGCCCCGGCTGCCTCGAGGCCCCGTGGCCCCGCCCACTGGTTGGTCCGGAAGGTCGTTCCGTCTTTCGGTATAATTAGCATATTAGCTCTTTATTATATAGGATAGCTGAGCTTTAAAACAAAATATAGAAGTTGGCTCTGGAAAGAGTTGTTCCCTCAGGTTCCAGGGTCAAGGGAACAACAAGCAGGTGGCTCAAATTCAATCCTTCTCTGTCCATGGCAGCTTCTAAGACAAAATCAATAATATTTCTGGACTTGATGAGGAGCACAACTCCCTGAAGAGTTCTCCAAGGATAGAATTTGCTGAGCTTATCTTTACTGTGAACTTACCTTTTCTATAGTCTATACTCATGTTACTGCAGTGTGCCCCAAGACCTCTTTCAAACAAATGGTGGCCTAGCCAGTTTGGCTCAGTGGATAGGGCATTGGCCCTCGGACTGAAGGGTCCCCAGTTCAATGCCAGTCAAGGGCACGTACCTGGGTTTCAGGCTCGATTCCCCGCCCTAGTCGGGTGCCTGTGGGAGGCAACTAATCAATATGTCTCTCTCACATCGATGCTTCTCTCTCTCTGTCTCTCCCCCTTCTCTCCCCTCTCTCTAAAACTCAATGGAAAAATATCCTCAGATGAGGATTAACATAAAAAAAAAAATAGAACAAACGGCACCGCCGCCCCTCAGATCTCCTGACTCAAGAGCGCTTAGATTCTTTAGATTCCTCACCTTTTCCAGGTCTGCACAGCTGCCAAAGTCTTGCTCGGACAGGTAGCTGATAAGGGACTGTCCTTCTGATGGCCTTCGGAACATGCCTTCACCTGAGCATAGGTACTGTCCACCCTCTGTGGGCAAATGGAATGTGAATATGAAAAGCTCTGCTTTGAAAAGCAAATCTGTTTGACAGTCACGCTTCTTCAAGAAATCTGATGTTTTTACCATTAATGATAATCTTGAGTTTTCCCGCATAACAGGTTGGACGAAAAGATATCTACCTTCTAAAGGAATTCCTCTGAATTTCAAATCCCACAGCACAAAGCCTCCTGGTTAAAGAATGATGGAATGGAAAGCGCCTGGAGAAAATTCTTTTACCACCTAAATTTAAGATGACATACTCGCTCTCCTACCCCACACAAAAAAGGAAAACAAAAACCTGTGCTGAGAATCAGACAAGGAAACAACTGGCTTCTTCTTACAGCTGATTTCCATGTGGAGCTCATCTTCTGGTAATTAAGCCCAGACACTCAAAGGCCTCTTCTCAAGGTCCCTCTCACCCACTCAGAGAGCCATTCCATCTGGCTCAACAGACATTCCTAGTGATAACACCCATAGCATAAGAGGGGGTGGGACCACTAAGTCAGAGAGGAGCAGAGAAACGGAGGGGCAGTGTGATTTCTATCACAGGGGTTGAACTGATGGAAGGGAGAGAGATACTGTATGGTGAGTACCCTCCACAGAGCTGAGACGAGCCACACAGCTCAGAGTGTAGCAGGCACAAGGGGAGAGCAAAGACACAATTGCAGTCCTGCCTTCCTAGTACTCACCATACTCCATGTACAGAGAGCTGGGTGTGCTGACGTCACTGCTTTGGCCAGAGTAGGACAAGGGGCCTCTCAACTTCGACTTATCATTGCAGGATTCTAGTGTCAGTGGCCACCAGGAGTAAAAACACACACACATGAGCAACAGTTACATTTCCAACTCTGGCTTTTCAACATTTAACTGCTCCCATTCCCGAAGCCCTCCCAAACAGGAGAGAGGTGGCACACCAACAGGGAACAGTCCAAGAATGCAGGGACACATGGGAAATCGGTATATTCCAAGGGGAAAAGAGAAAAAACGGGACCCAAAATGAAACACAAAGGGGAAAAATAAATCAAATGAAAGTGGATTTATGAATTCAGTCCTCTGTTCTTCCATCTTCTTACCAAATGTTCCCTAAGTATCTATCCTCTTGACAAACCAATTTATAAAACTGTCTTCAATTGGTAAAACAAAGTATAAGCACATTGAAACTTCACTGATACCTTGACACGAGGTTTTAAACAATATCAGAAGGGTTAAATTCACCTAGGAAATACGAAACTGTGGCTTCCCTTCAACCTGAAATGTAAATGTGTCCTACTTACAAATTTAACCCATTTCTGAATGGGCAGAACAGCAAAACAAAATCCAGCAATGTCCTTAACACAAGCACCAAGACAATGCTAGAGAAAGCAAGGAGGATGCCTGGAACCAAAGGGCTGGAGGCCCAGCCTTACTGGAGAAGGAAGAGGGGGGTTTTAAGAGAAAGCTGGCAAAGTATGAAGTGCATGGATAGAAGTTTTCAAGGAACAGTGAGAGTTGAGAGCGGAGGAATAGCAGTAGGCAGGGCTCGCAGGAAATGAGAAAACTGATATTCTCCGAAGGGAAACAAAATTCCAGTGTCACAGAAGGAAGAGCAGGCGGGAAAGCAGCTGGGTGCCTGAGAAATGAGCTGTATGCTCAGGGAGGATGAATGACTGAGCTGCATCCAACCCATTTCCCTGACAGACGGTGCCAACTGGTCAGCTGCTCCCCTCACAAAATATGCTACTACGTGGTGAGAGATAACGTGTGTTCTCCTGGGCCTCTAAGATTTCCAGGGGTCCTGGCAGTGGGTTCTGCTCCTCACTACCGAACTGAAGCAAAAACCAGCAGTTCCCACGATGCCTTGTTAACAAACCAGGACTTGGGAAGGACCTCTGAGGTCCCCAGTCAAACTCAGTGAACAACAGAAACTCCAACACCAGCACCCTATTTCCTTACAATACGTAAAGGCCATCCGGCTGGCTTACTGAGCTTTCTACCTCCTGATGCTGGCCCGTTCAACGGAAATGAAATCGGTCACTTGAAATGCCCTCTTACACTTTCTCATCTCCTCAAGAACAATGCTCCTTTAAACAATGGTCTCACAGACTTACTCCTCTTTAACCTGATCTTTTCCAAGCTAACATACCCAGGGGCTTTACCCATTACCAGGAGAACATGGTTTTCAGTCCTCCCTCACCACTCTGTTTTGCTGACACATTCCAGTGTAATATCTCCATGCATTATGGTACAATATTCAGTTTGAACATACTGTGACAACCAAAGAAACAGACCAAGTCACTAGAAAAATCCTCTGCAATGGCTGGAATGAGGGGTGGGGAGAACCCGATGAAGGAAGACGGGTGACAGAAAAGGGAAATAGGAGCGGCCAAACGCATGCATCCACATCCAAGACCACAGAAAGGGAAGAAGACCCATTCTGGTGTTAATTCAAGGAAAATACAGAAAGCTGTTCTAAGTACTCAGTTATAAGAAAAAGTCTGCCGGTTTCATCATGATGCCTTAGACAATAGAGCAGCTTCGGTTTCATCTTTGGACAAACAGGACTGACAAGTCTTGACTCTGCCTCCCAGAGCAGCTGGGAGACTGAATGAAGTATTTGGAAGTCGTGGGCCGAAAACACATCATGCAAAACGTTGGTGTAGTTTTACACACAGGTCCAAGCATCACAGCAGGACCAGACTAGCCAGACTTGACTTGACACCAGAATGGAAAAGGAGGTTCTGAACCAAGCACGCTGGTGACAGAGGAGCAGCGGGAGGAGGTGGTACACAGAAAGGAGGAGGACTGGCTCCCAAACCTGCAATGGGATCTTCAACTATAATGGTGATATTCCTGGGGCCTCCTGTACGTAGACAGACAGGTGCAGAGAGTCCAGGTGGAGGAAATGAGAATAGAGAAAGTGAGAAAAAGAGTGTCCTACCTAGCCAGGTGGGGATTTAACTCCCAAGAGGGAACCCATGTGCTGAAGGAGGGAGGGCTTGTCCAAGAAGCTGCACGTGACCCACACTCCCTCAGACCCCTCTGCCTGGGTTTTCTCTCGCTCCCTTTCCAGTGCAGGTTACCGTGGTTTCTGGAATCCAAGTGGATTCAGGAATGAGGACAGGGAAGTATTACATGCTCAAAGACCAGTTGCCTGGCGTGCAGTGGACACCGGGCCCACTGCAGGAGATGTGAATGGAGACTCTAACCCAAGCGCTCTTCACATCTAAAACAACTTGTGCGAAGACAGGCTTTGACTTGGAGTTTATTTTCTAAAGAGTTCCAATAAGCCAAACCATGTTTTTGACAGGAAAATAGGGACAAAAGTTTGCTATTGAGAAGTTTCAGATGAGGGCCTTAGCTCTCACTTTCCTAGAAATTACAAAGAGAAATCAATGGCAGCTCTAGTTGCTAAAGGAAATCCTTTTTTTTGTCTTTGATTTTTTTATATTTTATTTCTGGGGTTTTCCCACTCAGAACTGGCTGTAAGCACAATGGAAATCCTCTTACAAACGAAACCCAACCAAAGCCTGCCAGACACCAACAACCCTGGAGAGATGGTGGCAGGAAGATGGCAAAAGCAGTGAGATCCACCTTCCCTGTGCCTACAGTCCTCTCTGCTGCTAGCAGCTGGTGTTTGTGTGAGGGAGGTCTCTGTGGCCAGGCCTCCTTACCTGACAGCCTTCCAACCGGAATCAGTGATACACAGTCTGCCCTGCCTACTTGTTTACTAGGTCACATCACCCCAAACCCACTACATCCCTAGTTTCAATAAGGAAACCCTAGTATCACGTGGCCTCTCTCATGTTGGTAACATGCTGACCAAACTACTCAGGAATCACCGGAAGGGGAGGAATTTAATGGGATTATTTTTAAAACTTATTAGTACTTCCCCTCTGTCTGAAAGATACATTTAAAACTCAAACTGTGATGAGTCACACTGTGTATGCGCTGATGCTAAAGAACTAGTGAAAGAATCCAGGAAAGCATTTCCTATTTAGCAATGTATAAAGGAACAAACATAAGTACTCTGAGAGAGATCCTTGGGTAACCCTATTAGATCACAAACTTCTCTCTTTTGTTAGAAGCATAACTTCTCTTTCTGCCATTTGAAGATCCTTCCGCCCTAAGAAAAATTCAGGAAACCACCTTCCTAACTAGGGGCTGGTGATGAACATTACCTGGGGCTCCTCTGGAGACGATGTTGGTATCCGAGTGGGAGCGAGTATGGCTCTTCTTTGTTCCGCTGGTGACAGTGAGTGCCTGTCCCTCTGAGAAGCTGGACCTGCGAGGGACACTGGACAGCTGGCTCTGCCCACCTCCCTCTTGGTCCACTAAGGAAGCAGCAGCAGAAGCTGGCTTCTGGGAACTGCTGGAGGAGAACAAATTGGAGCTGCTGCTCTCAGCATTGCTGCTGTGACTCTGACAACTGGCGGTCCGGCCTCGGGAGTCCAGGTTGCCGATGGCCAAGTACTCGGGCCCCTCACTGGCGTCACTTGGGGAATCATTCTGGCTGCTGACCCAGGATGACTCTAAGGGGCTGGTCAGAGTGCTGGAGCTCATCCCATTTGGAGTTGAAGGGGAATCCCTGGCTAATGCAGAGACTGGAAGCAGAGGGGCTTGGATGGTTTCATCCTTTGCTGGGGAAACGTGCCCTCGGCTTTCTTGAGGTTTCCGGGGAGGGCCAGAGAGAGAAAAGGAAGTAGATCTTCTTTCTAGGATATAAAAAGAAAGGGAAGGGAAAGGTGACCTGGAAGCCTTTGGTATATGTGAAGGGCTTCTCCACAACTAAGGTTCAAACTCCCTATCATTAATAGGTGCTCAGAACACATGGCGTCACCTTAGAAAAGGTAAGGTGAGTAAAAAATTACTTAGAAGCAGCTAAGTCAAGAGAATGAGCTCTTGAGACAGTGACTTCATGGCTTATTAATATGCATTCCTCATCTAAAATGAGCAATAGTAACATTTACCTCACAGGACTGTTTTGAGGATCAACTGAGATAATACATATAAACTGATTATAACAGAGCCCTGCACGTGGTAGGCATTCAATACACGCTGGCTGTTATTATTGAAATGCATTCTTGGCAATGAAGATTAGAAACACAGGGGACTCTAAAACCACCTCTCTTTCCTCTGTTACTTTAATGATTCTACTGAATTACCTTAGGCTAGTTGCTATACACCTTTTTAAGATCTCCACTATTAAGACATGAAGTTTGACAAACTACACCAACTCAAGGCTCTATCTAGACCCAGCTTGTGAGCACCCACAAAGTCTTCTTCTTTCCAGTCTAGGAATACATGTCATAGCTACCTTGTCCTGCTCCCATACCTGGGCCGTGGTTGGGTACGGATTGGTGGAGGCTAGAGAAGGACCCAAAATAGGAATGCTGAGCGGAGCTGGTTGGAGGAGTACAAGTGGAACCAGGCAGAGCTGTCAGGCTCTGGCTCTTTGTCACCAGCAGTGGGCTCTCATGCTTTCTGGCAAACTAAAAAAAAAAAAAAAAACTTGTATTTTATTTCCAGCATATGCTGGAAGTTGACACATAATTAATGAAAGTTTGTTGAATTAGTTTATTCTTCATGGAATTAAATTGCTCCTACTGTATTTGCAGAGAAAGACTGGCTATTTTGGCTCATGTAGAATGTCACTGCTTTCCTGTGCCAGGTTTTAAAAAAAACTTTTTTTTAAAAAAAAAAAAAAAAAAAAAAAAAAGTGTCAGAGTCAAGGGTCAAGGATAGAGGTTCTCAGAGAGGCACTAAGCACTACGGAAACACTGGTAGAAGCTGGCCTTTGGCAGCAGGCGTGGACTGCTATGCACATGGAGTCAGAAGTCAGACCAGGGTTCAAATCCAGGTCCTATCACTTGTAAGTTATTTGCTCCAAACTCTGGACAAGTGTCTTATTTACTCCACCCTCAGTGGCCTCCTTTATAAAGTGTGATTAATGGCAACCTTAGAGAGTTGTGATGATTAAGTGAGATGATGTATGAACTGTGCATAGCACCATGCCTGGCACATACAGAGTATGGTAACTAAGCATAAACATTTTAAAACCAGGAAAGGTAGGGGATACCTCCTTAAAAGAAGTAGGGACTGTGATTCCATTCTAGCCGAGGCACTGATATTAGTGTTGGGGTAAGTGAACTAGAGAGTTAATAATAAGCAACATCAAGCAACAACATTTTCTTTATGCTTCAAAGACAAAAATGATCCAGTATAATACTAGACCATATTAGGTCTGATGCTATAAATCCTCCTCCTGATTCAAAATCATCCCTCTTCTCCCAGTGCTTTAACAAGCCTGCCTCTAAGGAGGTGCTTACTCAAACTAAGGATTTCTAAAACAGTTTAAAAAAATAGACACCTCCCTTCTCAGGCAGACCTAAACTTAGACTTTTACTTCGACAGGTGCTTAACAGTACCTCCCCTTCTTTTCCAAGTGTTTTTGTTTGTTTGTTTGTTTGTTTGTTTTAATGAAAGCCTTTAAGTTTACAACTAAGTAAGGAAACAGCTGGCTACAGAGGGCTGCATCCGGGGAGGCCTGGGAGGCCGGCATAAACACAGGTAACTCCTCTCCCCCTTTACCATGGACGCATCAATCTGGGCCAGCAGGCGGGGGTTGTTCTGTTCCACTGCTTCTAGGCACTGCAGCATGGCTGTGACGTGGGCATCGCTTAGCAGGAAAGCAGTATCTGGGGAGAGAGAAGCAACCAGTGAGGGAGCCAACAGGGAGTCCTTCAGCTTCCCTGTACGGCCCCGGGAGAAGCTCAGGAAAGGAGCGAGGGAAAAGGCAAACATGCCTTGAGCAGAATCAGGCCACTGTGGAGAGAAGCGGGGCCAGAGACAAATAAAGTAGGCGAGAGGCTAAGTAATGTCTGGTATAGGAGAGAGGCCTGCACAAGAGGCTTCAAACTCAGAATGACCAGATTTTAATCCTGGCTCTGGCAATTATCTAACCTTCTTGAATCTACTTACCTGATTGGAAAACAGGGATATTTAATACCCAACTTTCAGGGCTGTTGTTAAAAAGTAATGTATAAAAAGTATGTAACAGTGACTGGAACATAGAAACGCTGTCAGTAGCTTATGGGTTTGTGGTGTGTACGGGAGTAGGGGGATACGTTTGTGTATTACATAGGAAGTGAGAGAGAAGACTGGCTACATGTTTCTTATTAGAATCTCTATGGCATCAAGTAAAATATGAGACCTTGGGATAGAGTCTTTAAAGGAAGGGTAAAGTGGAAAACAACGAGGGGATCTATGCCACAGTCCTGGCCACGTGACCTCTGCCTACCTGTGTAGAACTTCCTGATGTACTGTCTATCCCCCAGCAGAGGTCGGAGCTGAGCGGAGAGGCAGTGGCACTGTAGGCTGTGCTGCAGCCACAGCTCTGCAATGACACGCTCATTCACGCCGTCAGTGCTGCTCTGGCCATTCTCGTGCAAGTTGATGAACTAGGAGGCAAAAAAGGCATGAGTCAAACCATGTATACAGGTAAAAACACAGCAAGACTGAGGCCGGCAGACCTGAGAACTAAATTGAGACAGGTTAAAAGGAGGCAATCACAGGCATTTTTCCTCCAGCTAGCATCTACAGGTTACTGAGGAAGGAGAGGGAAGGAAGGGATTAATGGCTCCACAGCTGGATTGGGCCACTGGAGCGGGGCTAAGCAGTTAAAAGCTAATAGGCAGTTCCTAGAAAAAAGAAAGCTCCTACATCTGTCGCTATGTGCTAACTCCAAAGGAGCATCTTTCTTGGGGTGCTCAGAAGAAGGGTAAACTTGATCTTTTCCTTCTTGCACAGAGTCCTCTATTTCAGACGGCCTTCAGAAAAGGATGTAACAAAGACCTGGGGGAAAGAATCTAGAAAAATGCCACCAAAGAGAAACCTCTTTTGGCCTCTAGCCACAGCATTCTCTATTTGGAACCTCCTTCTGCTTGGCTGTTTCTGAAAGCAAGGTCTCAGGCCAGGGTCAGTGCAAAAACAGGATGGATGGTCATTTCAAGCAGCTTCTAAGAGTAAATGACCATAGCAATATATTTTATAAAAGAAAATTAGAGGGGGCTTTGGTGGGGAAAGTGAAGACAAAAACATCTCCATAAAAAAATCACTGGGCTCTGGTCTCTTCTTCATAAAAAAGGATAGTGTAAGACCTATCCTTGTTATTTGGTTCCCTTACCATTTAAAAACAAGTTACTAACCCTAACCGGTTTGGCTCAGTGGATAGAGCGTCGGCCTGCAGACTGAAGGGTCCCAGGTTCGATTCTGGCCAAGGGCATGTACCTTGGTTGCAGGCATGTCCCCAGTGGGAAGTATGCAGGAGGCAGCTGATCGATGTTGCTCTCTCATCGATGTTTCTCTATCATCGATGTTTCTGACTCTCCCTCTCCCTTCCTCTCTGTAAAAAATCAATAACATATACTAAAAAACAAACAAAACAAAAAACAAGTTACTGCCCAGCCAGTGTGGCTCGGTGGTTGAGTGTTGACCTATGAACCAGGAGGTCATGGTTCAATTCCCGGTCAGGGCACATGCCAGGGTTGCAGACTCGGTCCCCAGTGGGGGTG
>NW_006299435.1:1597885-1599781 GCF_000327345.1 Myotis davidii | reverse complement strand
TCTAATGTTGAAAATCAAACAGAGAGATAAAAGCACAAACTTCCTTTGTCTCAACAGAAGTTCTCAGCAGCAATAAAAGGAATACATATACATGTTCACCGTTCTAAACGATAGCTGTTTAAAATTATTGTAACTGTTCTTTTGAACAAGTAATTCGTACATATGACATCGAAGGTTATATAATGAAAATAATCTGTTTTCTACCCTTATCTCTCCACCATTCAACAATAAGAAAACAAATCATTTGATTTTAAAAATGGGCCAAAGACCTTAACAGACACCTCACCAAAGAAAATATGCACATGGTAAATAAACACATGAAAAGATACACTACATCACATGTCATCAGGGAAATATAAATTAAAACAATACGATACTAATATATACCTACTAGAATGATCAAAACCCAGGTCAATGCCAACATCACATGCTGGCAAGGATTTAAAGCAAAAGGAACCCTTATTCACAGCTGGTAGCAATGCAAAATGTTAAAGCCACTCTGGAACACAGTTTGGTAGTTTCTTGCAAAACTAAATGTACTCTTACCATATGGTCCAGTGATCACGCTCCTTGTTATTTACCCAAAGGAGCTGAAAACTTATGTCCACATACAAACCTACTCACAGATGTTTACAGCAGATGTATTCATAATTATTATAACCTGGAAGCAATAGAAATGTCCCTCAGTAAGCAATGGATGAATAAACGGTGGTGCTCTTGCATCTCAGCCACCGACATGCCATCCAGACTCAGGAAGACCCGAAAACTTCAGGGCCACATGAGCCACGGCCACAGCGGCATCGGCATGCACAGGAAGTATGGGGGGAGCCGCGGTAATGCTGGTGGCTTGCATCATCACAGGATCAACTTCGACAAATATCACCCAGGTGACTTTGGGAAAATTGGTATGAGGCATTAGCACTTAAAGAGGAACCGGAGCTTCTGCCCAACTGTCAACCTTGATAAACTGTGGACCCTGGTCAGTGAGCAGACACGGGTGAGTGCTGCCAAAAGCAAAATTGGAGTTGCTCCCATCATTGATGTGGTGCGATCGGCTCCTACAGAGTTCTGGGGAAGGGAAAGCTCCCAAAGCAGCCTGTCAGTGTGACGGCCAAGTTCTTCCGCAGAAGAGCTGAGGAGAAGACGAAGGGTGTTGGTGGGGCCTGTGTCCTGGTAGCTTGAAGCTACAGGGAGGGAAGTTCATTAAAATGTCCACAAGTGCTTTTGTCTTCTGGACTGAGTGTAGGTCCTTTGGCATCTCTACTTCCCTACCTTTACTTCAAAAACCTCCCTAACAGGTTCTAACAGTTAGAGTATCAAGGTCCGGGGAAGAAAGCATGCAAGAGATAGCACCAACACTTAGAGGCCTTGGGGCCTTTACCCGACTTGAACTTTCCATTTATACAGTGAGAATGATACCTGTTGGTAAAGTGTCTGTGTGTGTAATAAGTGTTAAATAGTTGAAAGGCAAATAAATAGACAAATAGTGGTACATTCAGACAATGAAATGTTATTCAGCACTAAAAAGAAATGAGCTATCATGCCACAAAAAGACGTGGAGGAAATTTAAATGCATGTTACTAAATGAAAGAATTCGATCTGAAAAGGCTACCTACCTTATAATTTCAACTATATGACATTCTAGAAAAGGCAAAACACTATGGAAACAGTAAAAAGACAGTGGCTACCAGGTTTTGGAGTGGGGGTAGGATGGAGAGGATGAATAGGTGAAACACAGAGGACTTTTCGGGCAGTGAAACTACTCCATATGCCACTAAAAGGGTAGTGACATGTCATTAAAAATTTGTCCAAACCATAGACTGTTTAAGAGTGAACCCTAGCCGAAACCGGTTTGGCTCAGTGGATAGAGCATCAGCCTGTGGACTGAAAGACCCC
>NW_006299435.1:1596980-1597850 GCF_000327345.1 Myotis davidii | reverse complement strand
TACACGAGAGAAGGCAGGGAGTTTATGGGAAATCTTTGTACCTTCTGCTCAATTTGGCTAAGAACTTAAAACTGCTCTAAAAAATAAAGTCTATTAAAAAAATGTTAGGTTCGCTTAATAAACCACTTTTGGGGGGAAATCAGTAGAAAAGAAAAATTGGCTAGTAAAAAGTAGATAAATTTAGGCATTCTCCACAAACTATAGGCCAAAATAAATTCCAGCTGAATTAAAGAGCTAAATAAAAAGGAGGAAAGGAGGAGGAGGAGGAGGGGGAGGAGAACTTGAAGAAAAAGAAGAGGAGGAGGAAGAAGAGGAGAAGAAGGAAGAGGAGGGAAAAAAAAACCTATACATTCCACAATAGAAAAAAGAAGTAAGAATATTGGATTTTTTAAATAAAAATGTCTCCAATGTATAAAAGCACAAGTATATATCAAAAAGGAAGAGATAGAGGCATAAATTTTAAATTTCTGTAAATAAAATTTTAAATGAATGTTCAGTATTTTTATGATAGCAAAAAATATGAAATGTAAAAAACTTGAACATTTACCAGTATGGTACTGATTAAAAAATTAGGGTAGTACATTCACGCATGTAATATTATATACACATTAAAAAGTATGCTGCCTGGCCAAAACCGGTTTGGCTCAGTGGATAGAGCGTCGGCCTGCGGACTGAAGGGTCCCGGGTTCGATTCCGGTCGGGGACATGTGCCTGGGTTGCGGGCACTTCCCCAGTGGGGGATGTGCAGGAGGCAGCTGATCAATGTTTCTCTCTCATCGATGTTTCTGGCTCTCTATCTCTATCCCTTCCTCTCTGTGAAAAATCAATAAAATATATTAAAAAAGAAAAAATAAGGGCATTACATTTTTT
>NW_006299435.1:1595068-1596330 GCF_000327345.1 Myotis davidii | reverse complement strand
AGCCCTTCATTCCTTGATCCTCCAGACCAGTTACATTCTCCCAAAGTAGTTCATACCTAATGTTCACTTTGGCCCTCCTTTTGTTATTGTTTGGGGTCGTCTTCTTAAAATGGTCATTAGTTCCAGGATGAAGAAAACATTGCCTAGTTTGCTATTGTTTCCTCAATGCCTGCACAACATATGTCGTAATTTTCTTTTTTATTAAATTAAATGTATTGGGGTGACATTGGTTAACACAGTATATAAGTTTCAAGTGTATAATTCTATCATATATCATCTGTATTTTTCACAGTATGCTCACCACTAATTTTCTTAATAAATATAGAGTTCCTAAAAATCCACAGACTAAAACTAAAAATCTAAGGAAAATGGGGGGAAATAGAAAAAATTCACAGAAAAAAAATTGAAGGGCTCTTATAAAACATCTTTCATAGTAAGAGAAATGTAACTTTTCACCAATTACGTTGGCAATAGTTTGTTTAGTAACACCCTGTATTGGCAACAGTATAAGGAATTACTGGTAGATACTCATGCATTGGTGAGGGTGTAAACAGACATAACTTGCTAGAAGGTAATTTAGCAACAACTATCAAAACTGAAAAGCACATAGCCTTGTGAAAACACGGGTGAACCTAAGAACGGTGGGCACGGGTTTGGTGGCTGGAGAGGCTGCACTTTGACCAAGGTTATGAGGTGCCTGGTGTGCGGGAAGGACTGCGGGGCTGGTGGAGAAACAAACTCACAGACATCAACCTACAAAGAACTACCTGAACTACCTGACAGCCCCGTGTTATTCTGCTTTTGAAACCAACAGGATGAGAAATAAATTTGAAAGACTGGCTGTTCGTCAACCAATTGCATTGCTCAGTATAAAACTACACAAACTTCCAGCCCCTTCCTCCAGTCAGAAAAATGTCGTTGCTGCAGGGAAAGAATGTGTAAACAATTCTGTAGCCCAGTTACAGCATCAAGCGGTTCGAATTGAGAATCCAGAACTGATGTCACAGCATGGATGCAATGCCTGGGAAATATATCATGAAAATCTAGTTCACATGATTGAACGTGCACAGAAAGAGCTCCAGAAGTTAAGGAAACATATTCAAGATTTAAACTGGCAGCAAAAGAACATGCAACTCACAGCTGGATCTAAATTAAAAGAAATGTAGTCAAACTGGGTACCCCTGGTGCAAGTTTGCCTAAATGCCTGCAGTATAAATGTTTATATTGCATTATGAATGATAAAGTATCTCTTTTAGAGAAAA
>NW_006299435.1:1580680-1584544 GCF_000327345.1 Myotis davidii | reverse complement strand
CCCTGGGGTGGGGGGAGGGCAGTGGGGGTGGAGAAGATCAATGGGAGAAAAAAGGGGAACATCTGTAATACTTTCAACAATAAAGATAAATAAAATTTTTAAAAAAGGAAATGAATGAACCCTGGCCCTTGAGGCTCAGTTGGTGAGCACCATCCGATGCACCAAAAGGTCTCCTAGTTGGATTCCCTGGTCAGAGCACATGCCTGGGTGGTGGGCTCAATCCCCAGTAGGGGGCATGCAGGAGCCAGGTGATCAATGATTTTTTCTCATCATTGATGTTTCGATCTCTCTCTCCCTCTCCCTTCCTCTCTGAAATCAATAAAATATATTGATTTGGTTTTTGCTCTATAGCCAAAGACTATTGAATAAATGCAATTTTAGATGTTTTGAATTAAAACAAAATGTTTGAGTGATATATCTTACCACTGTTTAATAACTCAATCAGCTAATGATTCAGATCATGAAGTATAAGAAGGCTTTTCCTGTTATAAAAAAATGATATAGGTCTGGCTGGGTGGTTAGAGGTCTCGCATAAATTATTTTTCTTTCTCTCTCCCCCTTCCTCCCTCCCCTTCACTCTCTCTCTAAAAAAAAAAAAAGAAGAAGAAAAAAAGAAAAAAAAATCAATAGAGAAAATATCCTTAGGGGCAGATTTAAAAAGAGTGTCAAAAGACAAACTAGGAAAAAAGTATTTATAACTCACATTACAAAGGACTAATTTTCTTTTTTATTAAATTAAATGTATTGGGGTGACATTGGTTAACACAGTATATAAGTTTCAAGTGTATAATTCTATCATATATCATCTGTATTTTTCACAGTATGCTCACTAATTTTCTTCTACCTGACAGCCCCGTGTTATTCTGCTTTTGAAACCAACAGGATGAGAAATAAATTTGAAAGACTGGCTGTTCGTCAACCAATTGCATTGCTCAGTATAAAACTACACAAACTTCCAGCCCCTTCCTCCAGTCAGAAAAATGTCGTTGCTGCAGGGAAAGAATGTGTAAACAATTCTGTAGCCCAGTTACAGCATCAAGCGGTTCGAATTGAGAATCCAGAACTGATGTCACAGCATGGATGCAATGCCTGGGAAATATATCATGAAAATCTAGTTCACATGATTGAACGTGCACAGAAAGAGCTCCAGAAGTTAAGGAAACATATTCAAGATTTAAACTGGCAGCAAAAGAACATGCAACTCACAGCTGGATCTAAATTAAAAGAAATGTAGTCAAACTGGGTACCCCTGGTCAGTAAGAATTATGAGATTGAAAGGACTATTGTGTGCAGCTGGAAAATGAAATCTTTCAAATAAAGCAGCAACATGGAGAGGCCAACAAAGAAAACATCTGACAAGACTTCTGGAAAGACAAATTAATTTGGTGGGTAGAAAGAAAGGCAAGTTGGGCTTTCACAGAAGGTCATGCACCTGAACTATGAAGAGTAACAGCATCTTATAGGACTCACCAGTGGTTAAGTGTTTAGAAACCATAGAAAATTGACTATTATATTCTACTAGCACAAAATATTACTCTTAAACTTTTCAGCTATTTAAAAATGCATAAATCATTTTTAGTTCATAAGCTTTACAAAAACGAGCAGGAAGCAGAATATACCAGGTATAAGAAAATAATTTGCCAACCAACCCTTGATCTGTGATAATGTTTCCAAAGTGTGGTCCATAGACTCCTGAGTGGTTCCTGAGACTCTTAACATTTATTTTTAACTGCTGGCCTCATCACCCCCAACTGCCTCCCCTGCAGGCCTGGTTGCCCCCAACTGCTCCACCCCACTGGCCTGGTCGCCCCTTACTACCTCCCACCCGCTGGCCTGGTTGCCCCTTACTGCCCACTCCCGCCGGCCTGATCGCCCCCAACTGCTCCCCGCCACTGCCGGCCTTGTCACTCCATGGAGCCTGCTGTTCAGTCGTCCGTCTGGTTGTTTCAGTCATGACAGCCCCTGGCTTTTTATACATTAGGATTTGTATATGAACAAAACCACAAATTTCAACTTGGTGGTAAAAAAAAAAAGAAAAAAGAAAAGAAAAAGCACATGCCCTTTAGCCTAACAATTCTATGTCTAGGAATATAGTAAAGGACCAAGTGACCTATATACAAGGTTATTCACTATAGCATTATTATTAATAGCAAATGACTGAAAGCAATTTGAATGTCCACTACCAGGAGACCGGTTAAATAAATTATGGTATACATATACAATGAAACTTTACAAAATGACAGCTGTCAGAAAGAATGAAGCTCTTTAACAATTTTATTTATTTTTAATATACTGTTATTGATTTCAGAGAGGAAAGGAGAGGGAGAGAAAGAAAGAAGCACCAATGATGACAGAGAATCATTGATTGGCTGCCTCCTGCACACCTGCACTGGGGTTTGAGCCTGCAACCTGGGCATGTGCCCTGACCAGGAATCGAACCATAATCTCTGGTTCACAGGTCTATGCTCAACCGCTGAGCCCGTTCAGCCAGTCGGATGAACTATTTTAAATAAATTATAAGATATATCACATGAGAAAAGCAAGGTACAGAATGGTGGTTATAGTGTCCTTTTATTTATGTGAAAAGTCAGGTGTAGCAAAGAAAATTATGTATTCATATTTACTTTTACAAGCATAAAAATTCTCTGGAAGGAAACTGGTAAATAGTAGTTACCTATGGGATCAGAAGGAAACGAAGCATTTTACTGGATATGGTTTTATACTTTTTGTTTTTTTAACCATATAAATGTGTTGTCCATTTAAAGAATTAAATATTGCCTGGCTGGTGCGGCTCTGTGGTTGAGTGTCAGTCGACCCATGAACCAGAAAATCGCGGATCAATTCCTGGTCAGAGCACATGCCTAGGTTTTCAGGCTCGATTCCTAGTGTGGGGTGTGCAGGAGGCAGTCAATCAATGATTCTCTCTCATCATTGATGTTTCTATCTGTCCCTTTCCCTTCCTCTCTCTAAAATCAATAAAAATATACTTTTTTGAAAAAATAAATAATAATTAAATATTTTAAAACAAGTTATGGAGTGATATATACAGTACAATCTTAATATTTTAAAAGGCATATAAATGCACAGAAAAAAAAATAAAATCTACAAAATATTAAAGAGTGATTGTTATTGCTATGGGAGGACTAAAAGATAGCTTAGATGAAGGCTGTCAAGGAAAATGAGATTTTCTAAGAAAATGGTCATTTACAGCTTTCCTAAGGCCCTGATTTAAAAAAATATGTAATACACATTCCATAACACATCCTTATGAAAGCACAAAAGAAATGACCCACATGAATCATACCCCTCCCCCTCTCCAAGGGCAAATAGCTTCTTGATGACACAGCAGCCAAACCTTTGAAAGCCTTAGTCTTTAGGGAGGAAATGAAAGGGAAAAACAAGTCCTTGACACAGACTTCAATGTTTAGGTCTTTACAAGGCAGAACAGAGCAGTGGTGAAATGAAAATGAACCTCTGGTTTTTATTCTTCCCACTAGGGCCTATAGTGAGTGAGAGTGAGTGAGTGAGTGAGTGAGTGTATCATTTATTTGAGAATTTCTTTGACTTCCCTATTTCATCATGGCACATTTTCTCTTCCTGGCACAGATGGTAAAATTGTCCTGTAATATGGTTAACTGATTACTCTAGATGACATTGTAAAATTAGTAATAGAATCCTTTTGCTACCAAGACACAGGTACTTTAGCTACTAGAAGGCAGGGCCACTAATCTGGTAGCTATTTTGGTCATCAGTCTGGGAAACTTGTACTGAGTTTTGTAAAAGATATTGGCATGATTCCCAAGTTTCTAACTTGGAATACTGAATAGCTGGCAATGCCACAAATTAGTATTAAAAATACCAGGA
>NW_006299435.1:1578281-1580453 GCF_000327345.1 Myotis davidii | reverse complement strand
AAAATACATTTAACTTGAAAGTTTAAAAAAAAGGAACATTTATTAATTACCTCCTATGTGCCGTGAACTTCAGTAGGCAAATTTGTATGCTTTTACATTGAATCTTTCCATCAAATGTTATGATATAAATAACATTATCCTAATTTTTACAGATGACAAAAACAATTACCTAATAGTTAAGACTAATAATTTCTCATGTTTTTCTAAAGCTTTTCATGTATTATCTCATTTAATGCTCACAACAATCCTATGAGGTGGGTACCAGTGTTACCTCATCATTTTACAAATGAGGAAACAGAGGCAAAGAGAGTTATATAAGTTACCACATAGTGGTAAAGCTGAGATTAAAATATGAGAAGTCTGACTCAAAAGTCTATAATTATAACTATGATGTCATTTTTTCCCCTAAGGACCTGAGCAATGAGTCTGGATGTAAAATCCAGGTTCTGACTAATTCTAAAGACTTTTGTCAGATTGCTATACAATGTTGCCTCCAGATTCCTAGAATGGTGTTTTAATAATGAAGATCATTAAGAACAATTCTTTAAAGGATAAAAAAAAATTTCCCATCTTTAAAACTAATTAAAACAGAAAGCCTCATTTTCAGAGCTTACTCTGAATAAAGAAAATCTAACCTAAGCCAACTTTCCCACTAAATTATAAAAATCCAATAGGGCCCTAGCTGGTTTGGCTCAGTGGATAGAGCATCAGCCTGCAGACTGAAGGGTCCCAGGTTCGATTCCAGTCAAGGGCACATGTCTGGGATGTGGGCTTGATCCCCAGTATGGGGCATGCAGGAGGCAGCCGATCAACGATTCCCTCTCATCACTGATGTTTCTATCTCTCTCTCCCCTCTTCCTTCCTCTCTGAAATCAATAAAAATATTTTTTAAATAAAAAAATAAAAATCTAATAGGAGCATTGGTTTAAAGATATTGTTAGAGGTAATATACACAGACTTTTAGAAGGGAGGGTAGCAAAGTAAATCCTATCAACTATAAATACCTTAATATCAATTCAATGATTAGATTTTTTCCAATGTGACTGCTAGTTGAGAATAAATTCTGATTTAAAAAAAAAAAAAAGGTAACCCTGGCTCAGGGGAAAAAGCTCCAGGGAAAAATACTGGGCTCTGATAGGAAAGAGCATGAGTATTTGGGAATACACAATTATGCACATATTTGTGAGGTTTGATTTTTATTTTTTTATAAAGATTTTTTTATTGGGCCCTGGCTGGGTAGCTCAGTTGGTTAGAGTGTTGTCCTGATACGTCAAGGTTGTAGGTTCGATCCCCAGTCAGGGTACATACAAGAGACAACCAATGAATGCATAAATAAGTGGAACAACACATCAATGTCTCTCTCTCTCTCAAGTCAATAAATTAAAAAAATGTTTTTTAAATAAATAAATATTTTTTTATTTGATTTACAGAGAGGAAAGGAAGGGAGAGGGAGAGAGAGAAACATCCACGTGAAAGCAAAACATCGCTCGGCTGCCTTCTGCACGCCCCCTATTAGGGGTAGAGCCTGCAACACGGGCATGTGCCCTGACCAGGAATCAAACAGGCAACTTTTCAGTGCATGGGAGGACACCCAAACAACTGAGCCACACTGGCCAGGACAAGGTTTGATACTTAAAAAGTAGAAGGATACCAGACCAATGAATCACTTGACAAATTTAACCAGACTTAACCTTACTTAACCTTACTTAAACCTTAAACTTAAACTTAACCTAACTTTAACCTTACTTAAAACACTGCAAATGAAGTAACTGCCAAAGATAAGCAAAAACCATTAACTATTAGTTTCCACTCATTTTCAATACTCACAGTTTATTAGAATGATTGCGGATATTAAAGACCAATGAATCACTTGACAAATTTAACCAGACCAAACCTTACTTAAAACACTGCAAATGAAGTAACTTCCAAAGATAAGCAAAAACCATTAACTATTAATTTCCACTCATTTTCAATACTCAGTTTATTAGAATGATTGCGGATATTAAGGAAAATAAACTCAACATCAAAAAGTTTATATTTTTAAAAGTAAGCTATAATTACAACTACTACTCATAAGTATCAAGCAATTGTCTACAAAATGATATTCATGGGACATTCTGAAAATGACAATAGTCAATAAATATTTCTCAGATGTGTCCTAGGATAATCCTA
>NW_006299435.1:1562236-1577424 GCF_000327345.1 Myotis davidii | reverse complement strand
ACTCAATTACTAAGCCAGGCTCCCCATGATTTTTCCCCTGTGATTTTTAGGGCTAAAATTGAGATAAAAATGTTTAAGTTTGCACTGAGTCATTTGGGGACATGCCCCCAAATCATCAACTATTCTCACATGCCAGGGCTATGGGCTCAATCCCCTGTAGGGGGTATGCAGGAGGCAGCTGATCAATGATTCTCTATCATCATTGATGTTTCTCTCTCTCTCCCTCCCCTCTCTCTCTCCATTCCTCTCTGAAATCAATAAAATTATATAATATATTTTTTAAAAGAAATAAATCACTTTAGTGGAAAAGTTTAAAAATCGATGCCAGATGATCTTCAAGGTTCCTCTTAAATCCCCAACATTTTCTCAACAGAGTTTCCAACCCATAAAAACTCAAAATCAACTGCAATTGAATGAAAAAAGTTGGATGCACGGGAACAAGCTGGATAAGAAAATCATAAGGAGAGGAGGCATCAAATTCCTTCTTTTGGGTCCCCAATTGTTACGCTGGGCACTTTACCTTTCCCCTTAATTTCTTTTTAGCATATGACTCTTTCCTCTTTTTAAGAACAGTACTGAGAATGGTAATAATTTCTTTAAGGGATTTTTTACCATAACTATTTACATTATTTAAATATCTACAGGTATGGGAGGATTCTGAATTGGAATTCTTTCTATCAGTACTCAAAATGAACCTCTCTTACACATTTTTGTACATTTTCTGAGCATCTTTAAAAAGTAGATGAGTACAGTAAAGGCAGACACATAAAATAAAATGAGTGAAGTTCAATATGGTATATGAGTATAATCTAGAGAGAAAAACGCAATTGGATCTCGCTCTGGTCTTCTGATCTGAAAGCCTTGAGATGAAGAATTTATTCAAACTGAGAGACACCGGGCTTTCTTAATCTTATACCATTAAACATTTGAGTCACCAGACTCCCATGTTCTATTTCTTTCTCCACCCCCATTTTTATTGAGATATAATTGATGTATAATTTATATTAGTTTCAGCACAAAATAATGATTTGACATATGTAAATATTGCAAACTGATTACTACAATAAGTTTAGTAAATATTCATCACCTCACATCGTTGTAATTTTATGAGAATTTTAAGACAATCTGTTAGCAACTTTCAAATAAAAATACAGTAGTGTTAACAATAGTCACCATGCTGTATATTACATCCTCAGAACTTATTTATTTTTCTTTTTTTTCCCCTCTCCTCAGAACTCATTTATCTTATGACTGTACCTGTGGACCACCTTTACCCATTTTCCCCATCCCTCCACCCCCACCTCTGGCAACGAACAATCTGCTCTCTGTTGCTATGAGTTTGGGTTTTTCAGATTCACATATAAGTGAGATCATACAGTATTTGTCTTTTACTGTCTGACTTATTTCACTTAGCATAATGCCCTCAAGGTCCATCCATGCTGTTGCAAACGGCAAGATTTTCTTCTTTATGGCTTAATAATATTCCATGGTATGTATGCATCAATATCACTTTTACTTGTGTTGTTGTTGTTGTTGTTGTTGTTGTTAATCCTCCCCCAAGGATATTTTTCCAATGACTTTTAGAGAGAGTGGAAGGGAGGAGGGGACACAAAAGAGAGAGAAACATCAATGTGAGAGAGACACATCAATTGGATGACTCCCGCACAGGCCTCAACAGGGGCTGGGGATCGAACCTGCAACCGAGGTATATGCCCTTGACCAAAATTGAACCTGTGGCCCTTCAGTTCAAGGGCGGACACTCTACCCACTGAGCCAAACTAGCTACGCCTATCACATTTACTTTATCCATTTAATCTGTCAGTGGGCACATAGGTTGCTTCCCCATCTTGGCTATTGTAAATAATGCTTCAATTGCCCTGACTGGTTTGGCTCAGTGGATAGAGCATCAGCCTGAAGACTCAAGGCTCCCAGGTTCGATTCCGGTCAAGGGCATGTACCTTGGTTGCAGGCACATCCCCAGTAGGGGTTGTGCAGGAGGCAGCTGATTGATGTTTCTCTCTCATTGATGTTTCTAACTCTCTATCCCTCTCCCTTCCTCTCTGTAAGAAATCAATAAAATATATTTTAAAATAAATAAATAAACACAGGGGTGCGGATATCTTTTTTTTAAATCAATGCATATCTTGAGATAGTGATTTGTTACCTTTAGCTGTATACCCAGAAGGAGAATTGCTGGATCATATAGTTATATTTTAAATATTTTGAGGAATCTCCATACTTTTTCCATTGTGGCTGCAACAATTTATAATCCCACCAGTGGTGCACAAGAATCCCCTTTTCTCCACATCCTCACCAACACTTGTTATCTCTTGTCTTTTTGATGCTAGCCCTTCTAACAGGTGTGAGGTGACATCTCATTGTGTGTGTTTTTTAAAATATGTTTTTATTAGTTTGAAAGAGAGAAAGAAAGAGAGAGAGAGAGAGAGCGAGAGAGAGAGAGAGAGAGAGACTTCTATACCAACTCTGAGAGATATCTCAAGATAACTAAGATGTACACAGGACTGAGGTGGTCATAAAAATGTCATTTATTATTGTACTGTGGGAAACTGCCATTACAGAGGCCAGCTGACTGCCAACTTTCACTTAGGTGACTCTCAATCTCCTGTGCTTCCTCAGAGCTAACCTGACCAGTTCTGACTGATACAGTTTTTACATTCCAACAAGTTACAATCAAGTCTTGCAGGCCTGACAGCCAGTCTGGTTCCTCAAGTTACTATACATATCAGTGTTCTGATTCATTCTATATTGATCTTACAAGCTTAACTGTCAAAGAACATCATGATAAACCCTGAAAGCAGACACCAAGTACCTTATCATCCTAGGACTTAGATTCCAAAATGATGCAAAGAGCACTGAAACCCTAGAAACCTTGAGCATTCAGATCTACTGACAACTTCTCTGGACAAAACTAAAGAATGTTTTTTTTTCCCCACAATAAAGTGTCCCTAAGATACCGAAGCTACAAAAGAATGTGCCTCTTGCTCTAAGATACACCAAAACATTTATATTTGGTGCACGCTCACGTAGAAGAAAAGTAAACCTAAAAATTTTTTTTTATTTATATGGCTAGTCTGTTTAGTTTTTACCTTTTTAGGGTCCTTTAATCTAATTATATAGTTATCATTTTCAGAGCTGAAATACTAAATTCAACTGAAGCCCACACACAGTGGTTGGATTAATCCATTTATACCTGAATCTAACGTGCAAATAAGCAGATCACCAAGATAAATCAAATACCCCTCCCCATTTGTTAACCACAGTATTTCCTAGGTTAAACCCATTTGATAGTAATTCTTTGGATGGTATCACCCTGTATTCACATGTAACCTTTATCTGGGCACAGGTCAGGACTTTGAAGTTATTAGGTTCAAAGCACCCGTTGCAGAGACACTTCTGCAAATATACAGAGTGTTCTCCTTTATTCATTATAAATTAAAAGCAGTCTTTCTAAGCTGCTCACCCTGTGCCAAGGAAGAACCAGGCCTAAATGACAAGGCCCAGCATAATCCATCTCTACCTGAGTCATTTTCATTAACAAACAGTAAAGCCAATCTCAGAATAAAGTCCTACCTGTTTTCTTTTGGGAGGGTTTTGACTACATTCCTCCTTTAAAGAGGAACAGGAATTGCTTAAGCAACTCAAATAAGGATATTCAAGGAAAAACAGTTTTCCTAAATGCCAATTCAGTCTTCAGGGTGCCACATCACAATCAGCAGTGACACTCAAGGTAGAAACAAAGAAGTTATAAGCAAATGTTATTTTTTAAAGTGTTACACTAAATAAGTAAAATAAATAGTAAATAAGTAATTATGATGCAATTTTATTTTATTTTTAAATATATTTTATTGGTTTTTTATAGAGAGGAAGGGAGAGGGATAGAGAGTTAGAAACATCTATGAGAGAGAAACATCGATCAGCTGCCTCCTGCACACCCCCTCCTAGGGATGTGCCCGCAACCAAGGTACATGCCCTTGACCAGAATCGAACCTGGGACCCTTCAGTCCGCAGGCCTACGCTCTATCCACTGAGCCAAACCAGTTAGGACAGTATGATGTAATTTTAAAGTGAGCCTCAATCCAAGAAATATATATTGGCTTATCTTCAATCCCCAATGCTCTTTTTCATGGTAAAAGGAAATAGCTTCAACTTATTGGCATAGTCCCTCTACAGTGTGTCATTTATGTGAAATGAATAGTGGTATCTACCTGAGATCAGAGTTGAAAATCAGGTTGACTCAAATCACGTAACGATTTGATCCCTGGAATGTGAGGACAGCTATGTGACATCATCTGATGGAATATCACGAAACGATTAAAATTTGTGGTTAGGAAGTTTCCAAGCTAATAACAGTAGGCTAAAGTATAAAAAGCAGACTATAAAATTATTATACTATTTGTGATCTCAGCATAAAAATAAGAAATAATATGTTAATAGTGGTTACTTTTTATTATATGAGGGAAAAATAGAGAAAAGTTGTTTAGGCCTTCCTTGAGGCTATCAATTAATGAAAGATTAGTAATCTGAACAAAGTTAGTAAACAAGAAGCTGAAAAGTATCATGAGGATTTTTTTTAAATAATCAAGGGCATCTTGCGCTGAAAGATTGTGGTGAGGCAAGCACCTGGGACTTTTAATGCCAGAAAGTACTTCCTGGAAAGAAGTAATGGGTTCCTTCTTAAAGTACAGAAAAACATAATTAAGTAAAATAATTATTGGTAACACTGAGGTGGCAATTTTCTTCTTGTCTGGCTCCATATTTTCTGGTTTTAATTATATAGTATTAACCTTGTAGAATATGTAGTTAAGTATTTATGATGTTTTAAAAACAAACAATATGCTTATAGAAAAAAACACACTTGACTCTATTATAAGTCTCCACTCTGGTGCACCTAGGACAGTGATGGCGAACCTATGACACGCGTGTCAGAGGTGACACGCTAAGTCATTTTTTTGGTTGATTTTTTTCTTTGTTAAATGGCATTTTAAATATATAAAATACATATCAAAAATATAAATCTTTGTTTTACTATGGTTGCAAATATCAAAAAATTTCTATGTGGCACGGCACCAGAGTTAAGGTGGGGTTTTTCAAAATGCTGACACGCCGAGCTCAAAAGGTTCGCCATCACTGACCTAGAAGAACCTAATCGCTGGCCAGTGCCATCCCTTTATGGCTGACAGCAGAATCTCAATGTCCAGGAGAGAATAGCAGTACTTGGAGGCATGCTTTGTAACCTCCTACCTATTCAAAAAATGTCTCACCAATCACACTAAACTTGAATGATATCAAATTTATTGAATTTCAACAACGAGCAGGTTTAACAAAAGTAAAATCCCTTATGTTAGAAACCTAACCACCAATGGTGTACCAACTCCTTACCTGTGTACCCAATCTAAATACCAACTTTCTTGCTAAGTAAGCATGCTGTAGTTGTTTCCTGAAAAATTCAGATTTACATCTATAGCAGCATTGTTCAATTAGATTTTCTGTGATGCTGGAAATGTTTTTTATCTGTGATAGCCACTAGCCACTGTGACCATTAAACACTTGAAATCTGAGTCGTGTAACTAAAGAACTGAAATTTTCGCCGAAATCGGTTTGGCTCAGTGGATAGAGCGTCGGCTTGCGGACTGAAAGGTCCCAGGTTCGATTCCGGTCAAGGGCATGTACGTGGGTTGCGGGCACATCCCCACTAGGAGATGTGCAGGAGGCAGCTGATGGATGTTTCTCTCTCATCGATGTTTCTAACTTTCTATATCTCTCACTTCCTCTCTGTAAAAAATCAATAAAATATATTTTAAAAAAAAAATAAAGAACTGAAATTTTCAATTGTATTTCATTTTAATTCATCTAAACTTAAGTAACTACGTGGCTAGTGGCTATCAGATTGGACAGAGCTGTTCTATGGCCACCCAGATAGGTTGGTGAAACTTAACGAAGATTACAAAACAAAACAAAATCCATTTAGTGGAAGAAGTAATAAAGCAGCTGTAAAAAGCAGAAACAGCTGTGGGGAGGGTAGATACTGAAAAACTTCAGCTCTGGGTCCCTGCTGTCAGCTGATACACCTCCCCTTCCTGGGTTCTGACAATAGCATTTGTTCCCCGCCCCCCCAAAAAAACTTCAGGAGAATGTTTCTGTGGGTTCTTTTTGTATTAATAATTGGACTAGCACTATGGATTGCTCAAAAGTCATGTAATCATCCTACTTTGCTGCCAGTGCTGTAGAAACTGTCAGCTCCTAGCATGGTCAATGAATAGGGACAAAGGAGGCCCTTTCCTTCAATGGCAACAGTACAGGAGCACCTGTCCAACTATGAGACATGACCAAATCATTACCATTTTCATTCCTTGAACAAATATTACTGAACACCAATTATATGTCAGGCACTATGCTAGGCTTATTATGGTGGTGAAAGAGGAGTCCCCATCTCTCACGGAATTCAGAACGCAATGGGAGAAATGGGCACTTACATAAAATGCTATGAAGTGAGAAATGCTATAATAAGAGAGATGAAAAAGGACAGGTAGGGCATGCCTTCCAAAGGAACATTATTTAAAGGATGGCTAAGAGATCTCCAGGCGAAGAAGGAGGTATTACAGGGAATGTAGGGGAGCAACACTGAGAATGGTGAGGAAGGAGATGTGACAGCGAGTAAATGCGTAGCTTTATAATTGGGAACTTCATAGGGACTAAAGTCCAGACTGAATACTAGGGAAGGAGTTTTGACTATTTTATATTTTTAATGAGAAACCACTGAACATTTCTGAGCAAATTACTTTTGTAACTTTGCTTCTGAAAAATTAAGCTGGTAGCAGTGTGGAGGCTGTCTGGAATTGGGGGACTGAGTTTAGATTGGGAGATTAGTTAAGAGGCTGCTGAGATAATCCACAATGACAGATAATAGGGGTCTTCAGTGAATATTTTATTTACATCTGTCCAGAATTCATGTCCCTTTCTTTTAGTAACAGGTCCCTAATTTTCCATAGGGAAATCACACCTCTGCCACTTAGTCTGGTCCATGAAGTTCTAAGGAAGTATCACACTACCCTGGACCCAGGGTTGGGCACATTGTTTAGTTCTGACTCAGCTGCATATCCCATACCCTGAAACAGGAACGTAAGTCATGTCCATCCAAAAAGAGTCAGTCCAGAATTTTTGCGTTTGCTATACGTATTGAGACGGCACTCTTTATTTATTTATTTTAGTTGGGATTGCTAAAGTTCAATTTGCTAAGGGTTGCCCTGTAGAAAACTCTGCCTGAGAATGAAGCCAACATACCAGAATAAAGGCCACATAGATAGGGACAAATTTTTGTTTAAGCACACACCTACATTTGGCCATTCCGGAAACATTACCACTCTCTGTTTTGTTTTCATTAATATAAGCCAATATATTTGGAAACAGAGAAAAAAATAAAGCTTCAAGATAAAAATCGGGAACAGAATTCAGAGGACTTGGTGACTGCTTGGATATGGAAAATGAAGAGGGAAGAATCAAATTTCACTCTGAGGCTTCTGGCTTGGTTGATTGAGTGGAAAATTCTATTAACTAAGATAGAGAACTGAAGAGGAAAAGGTTTTGGTCAATGGAATGAGTTCAGTTTGGAGACACTATCTAGATCACTGCACCAGGAAAACTGCACATGTAGCTGGGTTCCAAACTCAGAAACAGGCTGTACAGGCCAAGGCAGTCTAGGGTAACAAAGCAATGCTAGAAGAACCTTCCTTTACCTGTTTAGTACTTTCACCGGAAAATCTCCAAAAAACAAAACATCCAAAAACTGGCATTTAGGAAACCCTAGGGAAAATGAAATATCATCCCTAAGCACTACAGCATTCTGCTAGAGTGATAACCAGCTAAGTGGAAAACAACAGAGGACAGAACTACACTCCAGGGATGAAGTTAAAAGCTAGACCAACACCCCAGTCCTCGGGGTGCCCAACTGAGATAGAGGAGCCATGGAAGGAGGAAGAGCAGGCTATATATACCATTGCAAACAGCACCAAAAGAACGCGCGCACACATACAACTTGCTTCAAGAAAACTGGGGAGGGGACAGAAGTAGTCATTTTTTTGCACTTAATATATACCAGGCACTCTGTGAGGAACCTTATGCACATTATCTTATAGAATCTTCACAACTGACCAGTCAGGAAGGCATCATTCTTCCTACTCGGACAGGATGAACCAAATTAAGCAGTAGAACAAGGATTCAAATGCAGGCTATAAAAACGATTCTATCTGTCTATAAAGCTTATGCACATTTCACTACAACAACTGCTTTCTGAAAATACATTGAAAAGTTGGATTTTTAAAAAATTATGCCATCTCATCAAGATTTTTTGTGAATCAGGTGTTTTATTGGCCATAGATAGATTTGGTCCGTTCACAGGAGTCACCTAAGACCATTGGAAAACACATATATAATTACATATTGTTTTTGTGATTAATCACTATGCTTTAATTATGGTCAATTTGTAACAATGATATTGGGGGTCACCACGAGGAACTGTATTAAAGAGTCGCGGCAACAACAAAAAAAAAAGTGTCGCAGCATTAGGAAGGTTGAGAACCACTGCTCTAGAGCTAAGGAGGCCATCGATGCCATGAAGCCTCACTAAACAACACATTCTGAGTTAACAACCACCCACAGAGAACAGGCTATAGCCACAATATAAGTGGCTTCATGGGGATAATCCCACTGCTGAAATGAAGTCTTGACCAGAGTTCCTTGGTTGAGAGTCAAGCATGGATGAACAAACAAAACAGAAAAAAACTCATAGACATAGAGAACAAACTGAGGGCTGCCTGACGGGAGGGGTTTGGGGAGACTGGGTGAAAAAGGTGACGGGATTAAGAAATACAAATTGGTAGTTACAGAATGTCATGGGGATTTAAGTACAGCATAGGGAACATAGTCAATAACATTGTAATAACTATGTACGATGTCGGGTGGGTATTAGAAGAGGGAGCACCTCGTCTGACCACTATGCTGTACACCTGAAACTAATATAAAATAATATTGTCTGTCACCTGTAATTGAAAGATAAATAGTCAAGCATGGAAAGAGTAACAGGAAAACATACCTGCAAAGGAGCTATCCTACCGGCCTGAATGTCAGGCAAAGAATGAATGCCATGAAGTTCACTATCTTATACATTTCTTTCTCCCTATACATTAGCATAGTGAGAGGCGGCAAAGCACAGGAATCAAAAGTGCAGACTCTGGAGCCCGATTGCCTGGATTTGAATTCCAGTTCCATCAGGGATTCACTGTATGACCTTGGCAAGTTATTTACCCTATGTCTCAGTTTTCTTATCTGATAAATAGTGATAATAGAGTATCTTATCCACTTGTTATGAGGATTAAATAAGTTTACCTGTAAGACTCCTACGCAGTCCTGGCACGTGGTAAATAAGTGTTTGTTAAATATATTAAGTAAATGACTAACCCAGCTATGGGGAGAAAATTTGAACTTGAATTTTTATTTTCTTCTAGCACATAAACTGGTAAAAAAGAAAATAAAAAATAACCTTAAGGCTTGTTTAGAATTTATATGGGGTCTCTTACATGAAGCATTTCACAGACATCTGGAGGAAGACTAGATAGCCAAATATATACATGCAGAAACTGAAACATGGAAAAGGGAAGTAAGATGTTTGGTTTCACTAACACATCATTCATAGATCTCAGGCAAGAACCCCAGTGTCCTGTGGGTACAGCAGATGACAGGCTAACTGTGCACTTAAACAGCCAGGTCTTCACCCAGACATACCTCACTAATTTTCCCTTACTGACATTTTCTCAGAGATAAATATTCTACCTCCAGTCTTTGCACCCCAGCTGCCCCTGACACCATAACTGTTTTTAAAAGTCAAACAAGACTCCCTTGAGCCACAGTCTTGCTCTATCCTACCACCATTGCTGGTTGTTAAAAGGTTAAGATCAGAGTTATTAATGAAGCAAACCCTAAATATGGGATGCACCTCTATATAAGTCACCATTTGAAGTCGTTTTTGCCCTGGCCAGTGTGGCTCAGTTGGTTGGAGCGTTGTCATGCACTGAAAGGTTGAGGGTTTGATTCCCTGGTCAGGCACATACCCAAGTTGCAGGTTTGGTCTCTGCTTGGGACGAGCAGGAGAGGCAACCAATCTATGTTACTCTCTCACATTGATGTGTGTGTGTTTCTCTCTCTCCCTTTCTCTCTCTCTAAAATCAATAAACATGTTGTCGGGTGAGGATTAAAAATAATCATACATAAAATCATTTAAAAAAATCTTCAACCCTTTAATTTCTAGACACTATGAACTTGATGACAATAGTTCCATATAGATAAATGTAAGGTTGCTTAGTTGCAGCTGTGAGGAAGAAGCGAAGGGTTGGAAAATGAGAAGGAAATGACAGAGGTCCTGCCACTCTCTGACAGGGATCCAGCACTGACAAAGGGCAGACACACAATTTCCAGCCTCATTAGCAAGCCCCCACCCGACACGACTTCGGTTACAATGGCCGGCTTTCATCCACAGGCCAGCCTTCCTCCTCACACTCATCTCTGCCTAAGCTCCTTTCTAGGACACTTATAATGCCTAACCTTTGCTCCCAGAAATGCTCACAGCGTCAACCTTGGCAATATTGGCCCGACTTGCTTGCTGTCACCGCAAGTTTCGGTCAGAGCACCAACCTCGTGTCCTCTTCCCATCTATAGACTCTGGACTATCACATCTTGCTGCAGCGCCCCTCAATATTCACCACTTCTGCAGCAACCCCTTCTCCCCCTGGCCTCAACATAGCCTAGCCTACCTCCCTCGCCCTCCGTAAGCCGGTTCCCTCCTCCGTCCTACCCACGCCCTGCCCGTCTCTGCTCTCAGAATGTCTTCCCAAACAAGTCGCCCACAGCAGTCACCCTCATGTCTATTGCACCTGGCACGTCTCCCCAAGCTCTCCGAATCCTCCCAAGCCTCCCGGTGGTTCAGCTCATTTATTCGTCCCCCGACTCCCCGGCCCTTTCCCAGCCACCTGCTCTCCTCCGGCCGGCGCTCCTCGCAGTCGCCAAGCTCCACTCCCGCACGCTCCGGCCCCATCCCGGGCTGCGACATCGCCTCCTCTCTGAAGAGAGGAGTCCCTGCCGCTTCGCCCCTCTGGGCTCCCGGAGCGCCCCCAGGAACAGAGAAGGGACCCAGGGCGGATAGGCTCACAGCGATGCACTACACCCGGATGACCGCAGCAGCAGTGAATGCTGCCTCAGCTGTGGTTTCTATCCCTGCCACCCCCACTTCCTGCTCCAAAAACTACAACTCCCAGAAAGCACTGCGAAGGCCCGGCCGCTCCCGGCATGCACCGTTCTATCCAATCCGAAGCCGCGCTGGACTGCGGACCCTGACGGCGTGCTTGTGGGCGTGCACCAGGCTGAAACGCCCACCAACGCTGGTCTCAGGAGTCCCTATGAATGCGGACGCTTACACGCTGCTGTCACTTTTCATCCTTGGGAACCGGCTTCAGAGGAAACAACGCTAGTCTGAAACCAATTATGGCTGACCCCACTTTAGCCTACACTGGTTTAACACTTGTTAGTGGTTTGGGGGGACTTAGGTCATTTTAATGAAGAGCTCACAAGCTCAGAAGAGCACAGGTTACTTTGGGATCACAAAGGAAGAGCTGGAGGGAAAGGCTTTAGGGCAGCGGTTCTCAACCTGTGGGTCGCGACTCCTCTGGGGGTCCAACGACTCTCTCACAGGGGTCGCCTAAGACCATCGGAAAACCATACATAATTACATATTGTTTTTGTGATTAATTACTATGCTTTAATTATGTTCAATTTGTAGCAATGACATTGGGGGTCACCACAACATGAGGAACTGTATTAAAGGGTCGAGGTATTAGGAAGGTTGAGAACCGCTGCTTTAGGGGAAGGTTTCCCGGAGGACTGATGTCAGAGCGGTTTTTCTGGACACATATGAGTCAGCCAGAAGAAGAGAAAGTGGAGAGAGCAACATAGCACTGCTCTGTAGGGAGGGATTTAGGTTAACATGAAAAAGTAGCTACTCTATTAGAAATAATGTTTGACTTTTAGGAATTTTCAAACCTGAGGTCATATTTTGTGTGTTAAAAGTGAAATGAAAGAGGCTTCTAATGCAAATTATTATTTCCAACTTCCATTTATATAAAAAATACTCTGTTCAAACTTTCTCATATTTTCCAAGTAAAAAGTTATACTTTTGAAGAAAAGGATCATTTTGGTTATTGGGATTTCACTTCCTTGTGTTTCTATAAATGTATGAACTTCGTTTTTTGCCATACAGTATAATCCTAAATGATCTTAACATGTTTACATGAAAGTTAGTCAGTTTCATCTGGAAATTCCAGAACTAAAATTGTAGTAAAAGTTCTGGAAAACCGGATTTTCCTCACATGTCCACGTCTGGGTTTACACATATTTTCTTTAAAGCACTCAGTTAACAAACATGACAACTTACACTTGCCATGTGTCCAATGCCCCCCAAACACATCCCTCTGTTTTCCCTCACCCCAGAGAGCCATATTCTGAATCCCTTGTTTATGATTACACTGTTTCCCTTTTTATGTAGTTTCTTTGCATCTATCTATATTCCTAAAAAGTATTGCTTTTAAAAACCTTTATACAAAGGGTATTAAGCTGTATTTATTTTGGGTGGCCTGCTTTTTTCCCTTAATACAACATTGATCAGATTTATTCACGTTGTTATGTATCACTATAGTTCATTGATTTTGACTGCTGTTTAATAGTCCACTGTGTGAATACACCTGCTTATTTATACTGTCTTTCACTAATAGGCATTTGGGTTGTTTCCAGGTTTTTGCTACTGTAAACAATGCTGCTATGAGTATTCTTTTACATATCTCCAGTTATATATAAACAAGGGTTTCTCTTGAGTACATACCTATATGTGGAATTGTGAAGTAATAGGGTTATTGTCTGTTCTAGCTTTTGTTTTGAATGGTGGGTTTGTAGGTGCACTGTTTTTAAAATAACTAATTAGTGCTCTGCCTTGTGTGGCTCAGTTAGTTGGACCATCGTCCTGTACACCAAAAGGTGGTGGGTTCAATTTCCAGTCAATTTCACACTAACCATGTGAAAATTGGTCATACATGAAAAATGATGGGTATGTCAGAAACCCAGGATTATGATTAATCCAATTTTGTGCATCTGGGATCCAAATGAAAAAAAATTGTCAAATATGCAAAAATATCTAGCATCAGGATTCAATAAATGAAATGGTCTTACTTAGCAACTACTTTATGGATTAATATTTTAAAAGTCAAAAACCTGAAGTTTATTTGATCTTGATCAATTTTGTTGTCAGGATCACCAGGATGCTATTTTTATGTAAACAGTAGTAGGTCCTAAAGAACCACTAGTAGAGCCTGGCCAGTGTGGCTCAGCAGTTGAGCGTAGACCCAAGAATTGATGCAGGTTCGATTCCTGGTCTGAGCACATGCTCAGGTTGCAGGTTCCATCCCCAGTAGGGGCAGTACAGGCGACAGCCAGCCAATGATGTTCCTCTCTTATCGATGTTTCTCTCTCTATCCCTCTTCCTTCCTTTCTCTAAAAATCAACTTAAAGAAGCTTTTTTTTTAAGGCCAAAAAAAAGAAAAGAAAGAAAGAAAAGGAAAAAAAAAAAGACCACTGGCAGAAAGCCAATTTCACTAGAGAATCAGTAATTTAAATAACAAATTTTAAAAGCTCATTACATTTACCTATTTGACATAAACTTGGTTTTAAGAAGTAGTCTTCATGCCCTAGCCGGCTTGGCTCAGTAGCTAGAGAGTCAGCCTGCAAACTGAAGGATCCTGGGTTCGATTCTGGTCAAGGGCCCAGGTTGCAGGCTCGGTCCCCAGTGCAGGAGGCAGCCGGTCAGTGGTTCTCTCTCTCATCACTGATGTTTCTCTGTCTCTTTCCCTCTTCCTTTCTCTTTGAAATTAATAAAAATATTTTTTTAAAAAGATAAATAGTCTTCTTGAATATATCAACAAATATCAATTATAGTCCTGAATATTTTTTATTATATTCACTAAAATTATTCTTAGCAGCATTTTGGAAAATATTCAAATTTTAAAAGCTAAGGGATGTCTCTCACTGGTCAAGTAAAAAACAATTAGAGCATCAAAATGAGTTCATTCATGATACGTACATAAAGCTACATTTTTCTCAAGCATATGTACAATCCTTACACTCTTCACCCCTTTGCTTTTCAGAAGATAATTTTTGAATGCAAAATGAGTATGAATTATGCTGCTAAGAATAATTTTAGTGAATATAATAAAAAAATATTCAGGACTATAATTGATATTTGTTGATCTAGTCAAGAAGACTATTTCTGGATTAGAAAACTGTGGGCTCCTTGCCTGGGGGCTAGGTGGAGGAGTCCCACCCTCCAGAGAGAATGGCTGCCCGGATCCTGGGCCCAGGGGTTTCTCAGCACCCAATTCACTGCCACCTCTCCCGGCCCCTCTTCTCTCCTCAGTCTCTCCCCAGATTGCACTCGTCCGCACCTTCTCCCTCTCTTCAGCACAGGTGAGTGTCTGTATCCGAAATGTCTTATGAACAGGATTCAGTGAAAACAAACAAACACCGGCCGCAGAAAATGGGGAAGGCTTAGTTTCTGTAAGCTCTTCTCTTACTGGCACTGCATGGTCTGGTCAGCTCTTCAGGCTGCCCCCTTTAGGCTCAGTCCTCCGTGCTCACAGAACCCAGATCTCAAATCCCCTAGCGCCAGGAATCCCTCGGATCTCCTTTCCCAAGTCAGGGCTGTGCCTGTCCCAAGGGACGTGGCTGTCAGCCACGAGGTCTCCCTCCAACCCTCTGGGCTCAGAGGTCTGGCAAACTTTCCTGCCCAGATCCCTGGGTTTTTTTTTTACCTTTCCAGGGGAGTTCTGCCCTTCCCGGCTGCAAACCATCTCACCAGCTGAGCAATTTTGCCAATTCGGGGTGGGTGTTATTAGTTTCAGCTGCTCACTCCATTTGCTCCAGGACACGACCTGGGACTCGTCTGCCTATATCGCCGCCATCTTCCCAAAACCTATCCACAATAAAATATAGACTCAAATCTGTTTACAGTCATTAGCATGTACTGGGGCTACTTTTCCCATAAGTTTTTACTAATATCAACATTAACTTTTAAGGAAACT
>NW_006299435.1:1553105-1562182 GCF_000327345.1 Myotis davidii | reverse complement strand
ACGGGGGGATAGGGGAGGCTGGGGGACTGTCTTGGGCGGGGGAAAAAATGGACACATATGTAATATGTAATACTTTAAATAATAAAATTAAAAAATAAATAAATAAAAGTGTTTTAAAAATAAAAAAAATAAAAAAAAAGACTATTTCTTTTTAAAAAAATATATTTTTATTGATTTCAGAGAGGAAAGGAGAGGAAGAGAGACAGAAACATCAATGATAAGAGAGAACCATTATGGAAACTTAGATGTATATATAAATAAGTGTGCAAATAAAATAAATACATAGAAAAAAGAAGAAAGAAATGGGGGAAGGGAAATCTTTTTTTTGTTTTGTTTGGAAATCTTTTTTTTTTTACTGTTGAATGTCAGTTATGAAAATAGAGGAATGATCGAGTTAGACACGCATTATTTTATAGCCACAATAGTAATCATTAATTCAGGCGAGAATTATCAATAGTTGCTAAAGCCATTAGTGAAATCTGCTATTTACACAGTCTCAAACTATATTTCTAAAGATTACTTATAAATGGGAAAAAGGGGTACCTTTACAATGGAGAAATCTGGTGAATATCACCTTAACCAAGTGATTAAAGTTAAGACCACCAAGAAGACAAAAAGATACCATGTGCCTCCTGATGTTAAATACTGACAAGGACGCCACATTACTTATCTTTGACAAATCTAATCACAGGGTGGCAATAAGACAAAACCAAATTGAAGGACAATCTATGCAACAACTGCCTCCAATGTTCAAAAATGTAAATTCCATAAAAGACAGAAAGGCAGACAAACTTTTTCAGATTAGATGAGACAAAAGAGGCTGGACAAAGAAATGCAACATACAAACCTGGATTGGATCCTATATTGGAAAAAAATATTGCTATAAAAGATAATAATTTATTTATTAAGGTAATTGGCAAAATTTTAATATGAATGATATACATTAGAAAATAGAATTGCATCAATGTTAAATTTCCTAAATTTCATCATTTTAGCATGGTTATGTAAACGAATATCCTTAGAGATATATTCTATAGAGTCATGATGTCTGCAACTTACTCTCAGATTATCCAACAACAAATAGTATTAATTATAGCTAGCTATATGTATGTAGATAAAGCAAATGTGGCAAAACTAGTAATTGGTGAATCTTAGTGAAGGATATATGAGCATTGCACTATTGTTACCACTTCTCTCTAGACTTGAAAATGCTTTTTAAAAATAGGCACGTATCTGCTCTGGCCAGGTGGCTCAGTTGGCTGGAGTGTCATCCCATATACCAAATGGTTTTGGGTTTGATTCCCAGTCAGAGCATGTATCTAGGTTGTGGGTTTGAACCCCAGTCAGGGCATGTATGGGAGGCAACCGATCTCTCTCTCTCTCTCTCTCTCTCTTAAATCAATAAACATATCCTCAGGTAAAGAATAAAACAAATAGAGCACTCAACTCTTTAAAAAAAAAGAAAAGAAATCTTTAGTCAATTTTGCCAAATGATCAATTCACTGACTTAACCAAATTTACTGATTTACTGAAATTCCTTTTTCCTTTGTTTTAACAAAGCTTATAGCAATTCATATTGGATTAATTGGTTTTAAAAAGCTTTTAAAGGCCCTGGCCAGGTAGCTCAGTTGATTGGCGAGTCATCCGATATACCAAGGTTGGGTTGTGAGTTTGATCCCAGGTCAGGACACATATAATAATTAACCAATAAATGCATAAATAAGTGGAACAGCAAATCTATGTCTGTCTCTCTCTCTCTCTCTCTCTCTCTCTCTCTCTCCCCTTCCCTCCCTCCTTTCCCCCTCCCTTCTTCTTTTCCTTCCTCCCTCCCTCCCTCTCTCTAAAATCAATTTCAAAATTTTTTTTAAAAGACTTTTGAAGAATTTTGCCAAGTTTTAATTGACTGGTTTCTATTTTATCTTTACAGCAACTTCTCTACCCCCTTGATGCAGTTAGCACTGGGTTCATTTATTCAATTACATAGTAAAGTTCCTTGCCAGCCATAGGCAATACATATTAACTCCAGAATTCAGAAAGTCAATGTGGAATTTTTAAAATCTTATTTCTGGACTGATCAAATCCTTAACACACTTGAAGAATGTTCGATGTGTCTCTGTCCCAGCCCCTACAACTCTAGCTGGATAAAAATGGGTTAAGAGACCGAAACCGGTTTGGCTCAGTGGATAGAGCGTCAGCCTGCGGACTGAAAGGTCCCAGGTTCAATTCCGGTCAAGGGCATATACCTTGGTTGCGGGCATATCCCCAGTGGGGAGTGTGCAGGAGGCAGCTGGTCGATGTTTCTCTCTCATCGATGTTTCTGACTCTCTATCTCTCTCCTTTCCTCTCTGTAAAAACTCAATAAAATATATTTTTTTAAAAAAATAAAAAAAAATGGGTCAAAAGAAGGGATCCTCTACTGTGGGAAAGGGAGAGATGAGTTAGTCCAGCCTGGGCTCTTCATCCCAGAGCAGGGAGGTCAAGGGGCAAAGAGAGAAGGTTAAATGCCTAATGGCCCCATGACCCTGGCTCTCCAGACCTTCCTAGATACCAATCTACTTAGCACAAATTGAGAATATATTTTTAAAAGGAACAAATTTATGTATATATGCAGACATTGTGATTTATGTAATTTGTGTAGCTTCAGAAAATTCCGCAATTGGTCCTTCAGTGAATTGCCCTACACCCCTTGGTAGACAGGACTCCTGCCCTGCCCAGAGAAGAGAAAGCCTAATAAGGAGTGAACTAGAGGTCCAACCCTTGGGTCCAGGGAGAATTCCCCTTCGAGTTCCCCTGTCTACTCAAAGCAGTTCCCCTAGTCAGAGAAAAGCTGATGATAGTCATGGACTTGGAGACCAGCAATGCCTCCAGCAATGCCTGCACCCTGCCTGTCATGTTCCCTGCTGTATTACAGTATTGTAGCACAGTGTCTTACTTGCACTAGAAAATCAAACTCCATTTGAATAAATGAATGAGAGAATCTTTAGATTAAAAGGAAGAGAACAACTAGAAAAACTTAGAACAAAGAAAGGGCAACACAAATGAGGAATAGAAAGTTCTAGCAGACCTAACCGGTTTGGCTCAGTGGATAGAGCACCGGCCTGTGGACGCAAGGGTCCCGGGTTCGATTCCAGTCAAGGGCATGTACCTTGGTTGCGGGCACATCCCCAGTGAGGAGTGTGCAGGAGGCAGCTGATCAATGTTTCTCTCTCATCGATGTTTCTAACTCTATCCCTCTCCCTTCCCCTCTGTAAAAAATCAGTAAAGTATATTTAAAAAAAAAAAAGAAAGTTCTAGCAAACTGGCAAAGAAAAAAACTACTGCATCTGAAAACAGTGATAAAAGGGGTAGAATGAGAAAAGTTGAGCAGAAAAGAAAAACTAATGTACATACAAGTAGCTTAAGGGAGTTAAGTATAATAATAATAGTTATGCCTAACTATAATACATATTATACCTACATATAATGCAATTATACTCACCTCCCTTATGTCAATATAATAGAAATTATAACAACATATGAATTATAAAAATCCTCATTATTATTATTATTATTATTTTAATCTTCACCCAAGGATATTTTTCCTTTTTTTTTTTTGAGAGAAATCCAAGGCCCTGGCCGGGGAGGAGCCTGCAACTGAGGTACATGCCCCTGACAGGAATCAAACCCGGACCCTTAGGTCTTCAGGCCAATGCTCTATCCACTCAGCCAAACTGGCTAGGACCAAAAATCCTCTTCTGAAATACAAAGAAGTTGATACAAAAATCAGACAAAGACATTACAAGAAGAAGAAATTACACACCAATAAAAAAGAAACAATAAAAAAGAAACAATATCCTTGACAAAATACTAGCAAATGAAATCCAACAATATATAAAAAGGATAACATGCCAAAACCGGTTTGGCTCAGTGGATAGAGCGTCGGCCTGCGGACTAAAGGGTCACAGGTTCGATTCCGGTCAAGGGCATGTACCTGGGTTGCGGGCACATCCCCGGTGGGAGATGTGCAGGAGGCAGCTGATCGATGTTTCTCTCTCATCGATGTTTCTGACTCTCTATCCCTTTTCCTTCCTCTCTGTAAAAACTCAATAAAATATATTTTTTTAAAAAAAGGATAACATACCATGAGTAAGTAGTTTTATCATAGAAATGCAAAGTGATACAACATTTAAAAAATCAGTCAATGTAATTCACCATATTTATAAATTTAAAAAGAAAACCCATTTGGTCATCTCACTAGATGCAGAAAGAGCATTAGATAAAATTCAACGTTCACTCATGATTACAATTGTCAGCAAACCAGGAGTAGAAAAGAAATCTCTTGAACCTGTTAAAGGGCATCTACAAAAAATCTAACATCATACATATTGGCGAAAGACTGAATGCTTTCCCTCTGGGATTGGGAATGAGACAAATAAAAATTAAGCTAATAAAAATGTAAGACTCCCAGTTAAATAATGTCCACTTTCATCATTCCTGTTAAACATGGTACTAGAATCCCCAGTCAGTGCAATAAGGCAAGAAAAAGAATACAAGGCATAAAGATTGAAACAATTATGCTGAGTGAAATAACCCAGATAAAAAAGAGTATAGGCCCTGGCCAGGTGACTCATTTGGTTAGAGCAGTGGTCAGCAAACCGCGGCACGTGAGCCACATGCGGCTCTTTGGCCCCTTGAGTGTGGCTCTTCCACAAAATACCACGTGTGGGTGCGCAAGTACAGGGAACGTTGTGGAGTGAAAGAAGATGTACTGTCGGGGATTGAGAAAGGAGATAGACGAAACAAGTACACAAGACGAGTGTGGATGGGAAAGTTGGAAGGGGTCGACCTCAGCAAACGTACCTCAATCAGATTGAGGACGTTTTTCACAAAGGCCAGCTTAGGAGTCGCCTAATGAAGCTAATCACAATGCACCTACCTATATAGTTTAAGTTTAAAAAATTTGGCTCTCAAAAGAAATTTCAATCTTTGTACTGTTGGTATTTGGCTCTGTTGACTAATGAGTTTGCCGACCACTGGGTTAGAGTGTCATTCTGATGTGCCAAGGTTGCAGGTTCAATCTCCAGTCAGGGCACATACAAGAAGCAACCAATGACTGCATAAATGAGTGGAACAACAAATCTCTATCATCTATCTATCTATCTATCTATCTATCTATCTATCTATCTATCTATCTATCAAGAAGCCCTGGCCCTGGCTGGTTTGGCCCTGTGGATGGAGCATCAGCCTGCGGACTGAAGGGTCCTGGGTTCAATTCTGGTCAAGGGCACATGCCTGGGTTTCTGGCTCGATCCCCAGTAGGGGGCATGATCAGTGATCCTCTCTCATCGTTGATGTTTCTATCTCCCCACCCCCTTCCTCTCTGAAATTAATAAAAATATATTTTTTAAAAAAAGAGGCCCTGGCCTGTTTTGCTTGGTTAAAGCGTCGGCCTGCGGACAGAAGGGTTGTGGGATTAATTCTCTGTCAAGGGCATATACCTTAGTTGCAGGTTCCCCTGGCCCGGGGGGTGTGTGTGTGGGATGCAACCAATTGATGTGTCTCTCTCATGTCCATGTTTCTGTCTCTCTCTCCCCCTCCTAACTCTTTTCCACTTTTTCTAGAAATCAATGGGAAAAACAAACAAACAAAGAGAAAATTCTAGAAAATTCAAATTAATCTATAGTGACAGAAAATATATCAGTGGTTGCTTAGGTAGTGATTGGGGCTAAAGATTTCAAAGAAGCACTAGAAAACTTTTGGGGATGATGGATTTTTATATTATGCTGATTATGGCAGTGTTTTCACAAGTATGTACACTGTACATCTGTATAAACTGCACACTTTAAAAATGTATTTTATTGTCCATTAATTATAACTCAACAAAGCTGGAAAAAAAGGGGAGTTTAAAAGACATATCAAACTAATAAAAATAGTTAAGGGTTACAGACGTAAGACTTGTGCTTACCTTTGAAGATCATGTAGATTTCTTGTGAAAAGAAATCCAGAACATATTAATCAAAAAGTATAACGTTAAGGTTCCCAGATTTAGCATATAAAAATATATCACTCCCAGTCAAAGTTGAATTTCAGATAAACAATGAATAATCATTTAGTATAAATTATCCTAAATATTACATGCAACATAGTAAAAAAAAAAAAAGATGTTTATCTGAAATCTGGAACAATCTTATATTACTAAATAATGGTTCATTGTTTATCTGAAATTTAAATTTAACTGGTCTTGAATTTTATCTGGCAATCCTAGATATTGTCTTATCTGTAGTGGACAAACTCAAACCTCTGAAGAGGGCAGCTGCTTGACTTCTGTTTATTTTTACTTGCGTGAAGCTGCCAAACTGCTGTACTCTACACAAAGGATGAATGTTTAGTGTCCAGCACAATGCCTCATTCACAGTAGGTGCTCAGTATTATATTTGCTCTGCAAGCTGTGTGAAGATAGGGTCTGCATCCACCTTGCTCACCATTTTATCCCCAGGGCCCATTACAATGCCTGGTGCTCAATGAATAGATCATTGAATGAATAGTTGCCTCTCATACTCCAGGAAATGGCAGAGTTGACCTTGTACTCCAACCCTTGAAGCTGGCTGATGAACTTCTGGGACTAGCACCAGTCCTGATTTCTTGGCTTGACTCCCTCTTTACTATTGCTGTATGTGTCTCAGGTTGCTATTTTGTGACTGACCTTGAATGTCTCTCTTTTTTTTCTTGTTTTTCCCTAGGGAATCTGGGTGATTACTCTGAGACTCTGAAACCCTTGGCCCTTGGAAAAATCTGAAAGTCTGAAACACAATAGCTAGGTTTGTTCATGAAATATTGGGGCGTGTTCTTTTCAGAGATAAGGAGATTTGGGATGGAGCTCAGTTTGGGGGAGAAGGCCAGAATAAAAGGAAACTTTTATATACTGGTGGTGGGAAGGATTTATATACATTTTGGGAGTTTTATTATCTATTTTATAAATATATGAAGTACAAAAATTCATCCAAACTCTAAATGCATTAATTTTCTTCCATAAAATTAAGAACTTAATCTAAGATTCCTCCCTGTAAACACAAATAAGCAGAGACTGTATCAGTTATTTCTAGTGAGAGAAGGATAGTGTGGAGAAAAATGTCTTGTGCTTAGATTTTACAATTGTAAGGAATCTTACTAATAATTAAGTATAACATATGCAGGGTGTCCCAAAAAATGTATACATACTTTAACAGCTGATAGTTCAATTTTGAAAATGAAGTCTATTTTAATAAACACTGCCTTCATCATTATTCAGTGTGTGTATACATTTTTGGGGACACCCACTACTTCCTTGTTTTGAAGATGAGTGTGAGGCCCAAACACTCTTACAAGTTCACACAGTGATTATATGACTAAAGTGAGTGAAAAAAATACAACTCAATAAAACCTAGGTCTCCCTCCTACTTTTAGCTCTATAACTCAGTTTTCTGGTTCTTAGCTGTTGGAAAAGAAATAAAATCAAGCACATTGTGCTAAGAGCATATCTATTATTCTCCTTGACATTCAGAATGTTGTTCTTAGGTCCTTTTGAATCTAAACCTTCCTCTACCTTTAAAGTTTCTTTTTGAATCTAAACCTTCCTCTACCTTTAAAGTTTCTTATACTACTTCATTGGTGTGTCCTCACTGGATACACTCTTTTTCTGTGGTTATATTTTTGGAGGGGGGCAAATTAACTACTATGGTTTAGGTCACTGGTTCTTTTCTATGCAAAAAGAAATTTCAGGAAGTGAAAAGGAGGAAGGTGGCAGAGATTTCTACAGGGACAGAATACCTGCCCCCGATTTTTTCCTTAGATGCAAATGCTTTCGGTAGTTTTGAGCTGTTATGAGGATGATATAACCTAAATGCTTCCACACAAGTGCAGTTAATTTGAAGGAGGAGGAGGAGGAGGAGGAGGGGGAGGAGGAGGAGGAAAGAAGAGAGGGAATATCACCTTTTGTAAATAGAAAAAAATATTATGCAAACATTCAACAAATAACATTTTCCTGTAGGGATAATTAGAAAGAAAACAAATCCTCCTATTAATTCCCAACGCAAATGAATTAGAGAAAAACGCAGCCAAATAAGCAGAGGTACTTACCCCTCTCCCAAGGGAAGATGAAGTCTTTATATTAAGTCGCGAGTACCGTGCTCAATGTTTTCAGAGTACCGTTTGAGAAACGGTATACAGTACTGATAGGGGAGACGTTAGCATTTACTTCTATCGCTACCGACGCGAAATTTGTCAATGCAGACTTCGCTTTGCGTCCAGACGTGGCGACTCCTCCTGTTGCAGGTGGTGGAGCTGGCCGGGGGCGGGGAAGGGGAGCTGGGACGGAATTCTGCAATCTGGGTTCACAGGGGTCTGCCCAGCCTCCGAGGCTGCATTGCAGTGGGGTGTGAAAGGTTCATGTGTGCCAAAGCTTTGGGGCCTTTCTGTCGCAGGAGGGACTCAAAGGACACCGAGGAATATGATCTCATTTAAGGCACGTGATTCTGAGGTGCTCAGGGTCCAGCATTCCCCAATTTGGGCGGAAAGGCAAACTGCTGAGACGACGGCCCTTGCCAGCGCCCAGAGCAGCGGGTGCAATGTTTTCTCCTGTCCGGCAGGGGCCGCTGGCAGCGAGGACCAGCTTGGGGCGGCACTCTTGGCGGCCGCCGGTCTCTGTAGCCCCGCCCCCTGCGCGCAGCCGCGGGTGGAAGGCGAGGACGGCGCTAGCACGCGTGCGCGCTCACTCGGTGCAGCTGGTCTGTGAGCGTAAGTGGGAGGTGGCAGGCCTCGGTCTCTGGCCTTGTCGACTGACTGAATCCGCGCGACGCCTCCAGCCATGAACCGGTTTGGTACCCGGCTAGTGGGAGCCACGGCGATCCCGTCGCTGCCGCCGCCGAAACCCCGCAGTAATGAAAACCTCGACAAAATTGATATGTCTCTGGGTGAGGAGCCGAGTTGGACCGAGTTGGAGTGGGGGGAGGGTGTGGGTGGGACCAAGCACCGCGGTTTGTGGGGGGAAGGGGCGGTTGGCCACAGTTGCCGATCGAGTTTTTTTGCGGGTGGGAGGGACCAAGTGAGGGCCCCTGGGGGCC
>NW_006299435.1:1545323-1552946 GCF_000327345.1 Myotis davidii | reverse complement strand
GCCCGGGCCGCGCCGGCCCCGCAGGAGAAGGTGTGGAGCGGCCCCGAGAGGTGGCGGCTCTGACGGGCACCGACCCCGGAGCGGCGGTCAGAGAATTTCGTTCGGCTGGACTTCCTCCGCGGGCGCTTTATTAGGCGGTGCCTATGAAAAAGCACAGCCTCCTTACCCAGGCCTGGCTAACTAGGAAAAAATAAAAAATAAAGGAAGCAAAAACCAAGGGAGAGACCTGGGTGGATGCGAAGCCGGGGAGAGCGTGGGATCTAGCGCGTCGAAGAGGGTGGCGCGGGTTGGTGACGGACGTGCAGAAAGCGGCAGGGTCGGTGATTTAATTAAAAAGTCAGGCCTAGCACCGCCGAGGAGCGAGTCTCTGTGTTTGGCTCGGCCAGTTTAAATGGAAGTCCTTTTTTTTTTTTTTCCTGTGGGGAATCCAGTTACGGGATTAGGTGAAGCTCACTCTCTGCCAGCTCTTTCCGGGGACTGCCGTTTGGGGCGTCTTTGAAAAGCACCTGACGAGTGGATGCAGAGGTGTCACTTTCCCCAGGACAGGATTTTTTTTTTCTTTTGTTGTTGGAAGTCCTCAGAGCTTGTAGTAAAAAAAAAAACCAAAAAAAAACCACACACACACGCACACACACACACACACACACAAAACAACTCTCGGTTTCAATGATTGCCACAAGTCAGAACCCAGGATAGTATGAATGAAGTAACATCAGAAATGATCGGCCTCAAGTCTTGTCTCAGTAAACCCTAAAGAAATGGGAAATCTTTTTAGCTAAGGCCAAGCAAAAAAAATATAATAACGACTGTTTATGGCGTGCTTACTACCTTCCTGACACTGGACTAAGCATTTAATATGTGTAAACTCGGTTTATCCTCACAATCACCCTGTGAGATACGTTTTTAATGACAGCACGGAATCCAGAACCACACTCAGTTGAAATCCTGCTTTTTACCACTTAATAGCCATGTGATTGTGGGCAAATGACTTCTTGGTGCCTCATCTGTTAAAAAGGTGATGATAATAGGCTTATCTGCCTTAGAGGGTTGATGTAAATATTAAATGAGTCAAGAGGCATATATAAACTGCTTAGGACAGTACCTGGTACACAGATAGCTCTATGTTTACTCTCTACATACATATACATATATATTATATGTAGTTATTCCCATTTTACGAAACCTGGGTGTAGAGAAATTAACTTGTCCAAATTCCTAGAAGTAAGTGTTGGAGCAAGGATTTTGTTCTTGCTCTAGAGACCTAAGCTATAGATATTTATAGGAAGTGTTAAACAGATATTTTCATAACCAGTACATTATTTTAAGTTTCTAGGGGTTTTGTATGTGTTTTGTTTGGTGATTACCATGGTCAAGTGAAGAAAACAGGGATAATGATGTTTGAAGGTAGAAATGAAGTGCTGTGTAGATAGTTAAAACAACTTGATCTCTTTTTTTTCTCCTCCAAGAACACACTGTTAGGTCTACTCCAAGAGCATTGTGTCAGGTGCCTTTTTTTTTGTTTTAGTGAGAATTTTAGTGAGAGAGAGATCTATTTTAAACAATGGTTATGCTTCGTGAGTATTTAATTTTATCTTAGATTCTAATTTTTGTTTTTTTTTAAAATACGGAATGCTTCACAAATTTGCGTGTCATCCTTGCGCAGGGCTATGCTAATCTTCTCTGTATCGTTCCAATTTTAGTATATGTGCTGCCGAATCAAGCGCTCTAATTTTTGTTTTGTTTTAATTTGTGGTTCTACCTTGATTATATAAATATTCATATAGAATATTTACCAAGGTTACCAATAGCTGGCTTCATCGTGGCTCAGTTTCTTTAATTTGAAAATGAGTATTATAATACTTATTTCATAGAAATGTGAAAATTAAATGAATATATGTCAAAACAATGCCTATTAGTACTCAGTTCATACTATTACTGTTATTAGTACCATATATATGGTACTAGTGTTACTGAAGAAATTTTTTTATAAAAGTAGTTTTTGTTTTTGTTTTTGTTTTTGTTTTTTTTTTAAATATATTTTATTGATTTCTTACAGAGAGGAAGGGAGAGAGATAGAAAGCCAGAAACATCGATGAGAGAGAGACATCGATCAGCTGCCTCCTGCACATCCCCTACTGGGGATGTGCCCGCAACCCAGGTACATGCCCTTCACCGGAATCGAACGTGGGACCTTTCAGTCCGCAGGCCGACGCTCTATCCACTGAGCCAAACCGGTTTCGGCTATAAAAGTAGTTTATAATGTATTTTTTTCTTCTTATACCTATCCTATCTGCTCCTTAAGTAGGAGAAAGCCATTCTCTTCTTTTAGATTGGAATAATCCTCTTTGTCATAGTAGCTCATTTGACTTGAGGATTTAGATCAAATTTTTAAACATAATTTGTAGTTGATATGTTTTACTACTTTTAATTTTTAGTTCTGTTTATACTCTATACTGCTTTATTTTAAAAATAGAGGCCTGATGCATGAAATTCATGCAAGAGTAGGTCTTCCTTCTCCCAGCTGCTGGCACTGGCTTCCCTCTGGCACCTGGGAACCAGGCTTACCTCCAGCTGCTGGCAGGCACCCAGGACTCACGCTTCCCTTCGGCTGCCGGCAGGAAGGACGTCCAGTCTAATTAGCATATTATGCTTTTATCATTATAGATTAATTGGGTTAATCAAAATTATACCCTGCCCCCCCCCTTTATTTTTTAATGGTCCTCAGACCAAATTCATTTTTTTGTGTGTACTCTCAAGACTGAGATTTTAGATTTAGATTTCTGGTGAAAAATAGTACCTTATCTTGTTGAAGTGTTTCAAAAGAAGTGTCTATTTCTTTCTGCTCACTGAGAATTTAACATGCTCATTTAACATGTACCTGATGTTCATTAAACCTTTTCATTTTTTGAGTGTCTAACTTTGATAAACTCTTTTGTAGTTGAAGGATTAATCTCCAGAAGATAACGAAGTAATTTGGGTGAATATGAATTATTTTATATGAATATTTACTTGAATGTGATTGAGAGTCTTAAAGATTGCTGACGGATGAGGTAATCTATCATCTGTACTAATAAAATGGTACTATGCTAATTAGACTGGACGTCTTCTGGATGACATTCTGGATGTTCTTCCTGACAAAGCCAGGCTCAGGCAAAGCTGCCCAGGGTCCTGGGCGCCCATGGCTGGCCCGGGTCCCAGGTACCTGTGGCCGGCCAGAGGAGGGAAATCTGGATCGTGAGTGCAGGGGCTGAAGCAGAGGCGGTTGGGGGCAACCAGGCCAGCAGGGAGCAGTTAGGGGCGATCAGGTCACCAGGGGAGCAGTTAGGGGCGATCAGGCAGGCAGGGGAGCAGTTAAGGGCGATCATGCAGGCAGGCAGAGGGATTATGGGCGATCAGGCTGTCAGGCAGGTGAGTGGTTATGAGCCAGCAGTCCCGGATTGCGAAAGGGATGTGCGACTGCCGGTTTAGGACTGTTCCCTGTGGCAGTCGGACATCCCTCGAAGGGTCCCAGATTGGAGAGGGTGCAGGCCATGCTGAGGGACGACCCCCCCTTCCCCCACACATGAATTGCGTGCATCGGGCCTCTAGTAATATATAAGAAAGGACCCCTATACGTTTCCTTTTTTTTCTTCAGATAGGCTGTTTAGAGCAGTATTTTGGGGGAAAATTCCTGAGGTTAATTAATTTTGTGAAATTTTTTTTTAAGTTGTTGACCATGTTCAATTTCTTTGGTTTATTTGCTCTATTTTCAGTCATCAGAATTAATATTGGAAGTTGGGACTGTGGAGAAATTGTTTGGATATTTCTTTAATGAATATTTTTGGTTTCTAGTAACCTTTTAACAAATAATTGAAGTATAATTGGCATACAATATTGTATTAGTTTTAGGTGTTCAACATAGTGATTCAACATTTATATACCTTTTGTGATCACCACAATAAGTGTATTAACCATCTACACTGTGAATAGTTTTAAAGATATTGACTCTATTCCCAGTTCTAGTAACATATCAACTATAAAATTATGTTTAAAAATTTGATCTAAATATATATATATATTTTTTTCATTTATTTCAGAGAGGAAGGGAGAGGGAGAGAGAGATAGAAATGTCAGTGATGAGATAGAATCATTGATCGGCTGCCTCCTACATGCCCCACACTAGGGATCAAGCATGCAACCTGGGCATGTGCCCTGACCGGGAATCTAACCTGTACCTCCTGGTTTGTAGGTTGTCGCTCAACCACTGAGCTGCACCAGTCACACCAGCTGGGCAGTAACTTCTTTTTAACAGAGGTAAATGGGAATCTGGAGAAAATATTGTTTCCTGACCTTCACATTGTTCTCTTGTGGTGTTACAGCCATGTGCGGCTTGTGGAATTACCTTGGGGCACTTTGAAAGTGTTTTGGAAAATAAGAGCAGTGTAGAAAGGAAAATAAGGTAACTTTGCTAGAGGAACAGAAACCAATATTTAATTTTGTATTTGCTATTTACATCTCTATTTCCATCAATAATTTTAAACTTATTGAGAACAGGAGTCATGTATTACTTTTGTTTGTTTCTGTTAAGGCATAGTCTGCCACCTGTATTTATTGAACATAGTATATGCTTAATAAATATTTGATGAATTGAGATGAGCTTATACATTTAGTCTTTTAATGGAATGATTTATTTTTGACTGCCTGTGGTTTTATTGAAAGTTGGTCATCCTTAAAAACTGGAGATTTCTGTGGTTATGAAAAGAAGTATTAGTAATTTTTATACTAGTAAACAGGCTTTCACTTATTTACCTTTATCAGGGAAAGAAATAGTATGGATAACAGAAATCTTCGTTAATTGGTAGGTCTGCTTCGGGCTATTTTTTTTTATTATAAAACTTTTTTTAATGTTGACATTATTGCAGGAGTCTCCTCCCCCCATTCCCTTCCTTGGCCTTTACCAAATTATTGTCTGTGTCCATGAAGTATGCATATATGTTTTTTAGCTATTTCCTTCACCTTCTTTATTCAGTCACTCCCATCCCCCTCTCCTTGGGCACCAGCCATATGTTTCATGAATTCTTGCTTCTGGTTCCATTTTGTTCATCAGTTTATTTTGTTCATTAGATTACACATATTAGTGAGATAATATGGTTTTTGTCTTTCTCTGACTGGCTTATTTCACTTAGCATAATGCTCTCCAGGTCCATCCATACTGTCACAAAGGGTAAGACTTCCTTTTTTTTACAGACTGATAGTATTCCATTATGTAAATATAACACAGCTTTTTTTATTCACTCATCTCCTGATGGGCACTTGGACTGTTTCCAGACCTTGGCTATTAAAAATAGCCAAGTTCATATGCTATGAACATAGGAGTGCATATATTCTTTCTGATTGTTTTTGGGGGGTATTTTTAGGATATATTCTCAAAAGTGGGATTGGTGGGTCAAAAGGCAGTTCCATTTTTAATTTTTTGAGGAAACTCCATACTGTTTTCCACAATGGCTATACCAGTTTGCATTCCAGACAGCAGGGCAGAAGGTTTTCCTTTTCACCACATCCTCACTAGCACTTATTGTTTGTTGGTTTATTGATAGTAGCCATTCTGGCAGGTGTGAATTGATATCTCATTGTAGATTTGATTTGCATCTCTCTGATAATTAGTGACCATGAGCATTTTTTCATAAGTCTCTTGGCCATCTGTATGTCCTGTTAGAAGTGTCTAATCAGGTCCTTTGTCCATTTTAAAAATATATATATTTTTATTAGAGGCCCGGTGCACAGATTTGTGCACCAGTGGGGTCTCATGGCCTAGCCTGCACCCTCTCCCAATCTGGGACCCCTAAGGGGATGTCAAAGAACCGGTTTCAGTCTGATCCCCACAGGCCAGGCTGAGGGACCCCACCAGTGCACGAATCTGTGCACTGGGCCTCTAGTATGCATATAAGATCTTTGGTTAATTTCTTCCTGCCCTTTTCCCTCTCCCTTCCCTCTGAGATTCATCAGTCTGTTCCATGTTTCCATGCCTGTGTGTTGAGCATCTGCCCCCTAGTGGTCAGTGCGCACCATAGCTACCGGTTAAACAGTCACCTGGTCACTTAGGCTTTTATATATGTAGATTTCAGAGAGGAAGGGAGAGGGAGAGAGATAGAAACATCAATGATGAGAGAGAATCATTGATCGGCTGCCTCCTGCACGCCCCATACTGGGGATCGAGCCCGCAACCTGGGCATGTGCCCTTGACCGGAATTGAACCCGGGACCCTTCAGTCCGCAGGCCGACACTCTCTCCACTGAGCCAAACCAGCTAGGGCCTTTTTCTATTTTTAAATTGGATTGTTTGGCTTCCTAATGTTGAGTTGTATAAGTTTCCAACAAAATCTTTTTTCAGTGGTCCAAGTGCATTGGCTGATTTAAAGTTGTTGTTTTTTTCTTTTCTTTTCTTTTTTATTGATTTTTTTACAGAGAGGATAGGAGAGAGAAACATCGATGAGAGAGAAACATCGATCAGCTGCCTCCTGCACACCCCCCACTGGGGATGTGCCCGCAACCAAGGTGCATGCCCTTGACCGGAATCGAACCTGGGACCCTTCAGTCTTCAGGCCGACGCTCTATCCACTGAGCCAAACCGGTCCCGGCTGATTTGGGTTTTTATCTTCTTGTCATTATTACCGTCTTATGGAAGTGCTTTCAAAGTAGAAAAGAAGTTAGGGATATGGAAATCTACAGCGGTTCTCAACCTGTGGGTTGCGAACATCGGAAAACACATATAGCATATCAGATATTTACATTATGATTCATAGCAGTAGCAAAATTACAGTTATGAAGTAGCAAAGAAAATAATTTTATGGTTGGGAGTCACCACAACCTGAGGAACTGTATTAAAGGGTCATGGCATTAGGAAGGTTGAGAACCACTGAATTAGAAAATGAGACTGAGTAATTGAGTCAGTAAGTTAAAATGAAAGTAAATAATCATTGCATTTCCTCTATCATAGATGATATCATCAAATTGAATCGAAAGGAAGGAAAGAAGCAGAATTTTCCACGACTAAATAGAAGACTCCAGCAAAGTGGTGCCCGACAATTCAGGATGAGAGTACGATGGGGAATCCAACAGAATTCTGGTAAGTTTTACAAGTTAGAATATAGAGCTCTTATTTATGGGTTCATAGTATACTATTTTTGGTACATACTTAAAACGTGGAGGAAATAGATCAGTATCCTTTGAGGTTTGGATTTACTCTCAAGTTTTTGTTTCATTTTAAAATCTGGTAAAAATTTGTTACCTTAAATTTTTTCTAAACCTCAGTATACAAATAGTCTAAAGTATATTTAAATTATAAGTTATGACCATGATATGTAAAGGACCTTACATATCCTGAGGTCTTCATCTTAGATGTTCCTTTAACAGTCTATCTTATGGATGACTATATAACTCTAACTTAAATGTATTCAGTGAAAGAGCATACCACCTCATAAGACAACTTCTTTTGTTATTGGAGATAGCTGTTTACTAGAAAATTCTCTTGACTCGATTTAAATCATGTCTTACCTGTTAACACATTGTATGCGGGAAACGTATTTATACGTTTTACGTTGACTGGTAGTAGAGGGCATTAATACGTATTAATACGTTTTTTATA
>NW_006299435.1:1541329-1545088 GCF_000327345.1 Myotis davidii | reverse complement strand
GTATTTATACATGTTATGTATTTATACGTTCTACCAGTCTAGTAGAGCGTGGGACACGTATTTAATACGTCTTTTATAGACTAGTGGTAGAATGCGGGTAACGTATAAATACGTAAACTAAAGTTATCGTAATTTTACTGCGCAAAAAATTAGCAAAAATGGCCCGCGCCACCTGTTAGGGCGTGATGAAAACTACCCGCAAACAATGTGTTAATTTTACAGAGGAATAAGGGAAGCGTACTTCCTTTTCAATATGAAAACCTTTTAAATATATGGAGACTACTATTCTGCATAGAAAATGACTTCTTGACTCTTTATTTTATTATCTGGGACCTTTAAGATTTGTTAAATTCTCCAAAGGTGACACCCAGAATTAATTGCTTTAGATGTGATCTAAGTGATCTTGGAAATCTACATATATAGTTATTTTTGGTAATCGGGAAGCTTGTTTTTGTATAACCATCTTTTTCCAAAATGGATTTAAGGTAGTAACTGAACACTTAATTATAAATGACTAGTTAACATTTTTAGCTGTTATATCAGCGTTTTAGAATGAACCTTTATTCAAAATTTTATAACTCTAGATCTTTTTTATACATATGAAAAAATGTTTGGTAAACTAGCTTCTAAATTAATTTTTTATCCTATATGTTGAAAAACATAAGAAATAATATCCAGTAGGTCAAACATAATTAGTTCTATGATTAACAGTTAACATGCCAACATATCCTCAAAATGTATATATTTTAAATAGGGTCTGTAGCTAAGATTAGACCCTGCAAAGAAATGTATTCTTTAATAATTTCTTGAACAGCTGAACCCAAGTGAGTACATTTCACGACAGATATTTAGGTATAACAAATGAATATTTAATTCCAGTGATTTATATTTAAAGATTTTAAAAATAAATATTACGTAGTATACCATGTTTTATAATTTGTTTTATAATTTTAGAGTTCATAGAAGCCAGAAATATATTCATTGTGCTAACTATATGTTAAAGACCTGATAAACACTTTGAATTGACCAGGTTCTCAGGGTATATAAAGGGGCAGTCTTTTACTTAGGAATTTCTGGTACCAGAGATTGAATAGAAAACACAGCATTGAGAAATGTTATAAGAAAAAAGTTTTTACATAGGACTTAGGTAGGGAGGTTGGTCTAAGAAGATCAGTGGTGATTTAATAGATGAGGTAAAAGAGGATCTGGTCCATAAAGGATCAGAAAAGGTTTTATTTTTGTTGTTCTTGTTGTTGTTGTTAATCTTCATCCGAGGATATTTTCCCACTTATTTTTAGAGAGAGTGGAAGGGACGGGAGAGACAGAGAGAGAGACACATCAATTGGTTGCCTCCAGCATGCACCCCAACCAGGGCTGAGGATCAGCCTTGACCGAAATTGAACCCTGGACAGTCTACGGGCTGATTGCTCTATCTACTGAGCCAAACCATCTAGGGCAAGAAAAGGTTCTACTTTTAACTGGAGGTTATGATCTGAGTCTAGAGATAAATGATATATAGGGGCAGCTTAGAATCTTACAAGATTGAATTTGTGCTTGTATGTTCTCCACTTACATGTGACAGGGCCTAAAATAGAACAGCTGCTGCTGTCACTGAATGTGCAGAGAAATATGGGATTGTCTTAAGCTCTCGTTAGCAAAAGTTCAGATTTCCACATTGTAATGTCAGTGAGGTAAGAGCACAAGTAGGACAGAGAGCTCATGGCATATACTTAATAAATTATTTTTGATGGATGAATAAATGAATGAGTAAAGTCTTTTTAATTGTGCCCAAAATATAATTTAGTCACTCAATAAATATTGGTACCAACAATCTAAATATCCTAAATAACCTGGGTTATAGGTAGCAACAGTTCTCAAAGTATTGTTATGGACCCTGTGGAATTCCAAGACTTGAGGGGTCCTCAGGTCAAAACTAGTTTTGTAATAATACTAAGACATTACTGTAACTACTTTTACTCTTACTCTCATAAATGTACAGTAGACTTCTCTGGGATCTACATGACGTGATCATTTTTTTAAAAAAAGTTATTCTACATGTAATGGGCTTATTGTTTTAATGAAATAATAGTTTTTAAATATCTTAATTTTCATTTCTAGTATAATAAGTATCAGTAAACATAAACCACATAACAAAAACTCTTTAGAGAGTTCAGTAGTTTTTAAGACCATAAAGAGGTCCTGAGACCAAAAGTTTGAGAAAGCTATTTCTTTTAGAGGTACAAGAGATAGGAATATTTGTATGTTGCTTCAGAAAGGAGTCAGTAATATGATTGCATACACTGTCCTGTGTTATGATATTTCCCAGAAAACCCTCATATCTTCATGTAAGTGATCAGACTCCAGAAATTATTGAAGCACATAGATGTGTGTAAAGGAAATTCATGAAGGGATTAAGCTCAGAATTCAAAGGAAAGATGAAAAATTCTGCCTGTAGTTCTAATTATTTTCAACCTTATTTGAACCTGTGGAGCTTTATAAAATAGACTAATGTTCTGGCTACACTCCATTTCCACTGAACCAGAATCTGGAGAAGTAGGGCCTAGGGATTTTTTAAAGTTCCGTGTGTGGTTCTGATGCATAGCTAGTCTTAAACTGTTACTGTAGTATAACTGGAAATGTGAAAGGATCTTCATAGAGGTACTAATTGAAGTATTGAGAATGAAGGTGCTCTGGAAAGACAGAAGAGAACGTTCTAGAGCAGTGGTTCTCAACCTTCTGGCCCTTTAAATACAGTTCCTCATGTTGTGACCCAACCATAAAATTATTTTCGTTGCTACTTCATAACTGTAATGTTGCTACTGTTATGAATTGTAATGTAAATATCTGATATGCAGGATGGCCTTAGGTGACCCCTGTGAAAGGGTCGTTCGACCGCCAAAGGGGTTGCGACCCACAGGTTGAGAAATGCTGTTCTAGAGGGACTAATAGATTAAAACTTAGAAAAGACTATTGCATTAGATCAGCGGTTCTCAACCTGTGGGTTGCAACCCCTTTGGGGGTTGAACTACCCTTTCACAGGGGTCGCCTAAGACCATCGGAAAACACATATATAATTACATATTGTTTTTGTGATTAATCACCATGCTTTAATTATGTTCAATTTGTAACAATGAAAATACATCCTGCATATCAGATATTTACATTACAATTCATAACAGTAGCAAAATTACAGCTATGAAGTAGCAACGAAAATAATTTTATGGTTGGGGGTCACCACAACATGAGGAACTGTATTAAAGGGTCATGGCATTAAGAAGGTTTAGAACCACTGCATTAAATGATGTCTTTAGTACTTCATTGTGCTTTTCAGAATATAAGGCAGTTACAGAGAGTAAGAAGGGAGAGAATTAGGGCAGTATGTATAGGTCTTTATGAAACACTAGTGGCCCAGTGCATGGATTCATGCATATTGAAAGGAAATTAATTAGAAGAAAGATTTGTGCGGTAATAAATTACATCAAAATAGTATATATAATATCTACCTAAATAAAAGACAAAGATGCTAATTGACCGTTCCTTCACTACCCCCCAAGCCATGCCCACCAGCCAATCAGAGCGACTATATGCAAATTAACCCAACCAAGATGGCGGCCGGCAGCCATGGAGCTGGAGCAAGCAGGAGGCTTGGTTGCCTGGGTGATGGAGGAAGCCAAGCTTTCCCCCTGCTCTGAGCCAGCTGTGGCCTCTGCTCATGGCAACAAAGTTTCAATTATAGAAGACAAATGAATCCCAGATACA
>NW_006299435.1:1540175-1540895 GCF_000327345.1 Myotis davidii | reverse complement strand
ATCCTGGGCTGCCAGAGGGATGTCTGATTGCCATGGTAGGCCCAATCCCCCAGGGAGTGGGCCTAAGCCAGCAGGTGGTCATCCCCTGAGGGGTCCAAGATTGCGAGAGGGCACAGGCCAGGCTGAGGGACCCCCCGGAGTGCACAAATTTTTGTGCACCGGGCCTCTAGTAGTATTATAAAATTAAAACGTGTGCGGTTGGCGCCAGCAAGAGCTTTGTATGTATCATGCATGCGCTAGTCAACATATATTTTTAAATTGTCAGTGGACATCATATGTACAGGTAGGTCGGTCAGATGGTCAGTCGGACGTATGTGCGGTCGGTCACTTCGCCTTTTTTTATTATTATTCTTTAAAGTATTTTTTTTGTAATTTCTTTATTGGTTAAGGTATTACAAATGTGTCCTCATCCCCCCATTAACCCCCAATCTCCCCCACATACACACTCATGCTCTCATCCCCTTGTTATCTGTGTCCGTTGGTTTGGCTTATATGTATGCATACAAGTCCTTTGGTTGATCTCTTCTCCTTACCCCCACCCTCTCCTACTTTCCCTCTGGGGATTGACAGTCTGATCGCTGTTTCTCTGTCTCTGGATCTGTTTCTGTTCATCAGTCTATGTTGTTCTCTATATTCCACAAATGAGTGAGATCATGTGGTATTTATCTTTCTCTGACTGGCTTATTTCACTTAGCATAATGCTCTCCAGTTCCATCCATG
>NW_006299435.1:1532276-1535965 GCF_000327345.1 Myotis davidii | reverse complement strand
GACGCGTCTGCCTATATCGCCTCCATCTTCTCCAAAACTCCGTTCATCAATCTTGTTTATCCTTTCAAAGAGCCAGTTCTTGGTTTAATTGATCTTTTATATTGTTTTCTTGGTCTCTATGTCTTTTCTGCTCTGATCTTTATTATTTCCTTCCTTCTGCTTATGCTGGGCTTTTCTTGTTGCTCTCTTTCTAATTCTTTTGAGTTGTAGGGAATTTATTACCATTTTTTTCTTGTTTTTTGAGGTAGGCCTGTAGAGTTATGAACTTCCTTCTCAAGACTGCTTTCACTGTGTCCCATAGATTTTGGATTGGTGTGTTTTCTTTGTCGTTTGTTACCAGGATGCTTATTTTTTCTTTGATCTCTTGGTAACCCAATCATTGTGTAATAGCATGCTAGTTAGCCTCTAACTGTTTGAATTTTTTTCATTGTTTTTTTTTTTGTAGTTGATTTTTAATTTTATGCCATTGTAATCTGAGAAGATGCTTGATATTATTTCTATCTTCTTGAATTTGAAGAGACTTTGCCTGTGTCCCAATGTGTGGTCTATCTTTGAAAATGTCCTGTGTGCACTTGAGAAGAATGTATATTCTGTAGCTTTTTGAAATGTTCTGAAGATGTCAATTAATTCCATCTGATTTAGTGAGTCATTTAGGACTGATGTTTCTTTGCTGATTTTTTTGTTTAGAGGATTTGTCCAGTGGTGTCAGTGGGGTATTAAAGTCCCTTATCCCTTACTATGACTGTATTGCTGTCGATCTCTCTCTTGATATCTTCCAGGAATTTTTTTTATGTATTTGAGTGCTCCTATATTGGGTGCATAAATGTTTACCAGAGTTATATCCTCTTGTTGAATTGCTCCCTTTAGTATTATGAAGTGACCTTTCTTATCTCTTAGGGGCTTCACTTTGAGGTCCAATTTTTCAGATATAAGCATTGCTACCCTAGTTTTCATTTCCATTCACCTGAAATTTTTTTTCCCATCCCCTTACTATCAGTCTGTGTGAGTCCTTTGTTCTGAGGTGGGTCTCTTGTAGACAGCAGATATACGGGTCATGATTTCTTATCCATTCAACTACCCTGTTTTTGATTGGAACATTTAATCCACTTTCATTTAAGGTCATTATTGATTAGGTGCCCAGTGCGCAAATTCGTGCAGCTTAAAAGAAACTGGGCCACGAGGTTGCTGTGGGCATGGGAGCAGGTCTCCTCCCATCCTTCGTGCCCCTGCCCAACCCTTCCTGCTGTGGCCCCCGGTCCCCTGTCTGCCAGCAGCCCCGCTCCCGCCACTGCGACTCCCACATGGTGATGGCACCTGCCCCACTCACACACACTGACAGCATGGAGTGATTGGGGCCGGCGCTGTCAGCGGGTACAAGCAGCAGCTGCTGCCCCGATCGCCCCTCAGGAGAAGAGGGAGGTGGAGAAGACCTCAGGGTGATCAGGGCTGGCAGCTGCCACTCGCTCCCGCTGATGGTGCTGAGTGATTGGTATTGGTGCCGGGCACCAGCAGCAGGTGTGAGCGGCGTCTGCTGCCGGTACAAGAGGCAGCTGCTGGGCCCGATCACCTCTCAGGAGCAGGGGGAGGTGGAGAAGCCCTGGGGGGCGATTGGGGCCAGCAGCGGGTGTGAGCGGGTCCAGTGCCAGCAGCAGGTACAAGCGCCAGGCGGGACCGTGGTGCGTGGGAGCAAAGAATTTTCAGTAACCACCAGAGGCTCACCCCGATGACAATGACTGGCGCCCTGCCTTGGTCTGGCACCCCCGCTCACCTGCTCCACCATCCTGCCACGGCCAATGTCCGCCATGTTCCCCGCTCTGCTGCCGATGCCTGCTATGTTCCGAAGTGTGCCCCCGGTCGTCAGCGCATGTCATAGCGACCGGTTGTTCCGCCGTTTGGTCTATTTGCATATTAGGGTTTTCTATATATAGATGGGTAGGTTTTTGTTTGTTGCCATTTTTATTCTTTGTGCCTGTGTTCCTACTTCCCTTCCTATTTCTTCTTTTCACAGCAGTCCCTTTAGCATTTCTTCCATTGCGATCCCTTATAGGTAACTTTCTGTCTCTCTCTGTCAGCTTTTAAGATTCTTTGTCAGTGGTGTTTGCCAATTTAATTATGATGTGTCTTATTGTCGGTCTTTTGGGGTTCATCTTGTTTGGGATCCTGTTAGCTTCTTGGACTTGGATGAGTTATTTCTTCCCAGTATCAGGGAAGTTTTCTGTCATTATTTTTTCAAAAAGTTTTCTTCATTATTTCTATTCCTTTCTCAGTTTCCTTTTTTTTATTTTAATATATTTTATTGATTTTTTACAGAGAGGAAGGGAGAGGAATAGAGAGTTAGAAACATCGATCAGCTGCCTCCTGCACACCCCCAACTGGGGATGTGCCCGCAACCAAGGCGCATGCCCTTGACCAGAATCGAACTTGGGACCTTTCAGTCCGCAGGCCGGCACTCTATACACTGTGCCAAACCAGTTAAGGCAGTTAGTGAAAATTTTTTGTTCCCATGCACCACAGTCCTGCCCGGCGCTCGCACCTGCTGCTAGCCCTGCTTGCAGCCGCTGCTGGCACCCAGCGCTGGCCCAGATCACTCAGTGCCATCCCTGATCGTTTGGCGCCGTCAGGAGGTGCAAGCTGCAGCTACCAGCCCCAATTGCCCCTCAGGACTTCTCCACCTCCCCCTGCTCCTGAGGGGTGATCAGGGCCGGCAGCCACCTCTAGCACCTGCTGCCGGCAATGGCCCTGCTCACACCCACTGCCAGCACCGGCCCCACTCGCACCTGCAGCGGGTGCTGGAGCCAATGCTTTTACCCGCTGCCGGCGCCTGGCGCTAGTCCCAATCACTCGGCACTGACAGCGGGTGCAAGTGACAGCTGCCGGCCCCGATTGCCCATAAGGGCTTCTCCACCTCCCCATGCTCCTGAGGGGAAATTGGCTCGCCTGCAGGCCCCAGCCTCTATTGCTCGTTGCCATCCATGGGTCTGAGCAGGGCCAGCGCCATCAGCGTGTGGGAGTGGCAGCGGGAGCGGAGTTGCCAGCAGACAGGGCCAGGGGCCATGGTGAGAGGGGCTGGGCAGGGGAGCAGAGGATGGGCCGAGACCCGCTCCTGTGCCCACCGCAGCCTCACGGCCCACAGTGCCTTTCAAGGTGCACAAATTCATGCACTGGGTCCCTAGTACCACATAAAAGCATTCTGGAATTAGACAAGTTTGGGAATGATATATACTATTATCCCTGTATGAGAGATTCTTCATACACATTAGTGTTGAAAAATCCTACAGTAAAGAAAACTTTTAGCTTTATTTAGTTTGATCACGAAACTCTTCTGTTGGAAGACCTATTACTATGTTGCATGTGGGTGGTATTTTACTGGATACCATTCCAAAGACATTTTCCCAAAAGTTAGAATTAAGATTAAGAATGCCCAGTATCACAGTTGTTACTTAGTATGGCTCTCTGGAATTCCTGGCTGTTGCATTAAGAATCAAAGAGTTTTAGGTATAATTATTTAAAGGAAAACAACCAATATTTGTGGGTAATATGATTGTCACTAAGAAATTCCAAGAAAATAATTTGAAAGACTATTAAAACTAATAATTGAGTTCAGTGGTATGACTGGCAATAATTAAAACCTCAATAGTTTTCTGTAATCCCAGGCATGACAATATGAAAATTATTATTAGAAGAGGGAT
>NW_006299435.1:1518472-1518845 GCF_000327345.1 Myotis davidii | reverse complement strand
GCCCCTGCTCCCGGCACTGGCCCTCCTCCCCCCCACTGCCAGCACCGGCCCCACTCGCACCTGCAGCGGGTGCTGGAGCCAATGCTTTTACCCGCTGCCGGCGCCTGGCGCTAGTCCCAATCACTCGGCACTGACAGCGGGTGCAAGTGACAGCTGCCGGCCCCGATTGCCCATAAGGGCTTCTCCACCTCCCCCTGCTCCTGAAGGGCAATTGGGTCAGTAGCTGCCGCTCACACTCGCTGTAGGCACCAGCCTCTATTGCTCGTTGCCATCCATGGGTCTGAGCAGGGCCAGCGCCATCAGCGTGTGGGAGTGGCAGCGGGAGCGGAGTTGCCAGCAGACAGGGCCAGGGGCCATGGTGAGGGGGCGGGCC
>NW_006299435.1:1500070-1518198 GCF_000327345.1 Myotis davidii | reverse complement strand
CTGTTGGAAGACCTATTACTATGTTGCATGTGGGTGGTATTTTACTGGATACCATTCCAAAGACATTTTCCCAAAAGTTAGAATTAAGATTAAGAATGCCCAGTATCACAGTTGTTACTTAGTATGGCTCTCTGGAATTCCTGGCTGTTGCATTAAGAATCAAAGAGTTTTAGGTATAATTATTAGAAGGAAGAAGACAATTATTTGTGGGTAATATGATTGTCACTTAGAAATTCCAAGAAAATAATTTGAAAGACTATTAAAACTAATAATTGAGTTCAGTGGTATGACTGGCAATAATTAAAACCTCAATAGTTTTCTGTAATCCCAGGCATGACAATATGAAAATTATTATTAGAAGAGGGATTTTTTGTGATTGACAACAAAATCTATAAACTACCTAGCAGTAAGCTTAACAAGAAATGTGCAGACTTATGGGAGGGAAAGCTTACAACTTTACTGAACCAATTTAGTGACAAAAGAAGACTTGAAAAAGGGGAGAAATAAACTATGTTCCTGGATATTGTACTAGTAAATAAATCAATTCTTTAAAAATTAATTGTAAATTTAATGTAATTCTATCAAAGCATTGAAAGAAATTAGACCTTGACTCTAGAAAACTGATTTGTGAACATGACAGTTCGTGAATGGAAGAATCCAGATAGCCAAAAACACATGGAAAATGTTCATTCTCATTAGTAAACTACCAAGTAAGACAGTATTTTATTTACTTGCTGGACTTCAGAATACTCATATTGAGCTTTACTTCATCAATAAGATTTTTTAAAATACTAAATGATAAAGATTTAAAAAAAACATTCAGAGTAGTCAATGTTATGAAAAAAGTGGCACCCCTGTGTTTCTGGAATATAAGTAAATATAGTCATTCTAGAGGGGTTTTTTATAATATAAATGAAAAGCCTTAAGAACTTGCTTTATCTTTGATATACTATTTCAACCTCTGGAAATTTATATTTTGAGGTAATAATCATGAATGTCTATAAAAATGTTATCTATAGTATTACTGCAATGTTATTTATAACTAGTGGCCCAGTGCATGAAATTCATGCACAGGCGGGGGGCGGGGCGGGGGTGGTTCCCTCAGCTCAGCCTGCACCCTCTCCAATCAGGGACCCCTGTGGGATTGAGCCTAAACCGGCAGTCAGACATACCTCTCGCAATCAGGGTCCACTGGCTCCTAACCGCTCACCTGCCTACCTGCCTGATCACCCCTAACCTCTCTGTCTGCCTGCCTGATCGCCCCTAACTGCCCTCCCCTGGCGGCCTGATCTCACCCCCAACTCCCCTCCCCTGCTGGTGTGGTCACCCCTCACTGCCCTCCCCTGCCGGCCTGATCTCACCCCCAACTTTCCTCCCCTGCTGTCATGATCACCCCTAACTGCCTCTGCTTCGGCCTCGACTACCATAGCTCTGTCCGGAAGATGGCCTGTTGACCTGGTCTAATTAGCGTATTACCCTTTTATTAGTATAGATAGATTATATAGGATAGGATTGCTTAAATTGGGTGGGGGGAGCCTTTTTCAGAAGGAGGAGATGCTCTTGGCAGACAAAAATACATAATCCCTATATCTGGACTGATAGCCAGCCATATGCACTATACTGCCAAACTGGTCATTAAAATATTGAACCACTTTCTTACACCTTATACCAAACAGCTGTTTCCCTTAAAACCCCTCCTCAGCCCCCACCTTAGGTTCACAGTTCACCCAGATTAGGTTCTGATTGGTCGGTTTCTATGCCAGTCAGTGTCAAAAGCTCCACCTCTTGGCAGCCAGTTTGTGAGGGCGTGAGGGTTAATTTGCATATTACTACCTCTTTATTATGTAGGATAGTGTAACATTAGAAGTAACTGAAATGAATAGTATGAAATTGGTTGGATTAAGTATATGGCACATTAAAAAATAATGTAGTAAAAGAATTAAATATCTGGGATGATACAATATAGTGAGACTATAGACTACAGAATAGTACATAGAATATGAAGTGTGATTTGCTAAAAGACTCAATCCACCTTGGAAGCACTTGGTACTACAAAATTATGATTTACTTCATGTGATAGTCTTTGGAATTGCTTAAAAATAGTTGAAACTAAGGATGTTAACTTTTTAAATGTACGTATACAAATAAAGAAAAGACTAGGAAGACATAGAATGTTAGTAGTGGTTATCTCTAGGTGGTGGAATATGGGTAACTTATTTTCTTATTTGTACTTTATATGTTTCTAAGTTTTCTGCAGTGAGCATGTTTATTTTTTCATAATTAGAAAAAAATAAGTAAGATACATAATGGAAAAGCAAAGTCAGTACTGTCACAAGTCACAGAGATTAAAGTATGTCCATTGGAACTCACTGGGGACTTTAGTAAAAACAGTTTGAATACAGTAGGACTGAAAATGAAGAAGCCAGATTGCAAGGTAGTAAGTAAATGGGAGGTAAAGATAGTGATTCCACTTTAGGTTAGTGCTGTCAACAGAAATAAAATGTGAGCCACATAAAAATTACTAATGAATCACTGTACATTCTTTTGTTGCATCTCATTTTAGACTAGTCATTTTTCAAATCTTCAATACCCACATGTAGTTAGTGGCTAAAATATTATACAGGGAAAGTTAAGGCTATCTTGTTAAGAAAGCAAAGCCAGAGAGAAAAAGAGAGATAGAAAGGAATAGTCTATTTCTGCAACAGAACCCTTTCCAGTGCAACTTACTGCCTCTTTAAAAATGAGATATTTTATGTAATTCAAAAGAAATATATATATAAATAATAATACTGTAGAATATCTTGTAACCTTTGTGCCCCTCAGTTGCATTCTTTGGTTTTTTTTTTTCTTCTCTTTCCCCCCCCCCCCCCCCCCCCCCCCGCTCCACCTGCCTGCAAGAATAATCTGAGCCGTAGAGGAAGAATGATGCCTGGGAAGAGACGTCCTTATGGAGTTATCACTGGCCTTGCAGCTAGGAAAACAACTGGAATTCGAAAAGGAATTAGTCCTATGAATCGACCGCCTCTAAGTGACAAGGTAGGAAGATGATGGCTTAATGCTGAATCTGATACCCTTTTTCTTTATTTGTACTAATATTTTGTGAATGAACTTGAGAGAGTATTTTTGATTTTTAAATAGTACTTAAATAGGCTTTTATAAATGATTTTTAAATAGGCTTATATAAATAATGAAATGAGATAAAAATCATTATTATGAATAATACCTAAATTCCACCTTCTCAAATAAGATAAAAATTTTTTTACAAGTTCCTGACTTACCGTGTGTGTGTGTGATTTTTAACAGGTTATTGAGGTATAATTTTATACTGTAAAATTAATTTGTTTTAAGGATACAAGTCAGTGAATTTTCAGTAATTTATACTTATAAAATCATCACAACAGTTTAATTTTAGAACATTTCTATCAATCTAAAAAGAAGTTTCATGTCCATTCACAGTCATATCTCATCATCTGCCAGAGGCAACCACTAATCTACTTTCTGTGTGATTATCTATAAATTTGTCTTTTCTATACAGTTTATGTAAAAACAATAATATGGCCGAAACCGGTTTGGCTCAGTGGATAGAGCGTCAGCCTGCGGACTGAAAGGTCCCAGGTTCCATTCCGGTCAAGGGCATGTACCTTGGTTGTGGGCACATCCCCAGTAGGAGATGTGCAGGAGGCAGCTGATCGATGTTTCTCTCCCATCGATGTTTCTAACTCTCTATCCCTCTCCCTTCCTCTCTGTAAAAAATCAATAAAATATATTTTTAAAAAAATAAAAATAAAAATAAAAACAATAATATGTAGTCTGGCATTTAGCCATAATGTTTTGAGGTTCATCATATTGTAGCATGTATCAGTACTTCATTCCTTTTTATCTGTAAAATAAAAGCCCAGTGACCAGAACTACTGGTCAGCCAATCACTATGATACGCACTGACCACCAGGGGCCATATGCTGAATGCAGGATGAGGGATTGGGAGGTACAGTGAGTCCTGGAGGTGCATGCTATGGCCCAGGGATCCCAGGAACCGCAAGCCCAGAGCTTGCTTTCCAATAAAAAATATAAACTGGAAAAAAAAGCAGTCTGATGCCGCCACCCTAGGAAGAATGGCTCCAGGAGGGAAAGGTCTTCCCTGACCCTGCCCGGCCCAGCTGGCAAGCCGCGGGCTCGTGGGGACTCACTGGTGACATGCAGGAAGCGCAGCCCCTCTGACTCCAAAGCCTGTTGCACTGACAGCTGCTCCCTGTCCAGTTCCCATGGCGGACACAGTGCTACTGGGCTGCCTTAGCTCCGACTTCCAGCTTCTGGCTTCTTGCCTGCCCCTTCATATACTAAGTGCGCTTGGGGATGTGGCTTCGGCCTCCCCAGCCAGTAGTGCCGCAGCACAGCCAGAGAGTGGCAGGACACAGCCACCAGGGCTGGCTGGGCATTGATTTGGCCACTGATAGCCATGTACAGTTACACTGTGTGTTTACATTTGTAGGGAAGCAGGGCAACCCACTCCTGCCAACCACCTCACCTTCTAGGCTAAGAAAGGCCTGCTTATCTCCCTGTTTCTCCTCCCGTCCGTAATCAAAACCTCTTGGGGATGAATGATCCGAGCGATGGCCCCAACACACACTTGGTGTCACTGTCCGAGACATTTCCAGTCATTACAGCCCATTCCTCAGCCCAAAGTGCCCTGTTCCACCCACTGCCACTCCTTACCTGTCACCCCCTGAGGACCACCTTATGTTATCCTGTTTGAAATGAGAGCAAGATCTCAAATGCCCCCCTGTCAATAGCTCCCTTGCCCTACCTTTGTTCCTCTAAAACCCTTGCATTTTAAAAATAGACATTTGCTTGATTTCGGAGAAGGAAATAGAGATAGAAACATCAATGATGATACAGAATCATTGATTGGCTGCCTCCTGCATGTTCCAAACTGGGGATCAAAACCTCCCCAGACCCCTCCCCCTGTCAGTCCCCTGGCCAGCAGGCCCCTGGTGGCAGCATGGCACTGAGGAAAGGAGGGGCGGGGGGAAGGTAGGGAACCATGGGGTGGTGGGGCGCCGAGGGCAGCATTGGCGTCTGGCATCTGTTTCTTCCCTGCCCAGCCTGGTGACAATCACCTCCTCTCCCGGCCCCGCCAGGGCCTTTGGGCCTTGATCAGCCTGGCCCTGATCAGCCCTGATCTCCCACCAGACCTAGGGACCCCACCAGTGCATGAATTTTGTTCCTTTTTATATATAAACTAGAGGCCCAGTACACGAAAATTCATACTTTGGGGGGTCCCTCAGCCCGGCCTGCCCCCTCTCACAGTCCAGGAGCCCTCAGGGGATGTCTTACTTACAGCTTAGGCCCGCTCCACGGTCTGGCCTCCCTCTGCAGGAGGTGACAGGGCCGATCAGGGGAAGGCGCCACCCCCATCACCCTGCTGCTGCTGCTGCCGCCACTGCTGGCCACCACAGCTGTCAGCCCTCCTTGGCTTTCACAGACACTGCGGCTTTGTCCAGAAGGACGTCTGGAAGACGCCCTGTCTATCTGGTCTAATTAGCATATTACCCTTTTATTAATATAGATTGTTAATATAGATTTAAAAAGCCTAAGCGACTGGCCAGTAGCTATGACACACACTGACCACCAGAGGGCAGGCATTCAATGCAGGAGCTGCCAAGCTATGGCCACTTGGCAGCAGTGGTTCTTGGGTGATGCACCTGGAACCAGAGAATAGGGAGCCCAATTCCAGGGTGCATCACCTGGGAACCGCCCTCTCGCAATCTGGGACCCCTTGGGGGATGTCGGAGAGCTGGTTTCAGCCTGATCCCTGCAGACCAGGCCGAGGGACCCCATCAGTGCACGAATCCATGCACCAGGCCTCTAATTATTGAATAATAGTTTATTATATGGGTATACTATATTTGGTTTATCCATTCACCAGTTGGACATTTTGGTTGCTTTCACTTTTTTTTTTTGATTATTTTCACTTTTTTGGTATTGTAAATAACAGAGCTGTGAACATTCACCTGTAAGTTCATATGGACATAGGTTTTCATTTCTCTTGGGGTAGATAACTGTCCCCTTGTTGATATTTTTAATTAGAGTTACAATGATTTACCTACCTTGAATTAACTACTTTCTAAAAACTTAGTAATAAATTACTCAGTAATTTATTTTGAATTGGCTAAAGCATTTCTTAAAATAGTTTCACAAATGGTTTTTCTCCTATTATATTTCATAGATCTAAGCCACTAAGGAATTTAATGTTCTGTGCCTCTATTTTTTATCTTTTTGGTTTCTGATTATGAAAATAGTACATACATGTAAGAAAATTCAGAACATTTGCTCTAGCTGGCTTACTCAGTGGTTAGAGTATCGGCCCATGGACCAAAGGGTCCCGGGTTTGATTCCTGGCCAAGGGCATGTGTACCTCAGGTTTGATTGGAGGCAACCAACCTATGTGTCTCTCACAACGATGTTTTTATCTCTACCTATCCTCTCCCTTCCTCCCTCTCTTCCACTCTCTCTAAAAACTTAATAGAAAAAAATATCCTCAGGTGAGGATTTAAAGAAAAAAAGAATAAGAAAGAAAATTCAGAACATTTATTCCTTAAATTATCTTAAGTGTGCATATTCTGGTTAAGAACCATAACTGTCTTAAATCTCTTATTTAATTTTTCAATTCTGTCACCACCAACAGATGTTTTCTTCCCTAAACCTTTATCAAAGATCTTACTGTTTCTTAGAAATTAGAAAACATTAGTGAGATATGGATACTAGGAGAAAGTTTGAGTTAACTGCTAATTAATTACGTCTTCTAATAAAATTTTAAATTCCAACATGTAGTCTTTTGAGTTGTTTGAAAATAGTGAAAATTGTGTTATAGAATGCTAGAAATGTACTGAATAATAAGATACCTTTATTAAAATTTTTTTAAAAAATTTAATTGATTTTAAAGAGAGAGGTAGTGAGGATAGAGAGAAACATCAATGAGAAAGACACATCTATCAGCTGCCTCCTGCATGCCCCCCACTGAGGATTGAGCATGCAGTTGGGGCATGTGCCTTGAGGGGGGAATCAGCCGGCGACCTCTTGGTTCATGGGTTGATGCTCAATCACTGAGCCACACCAGCTGGGCCATTTATTCAAAGTTTGAATGATTTGGGCAAAGATTTGGTTTGAAATTTTGCTGTTTTTTTTAAAAACCCTATCCTCAGCCTGAATAAGATTACTAGTCTGATTAGGATATAATATAGTAATTGGTTGATAAATTATTTTTCAGCAATTTAGAAAATTTAGAAAATATCTATTTACATAGATATTAAATAACTCATGCCATCCTTTTCTGTTCATTAAATAAGGCACTTAAATAACTTAATTGGCCTAGAATTGCTATATTTTCAAAATCAAAATTTTATACTTCAATAAAAATTTCTGGTCACAATTAGACTTAATTTTATCTCTTCCTTATCATAGTTTTAAAATTGATGTTTTATTTCAATAAAAATGTACTTTCTTCTTACCTATGAATTGAATAACTAAGTGGGAAAAATAACAAACTCATTTATAGTGCTACTAAATATTACTACTAAATAGTAGTAGTGTAAATAGAGCAAATGGCTCTGCTGAGAGGGGAAGGGTTGTGTCTAAGAATGAATTTCCTTTTTGGTTTAGAAATCAACTTAAAATATCTATCAAGAAGTAAAAATTGGCCCAGTCTGGATTCTTCTGTTGGGATATAGAACTTGGTCACTATCAATTCTATAATTTTTTTCTTTAGATTCAAAACTTCATAAAGCTGGAAGTATGTTGTTTTGTAGAACTTTTAACTTGAATTATAATACTAAATCATTTAGTACTTCATGAACTTAAAAAAAATTGTTGCACATTGTATGTGCTTATTTTCTGTGACATTGAATATTCTTGATTTCTTTTTTCTCTGTAGCCATTTCTACTTAGGCTTCTTTGCTATTACAGCCTCCTTTTTTTTTTCTTTTTCGCACGTTTGTTTTGGAACTTGCCCCTCTCATCCCTTTACTTGATATCCAAAACCATGTTTATATAAATGATTCCCTAATTTACATCTCTGGCTCTCATTCTTCTCTTGATCTCCAGATCCATGTTTCCCTATCACCTGTACATCTCCCAGCACTTCAAACTGAACAGATCCAAAATAGATAAAAGTTATTTTTCTGTCCAAATTCTTTTTGTTGAAAGTATTTTGAGTATAATGTGGTTGTCTTTTCAGTCACTTAGACTGGAAATATTCAAGTTGTTGCAGCTTCTCTGTTTCTGTAACCTGCACATCAAAGCAGTGGTCAGTCCTTGTCCATTCTGCCTCAGAAATGTTTATTGTAATAGGGTATAGAGCAGGGGTGGGCAAACTTTTTGACTCGAGGGCCTCAATGGGTTCTTAAACTGGACCGGAGGGCCGGAACAAAAGCATGGATGGAGTGTTTGTGTGAACTAATATAAATTCAAAGTAAACATCATTACATAAAAGGGTACGGTCTTTTTTTCAGTAGTTTTATTCATTTCAAACGGGCCAGATCCGGCCCGCAGGCCGTAGTTTGCCCACGGCTGGTGTAGAGTAAAAAGCAATCTGACTAACATAGTTTCTTGCCTTCTGAAAGAATATAGAGAGATATTTTCCAGCGTTAAAAAGGAAGGCAAACCTTCTGAGACAAAATGAAGTGCAGAGAAAACCAGTTGCCGTTCTTAAGAGACCTAACCAGCTAAATAGAAAGTAAGTACTCAAATATAAGACAATAATGTTATCCTGCATAAATAAAGATACACTTTTTGCCTAAGTGTTCGAAGGAATGAATTTTCAGTGGTTCTTACAGTTATCTGGCCATTTTCAAGACAGCAGTTTGGAGTGTTTATCTGATCATCCAACATGGAAGCAAATAACTTTTCTTATTTCTTAGACCCAGTTATTGATGAATTTAACTAATTGTAAACTTTTTTAAAAAACATCATTCTGCTCCTCTACTGTTTTTAACATATAGAATAATATTGCAAAAGGTGAATTGTTTTGGTAAACAATTATTCAAAATTGGGAATTCTAAAAGCTGAATATGTTGTTCAGTCTCAAAGGCTCTTAAAAGAATAGTCTACGTTATTTATGGGAAAAGTAAACTAGAAAGAATTCTGTATGGATGCTTAAGGTGAAATTATTTTTATATGAAATTGAAAGACATAAGAACTTAAAAATGATGACCTATTGTTATGGCATTCTGGTCTCTGTAATGATAAAGTGTACACAAAGGAAGTTGACAAGCTGTGATGTTTCCTTATTTCAGTTTCAAATACTATTTATTCATCTTTTATAGAAGATAATTCAAAATAAAAGAACCCTGAAATGAAGTCTTTGTATAAATGGAACGGCTGGAATTACACTTTTACTTAAATATTGTTTTCTTTTGAGAATCATTTGGTAGTACCTATTGGAAAAGGGGAACTTATCAGATAATAATTTGTCAATTACATGAGTCATTAATGAGCCCATATTAATTGGGCTAGATAGGGAAATTTGCATTTGAGCCTCTATAAAATTGGAGGTAAGATTAGGCAACATTTCAGCATTTATTTGTAAAAATAAATAAGTAGAGCTCTGGCCAGTGTGGCACAGTTGAGTGGGGATCGTCCTGTGTGCCAAAAGGTTTGATTTCTGGTCAGTGCACATGCCTGGGTGGTAGGCTTGATCCCCAGTAGAGGGTGTACAAGAGGCAGCCGATCGATGTTTCTCGATCCTTCTGCCTTCTTCTCTTTAAAAATCATTTTTTTAAAACATTTTTATTGATTTCAGAGAGCAAGGGAGAGGGAGAGAAAGATAGAAACAACAATGATGAGAGAGATCACTGATTGGCTGCCTCCTGCACACCCCCCACTGGGATCAAGCCCACAATCCAGGCATGTGCCCTTGACTGGAATTGAACCCAGGACCCTTCAGTTTGCAGGCCAGCGCTGTATCCACTGAACCACACCAACTAAGGCTAAATTTCAATTTTTAACAATCTTTTCAAAAAGATAAATATAACAATTTGTTTTCTCATATTTTAACAACTTTCTATAGATACTACAAAGAGAGTACATTGTTCTGTGTGGGAAAGAACAAGCAGTGAAAGAGAAGTTTCTCTGTGATTTATGTTAATACTAGGGGCCCAGTGCACAAAGATTCGTGCACGGGAGGTGGGTCCCTCAGACCGACCTGCACCCTCTCCATTCCGGGAGCCCTCGGGAGCCTTCTCCAATTCGGAAGTTTCTGTCTGTCTTTGCAGTCATATGAGCGAATTGTCTGAGACCCCCCCCAACCCAGTTAAGTTTGTTGCTCACAGAATAATAGAGGCATTTTTTTTTTCTTTGCTTCATTGGTGAAGATTTCCTGGAAGTTTTAGGATATCTTCCCTTTAATTTTTCCTATACACTTCTGATTTTACTTAGGTCTCTCGCCTTTGCTTTCCCTCCATCCCCCACCACAACAGTAACTTGCTCCAAGCTCACTTTGCTCTAGTGTCCAGGACAGTGGTCGGCAAACTGTGGCTTGAGAGCCACATGCAGCTCTTTGGCTCTTCCGCAAAATACCAACTTCTGCGCATGGGCCACAAAGTTTAAATTGCACTATACATGCGCGCCCACACATGGTATTTTGTGAAAGAGCCGCATGTGGCTCGTGAGCCGCAGTTTGCCAACCACTGGTTTAGGAGATCCGTCTGCCACCAGAACTGTGATTCCCAGCATTCCTGGTGCTCCCTGCGCTCTGGGCTTCTGCTTCCGGTCCTGGGGCTGCCACCAGAACTACTATTCCCAGAATTCCTGGTGCTCCCCATACTCTTGGTTTTCCCTTCCTGCTCTGTTCTGTCCCACATCCTCCCATTCTGCCAAGTCCTCCAAGTCGCCAGGTCTCCCTCTCTGCTCTCCGTCTGGCGGCTTGGGGAGCCAAGTTTCCGAAGCCACTTCACTCTCTGCCGGCTCTCTCGCTCTGCTCTCTGCCTGGCGCCTGTGTGGGCAAATTAACCCATCATCTTTGTTGGGTTAATTTGCATACTCGCTCCTGATTGGCCAGTGAGCACAGCAGAGGGATGGTCAATTTACATGTTTCTCTTTTATTATGTTAATATGAAAAGGTTTTTAAGTGAGAAAGGAAAACTGAAAAAGATGCTGTTTTTCAAGATTTTCTTTTCAGCTCTAGCCAGTTTGGCTCAGTGGATAGAACGTGAGCCTGTGAACTGAAGAGTCCCAGGTTCGATTCTGGTCAAGGGCACATACCCAGGTTACAAGCTCAATCCCCAGTACAGGGCATGTAAGAAGCAGCCGATCAATATTCTCTCTCATCATTGATGTTTCTATCTCTCCCTTTCCCTTCCTCTCTGAAATCAATAAAAAAAAAACATATATTGAGAAAAAAATATTTTATTTTCAGTCAGTTTGACTATGATGTATTTAGGTGTGATTTTCTTTGTATTAACCCTGTAAATAAATCTTTCACCAAACTTTTTAATACATATTTTTATTGATTTCAGAGAGGAAGGGAGAGAGAGATAGAAACATCAATGATGAGAGAGAATCATTGATAGGCTGCCTCCTGCACACCCCCTACTGGGGATCAAGCCCACAACCAGGACATGTGCCCTAACCTGGAATTGAACCTGTGACCTCCTGGTTCATAGGTCAGTGCTCAACCAGTGAGTCATGCCAGCCGGGCCAGAGGGAGATATTTGTAAATCAAATCTCAATAGTTTCTGATAAATTCAGAGTCTTTATATTTAGTGTATTCTCACATTTTTAGGCAATGAATTAAACTGTTTTTGCTTATTGTTTTCTCAAGATATTTGAAAGTTGTTAAATGGCTGAGACTATTCATGCATATGTGTTTTCATTGCAGAAATAACATCCCAACCAATTATACCAGGAGTGGAAATAAATTAAGTCATCAGAAAGACACTCGTCAGGCAACTTTTCTTTTCAGAAGAGGCCTGAAGGTATAAAAACCCTTGGTTGTGTTTTCTTTTTACCCAAAGGATTCTGAACATCTATCTTTAGTAATTCTTAATCATAGGGATGGCCCATGGTTGAAGTAGGGGTTGGGTTTGGATATAGAGAACATGACATTAGGTTAGTTCCTCCCTGCCCCCAATTCTCTCTTGTTGTCCTCAGTAGCACCATCTATCTGTAATAACAAAAGCGTAATATGCAAATTGCCCAAAAAGCAGAACAACCGTCCAGACGTTTACGTTATGACATGCACTGGTGCCAAGCCAGCCAAGGCGGGTACGGTGCAATTGGTCAGGGGGGCTCTGCCACTGCGCCATGATCACCCCACAGAGGGAGGCCAAGGCTACCGACCAGCAGGCTGCAGCAGGTGGGCGGGGCCTCCCTCTGCAGGGCGATGGGTCACAGGGCTCCCGGACTGCGAGAGGGCGCAGGCCGGGCTGAGGGACACCCCCGAGTGCACGAATTTTGTGCACCGGGCCTCTAGTCTTATAAGAATTTAACATGTTATTTAGGAATAAACCTGTTTTTACTACTTGTTCTAATGCAGAACCCTAACAAAGAGGTGTTGCCAGAATAGTCATATGCCCCTCCTACATTCATACACATATCCTAATGGGTTATAAAGTTTGGAGGATAGCTCTTTGCGTTCAGATACTCTGCTTTCTGTGGGATCTACTGCTTTTTTTCCCCCTTCAGGTTCAGGCCCAGTTGAACACAGAACAACTGCTAGATGATGTAGTAGCAAAGAGAACTCGTCAGTAAGTTTCAATTTGTTTTTCAAGGTGTCATTTCAGAATTCCCAGAATACTAACTACCCAAATTACTTTGTGCCCTAGTCCAAAAGAAATTAAATGAGACCTAAAGTAAATTAACCATTGAGCCCGAAATAAACTATTTTTTGCTCTTTTTCCTCCCAAAATCTTTTGTATTTTCACGTCAGTGTATAAAAGTTTTAGCATCAAATACATTCCTCTATTTTTAATTTTTATTAAGTTCCATTTTAATGAAACATTCCTTTATTTTCTATAACTTCTTTCATACAAATGAATCTATTCAAGGAATAAATAGAAGAAAATACAGTATAGCTTTAAAATTTGTAAACTCTCAAGAACAATAGAATATTTTCTTTTTTCACATACTCTTTTTTCCCCCCAGAACCCCTATTAAGGTTTAAAAAAAATTTTTTTTTTTTTTGGTCAGAATTGCACTTCCCAAGTATGACTTACAACATTCTAGTTCTATCAATATCAAGTTTTGAGATTAAACTATTTAAACTTATAGCTACTTTTTAGAAAACAAAACATGGTCATGGTATGATGCCAACCAATATGGGGTATGATTTTGAATATAGGAAAGGAAACTATTTCAACTTGATGCTTGCAGTATTCTTTTGTACAGGAGTCACGACATTGGTAACCATAAGGAAGAAAATTATAGTCATAGCTTATTTGCTTCTACATGAATAATATTTATATAATTATAATATAAATACTGTTCATTTGTTTTGAACTTTGAGAATCAACCTATGGGACAAAGCACAAAATTCTTTTTTTAAAATATATTTTATTGATTTTTTACACAGAGGAAGGAAGAGGGATAGAGAAACATCGATGAGAGAGACACATTGATCAGCTGCCTCCTGCACACCCCCTACTGGGGATGTGCCCGCAACCAAGGTACATGCCCTTGGCCGGAATCGAACCTGGGACACTTCAGTCCGCAGGCCAACAATCTCTATCCACTGAGCCAAACCGGTTAGGGCACAAAATTCTTAAATTAGGTATCAAAATATAATGTAAATGTCAGATTCTGATTAACATAAATATAGAAGTAGAGCTGACAAAAAGTGGGAGGTACAAAGTGAGAGAAGAGGTGAAAGGAAGGAATAGAGGTACCACTATTCTTTTATACTAAGTGGGGAGGGGAGGTTATCAAGCGATACTTCTGAAAGAAAGATGTTTACGTATATTTAAAGTTATGATGGAAGTAAAGTAGTGATATCTCCATCAAAATATTTAGAGTTAGGTAGGGAAACTAAAGAATAATGATGAGGGAACATATATGATACTTCAACAATAAAGATTTAAAAAAAATAAATGTGCTTATGCAAACTTTATGGATTAAAAAAATATATATTACACAAGCATCTTGTTTAGTGAACTGGAGGGAACCAGCAAGCAATAAAAACAGGAAAGGTTAAAAGTACTGCCTCTAGGGAACAAGAAGGGGGGAAATAGTGGGGTGAAAGGCGGTTACTTTTCATTAAAAATCTTTTTGTAGTTGATTTTTTAAAAAAAAATTTATTGATTTTTTACAGAGAGGAAGGAAGAGGGATATAGAGTTAGAAACATCAATGAGAGAGAAACATCGATCAGCTGCCTCCTGCACACTCTCTACTGGGTATGTGCCCGCAACCAAGGTACATGCCCTTGACCGGAATCGAACCTGGGACCTTTGAGTCCACAGGCCGATGCTCTATCCACTGAGCCAAACCGGTTAGGCTGTAGGTGATTTTTTAATGTGCATATATTTGTTACACTGAAAAATATTTAATAGGGCATCCAGTTCTACACCCAAGATGCTGTATTTTTAAAAAGCTAAGAAAAAGTAATGGCTATATTCTAATGAAGTTTTTGGTATTTTGAAACCAGATGGCGGACTTCCACCACAAATGGAGGAATTTTAACTGTATCCATTGATAACCCTGGAGCAGTGCAGTGCCCAGTGTAAGTCTTTTCTTTATTTTGCAGAAATTATAATCTCTCAGTATATAAAATAATAGAAAAGTATTGGATTCCTGCTCGGAGTGTGATGTCCAAGTTAGGATAAACTGAGACAAGGGTAAAAGTAATACTTGATAAACAAAATAAAAATAACATAGTGTAAAGTTAAAAGTAAAAGCGCCTTTGATTCCTGGTTCTACAGCCCCAAGGTAACAACTCTTAACAATATTTTTATTTTAAAAGATCAGTGCATGGTCCTGACTTGTGTGGCTCAGTTGATTGAGCGCGTCATGCCATGCATCAAGAGGTCGCTGGTTAGATTCCCAGTCAGGGCACATGCCCAGGTTTTGTGCTCAATTCCCAGTAAGGAGGGTTGTGTAGGAGGCAGCCCATTGATGTTTCTCTATCTCTCTCTCTTTCTCTGTTTCCCTCTCTCTAAAGTCAGTAAAAACATTTTAATAAATAAAAGTTTATAAAAAATGTTAGATACATCTATTTTAATGTATAATAGTAAATGAGATAATAATATACCTACTTTCTCCCTTCTCCCCCTTTATCCCAGTATATTTTAAAGTACCTTTTTTTAAAAAGTACTTTCTTTTTAAAAGTCATAGTGTGTTCTTTTAACTAGTTAACCTTAATTTAGTTAGCCATTCCATTATATTTATTGCATTATAAACTTTCTAAGTTTATGGAGTTTTTGTTCTATGTAGCCATTTTAATGGCTGCAATGGAAGAAAGAATGTAAGATAGGTCTTTAATAAGACTCTAGAGGTTATTTTATTGTAGTAGAAGATCAAGACTTGGAAATCATCAATCATTCCAAATTGTTGAAAAGTTTATAGTTCCACTTAAAGAGGAAGTCTATGAGTAGCTATATATATTTTATTCTCTAGATTAGTCAGTCAAAAACCATACACCTTTTTTTGTAAACACAAATAAAATAGTTGCCCTAATACATCTGAACATGTGTATAAGTCAGGATGTCTTTATGTACTAAATGATTTTATTTTTCTTCTTTTGATTGTTAAGCTAACCTAATTTCATTTTACTCTTTTTCTAATAGAACTCAGAAACCACGATTAACTCGTACTGCTGTACCTTCATTCTTGGCAAAACGGGAGCAATCTGATGTAAAGAAAGTCCCTAAAGGTGTTCCCCTGCAATTTGATATAAATAGTGTGGGAAAACAGGTAAATTTTTCCCCCTGTTATTTCTTTGGGCCATTCATTGATAATATTTTAGTTAACAAAACAAATGTTGTATAATGAGTTACATAGAGGATCCTAAGTCTCCTCAACCTTAGGAATCCACTGATTTATCTACTTCTGTGTCTATAGGCTTGCCTATTTTAGACATTTCATATGAATGAGATCATATAATACATGCTGTTTTGTGAGCGGCTTCTTTTACCTAGCATAGTATTTTCAAAGTTCACTCATAGTGTATCAATATTACATTTCTTTAATCTATAATAATACAAGCGTAATATGACAGCCGAACAACCTTCCAGATGTCCTTCTGGACGAGCCAGGGCTGCGAGGGGAGCCTCTTGCACGAATTTCATGCATTTGGCTCCTAGTTGCTGAATAATGTTCCATCTTATGGCTATGGCAAACTTTATTTATTCATTTATCGGTTAATGGACATTTGTGTTGTTTCCATATGTTTGCTGTTGTGAATAATGCTTCTTTGAACATTTACAAGTTTTGGTATGAGTTTACGTTTTCATTTCTCCTTGGTTAATACCTAACAATGGAATTGCTAGGTCACCTTATAACTCAATGTTTAATTTTTTGAGTAACTGCCCGAATATTTTCCAGAAGTGGCTACACTATTTTACATTGCTACCAGCATGTATGAGGGTTCTAAATTTCTCCACATCCTCACCAACACTTATTATCTTCATTTGCATATATACATATGTAGCCATCCAAGTGCAATATATATTGTGGTATATCTCACTGTGGTTTTGATAATTTTTGTAGTAACCTAGAATCTTGTGATCTTGCTTAAAATTTGCTTATTACTTTTTGTAATTTTGTAGATTCCTTAGGACTTTTCTATGTAAAAAATTATGTCGTTCTCCAAATTCCTTTCCAGTCCTTAAACCTTTTCTTTTTCTTGTTTGTTATAATGGCTAGCCTTCAGTACAATGCTGAATAGAAGTGGTGAGAGCATGTATGCCTGCCTTGTCCCCAGGCTTGAGGAGAAAGCAAATGTTTCACCATTGAGTATGATGTTAGCAGTAGGTTTTTAGTTGATTCTGTGTACCAGATTTAGGGAATTCTTTTCTATTTGTAATTTGCTGAGTGGGTGTTGGATTTTGTCAAATACTTTTTTGTATCCATTGACATAAAAAATCTGTGGAATTGAAGGTATGAGGTATAGACAGAAATTTGACCAAATTTATTATGCTTATTTTTACTTTATTTTTTCATTGTTGTTACTTTCCTTTCAGAAGTGGTGAATATAATTTGGGTTTGCTGTTTGTTGTTAATCAAAAACCAGATTTTAATTTGATTTGAGTTTATTTAAAAAATTCAAGAACTCAAAAAAAAAAAAAAATTTAAGAACTCAAATTCAAGAAAATTTATTTCAAAATATTCACAAGACTAAACAACTACTTTTATCAGAGGCATGCCTAGAATTGATGGCAATGTTTGCAGAGCCTAAACATAATTCAGATAGAGAAATCCTTTAGTGTACAACTTGTAGGCATTCTAGTATAGGTGTCCTATGTATAATGTAGGCATTACATTGGTTAGGAGATAGAGATTCTGAGTTAAACTTTCTGGTTTGAATTCTGGAACGTCCAAGTAGGCAAATTAACTTCTCTAACATCACTAAATTCACCTGTTTTGAATGGTTTTTGTTAGAATTAGAGTTCATACGCACAAACATTCAGGAAATGCTAGCCATTGTTAGTTACTATGAATTACCATGACGATCACATTATTCCAAAGTAAATATGGCTTACAGTCAAGTTATTAATTTTTGTTTTGTTTTTTTCTAGACAGGGATGACTTTGAATGAGCGATTTGGAATCCTGAAGGAACAAAGAGCCACTCTCACATTCAACAAAGGAGGAAGCCGCTTTGTAACCGTGGGATAGAACCCATGTTAAAGGGACTTTTCAGTGATGACTCTGTTAAAAAAGTTGAATTGCTTGAAGAGTTTATCACAGAAATTCAAGAAACTTTATTTCAAAATATTCACAAGGCTAAATACTCTTTTTATTTTTGAAGTTTGTTTTTTTTTAACATGTATAAATAATGCCCTGAAAGAATAACAGGGAATATGCCTACCTGTTGTTAAAGATTTCTTGGTTGAGCCAGATGGAACAATTCTCTAGTTGACTTTTTGGTTCCTCATACAGCAGAAAGACAGACAAAAATTATTTTTATGCTAGTGGTATTTAGG
>NW_006299435.1:1497515-1499849 GCF_000327345.1 Myotis davidii | reverse complement strand
CAGCTTTCTGAGGTGAAAATCTTTAAAACCCAGGTCATAGGTATACTGTTTGGATTTAGTGTAGTCTTGAGTCTAGTGTTCACAAAGAATTTTTCAAGTGATATCTAGAAAAATTATAATTATTAAAGTGGATTGAGTCCCTTAGATATTTTGATAACATTAAAAGCTATCAAGTCCTATACTCTTCTTATTCAAAAAGTTAAATTTTATAGGCTTTAAACTTGCTAAATTAAACAGTATACAGCCCCGAAAACAAAAGTATACTTGTATTTGTCACAAAGAAAAAAATGCAAAATGATAATATAGTTATGTTGTAACCTTGTTTTTATACCTTTCACTCTGACTTGTAAAAAATTGAGGCATTTATGGTGAGAAGAATATTATTTCCCCCCACACTATCTGGAGGGAGGGATAGGAGGAGTTAGTCAGTTGTGCCAAGCTAGTGCTAAGAGTCCTCAGATGGTTGTATACTACAAGTTACAGTATAAAGCCAAAATGCAGCAAAATATCCAGTTACAACTTTAGTCATTTTAAGTTTAATCTTTTGGTTTGATATAATATTAAAGCTTCTAAGTAGGTTTTAGATTCCTTCCCTAGAGTGTATTGTTAGTGTTGATTTTCCCTGTTTAAAAACAAAACATTAAGTTATGGCTCCTGCCTGACTTGCATTGTATACTAGACTTCATTATTGTCTCCCATGCTCCTTGGGTTACTTGGTTTATGCTAGCCATGAAAAGCTCTCAGAAACAGTTTCATGCTTCTACCAAAGAATTAAATCTGATCCTTAATATCTGGTATTTTGCCAGTAAGTCTACTGATAAGGGATTATTGGAAGCCAGTTACACAATTTGAAAATAAATTTTAGTCTCTCCTTAGGCCAATGCTTCACTCATTGCAAAACATTTTTGCAAGTATAAATGCTTAGGTTTTATTCATTAACAATACATTTTAGACTGGTTTAGAATTACCAGTATATTTTAAAGCCAAGGATAAACAACTGAGCAGTTTGCTGTCTTTAGAACAGTTTGTGAAAATATGGAATAAAGATGTTTTTGTTTTCTTGTTATTTTAAATATTGTACAGAGCTATTATTATTAATGCATTTTTTGGGAAAACCTTAAAAATTGCCCCAAGTATTGACATAGTACATCAAACCACAACACAGTATTGTTAGTATATTAAACTTTTGTTCTTCGTGCATCTGTAATTTCATTTTCTTTTTAAATATAAAATTTTGCTTTTGTTATAACTAAATTAAAATTCTTCAGTGCTAATGTGTTATATATAAACAAAAGACTATGCTTTGTTGGAGGAAATTTTTCTTTCTTAGATTGTGGTTGTTGTCATCCATTTTCAGTTCTTAAAGTTTTATTTTTTAAATAAGATGCAACTTAAAATTTCCTTTGCATCAAGGTGTATGCAAAACATTGATGCAGTGCATCACAAAATGAAAGTTTATATTTAATGAGGAGATGCTTTACACTGTACTTTTTAGTGTTTTTTGGAAAAGTTACATTTAGATCTATTCTGAAGCTGTTCATTTTTAACAAATAAAATGTTACAGGTCTCACATGATTTATTCTTAGCTGTAAAGATTGAGTTGTGGTTTTTAGATTGTTCTATGTAACAAAAAACTTGGTAATAATTATATTTATAATTTTTAGGATTTAAAAAGCTACATGCCAAACTAAATTGGTAAATCAACCTAGACTCATAATGCATTTCTGTAACTGCCTTTTTTTTTTTTTTTAATATATTTTATTGATTTTTTTACAAGAGAGGAAGGGAGAGGGACAGAGAGTCAGAAACATCAATGAGAGAGGAACATGGATCAGCTGCCTCCTGCACACTCCTCACTGGGGATGTGCCCGCAACCAAGGTACATGCCCTTGACCGGAATCGAACCTGGGACCCTTGAGTCCGCAGGCCGATGCTCTATCCACTGAGCCAAACCGGTCAGGGCTGTAACTGCCTTTTTAACCATTTTATTCATAGGTCCAACAGGAAGTAGCCAGGAGTTGAAATAGAAAATCAAATTTACTTAGAATGCGGACTCTTAGGCTGAATGATCCTATAGAGAGCATCTAGTTCAACCCCTCTATTTACATCTTAGTTAAATGAGACACAGCTTTTCAAGACTTGTGCATGGCAATCACTTTTTGATCTTAGATCTTTTGATTCTCAGTTCCTAATAAACTGCTCCTGTGAATTGAATACCCATAGAAAATAGTAGAATGGTGTGAGCTTGTCCGATATCTAAAAAGTGGTAATAGCCGAAGCCGGTTTGGCTCAGTGGATAGAGCGTCGGCCTGGGGGCTGAAAGGTCCCGGGGTT
>NW_006299435.1:1496734-1497443 GCF_000327345.1 Myotis davidii | reverse complement strand
ATGCCCTTGACCGGAATCGAACCCGGGACCCTTCAGTCCGCAGGCCGATGCTCTATCTACTGAGCCAAACCGGTTTCGGCCACAATTTTAATTATAAGCAAATCATAAAGTACTTTGGAATATGAAGAAAACGGGCTTCATTGCGCAGTGGTTATTTTTGTTAGAAAATAAATATATATATCCATCCTATCTAATAAAAGAGAAATATGGTAATTGGCATACGACCGCTACCTTTCCCATTGGCTAATCAGGGCAATATGCAAATTAACTGCCAGCCAAGATGGCGGCCGGCAGCCAGGCAGCTTGAAACTAACATGAGGCTTGCTTGCTTCAGTGAAGGACGACTCTAACGTTCCCCGCCTGCCACTGCAGGCCTCTGAGCTGCAACTCTAAGCAACTATGTAACAAATATAGAAGCTAAACAAAACCTCAGAAACCTGCTTTAGTCCACTGGGCTTCAGCCAGCAGGATCGCAACATTGTAAGCAAAAGCCAGAAACCTACTTTCAGCAGTGGAGGCCTATGAGCTGGATCCAAGCCGTAAAAAAAAAAAAAAAGTGGTAATATTTTAGCGTTTTTACCATTATAAGTAAATCTCCTAGTGATGATTTTGAGACTTCATTATTTTGGTATTCAAGTTATGTAGATGGACCTATTAGAAAAAGTCAATGTTTCTAATCTATTTTTTTAATATGCATAAAATTGACCAC
>NW_006299435.1:1494146-1494991 GCF_000327345.1 Myotis davidii | reverse complement strand
CAGCCTGGGTGAGGAGCTGATGGCTGTTTGCAGGCTGGTCAAGCCCCTCCCCCCCAGTGGGGACCCTCACCCCATAGAGGTTTGGCCAGCCTGGGTGAGGGACTGATGTCTGTTTGAGGGACACCCCTTTAGGGTGGGGGGTCCCAACTGGAGTTCCTGACCAGTCTGGGTGAGGGGCTGAGGGCCGTTTTCAGGCTGCCCAAGCCCCCCTGGTGATAGAAGCTCCCAACCTCTCCTTTTTTTCTTTTTTTCATTCTGGGATTTATATACCTTCTATAATTGAAACTCTGTAACCTTGAGAGGAACTGAGAGCCAGCCAGGGCGGACGGGAGGGAAGCTTGGCTTCCTCCATCGCCAGGGGCAACGCAAGCCTCCTGCTCGCTCCAGCTTTGTGGCTATGGCCGGCTGAAAGCAGGTATCTGGTGTGTATTTACCGTCTGTAATTGAAACTTTGTTGCTTAGTGGAGCTCAGAGCCAGCTGCTACAGCAGGCAGGAAGCTTGACTTCCTCCATCACTGGGGCAACCAAGCCTCCTGCTTGCTCCAGCTCTGTGGCTGCCATCTTGGTTGGGTTAATTTGCATATAGTTGCTATGATTGGTTGGTGGGCATGGCTTAGGGCGTAGTGAAGGTGTGGTCAGTTTGCATGTTTCTCTTTTATTAGATTAGAAGATTAGACGTGTATGTTAATACTCTAGCTAATAGTGCTTTCTACAATGTTGCAGGCAAGCAAGTCTTTTTTTTTTTTAATCCTCACCCGAGGATATTTTTTTCCATTGAGAGAGTAGAAGGGAGGGAGGGAGGGAGGAGGGAGAGAGAAATGTTGATGTGAGAGGCACATCTATTG
>NW_006299435.1:1490183-1493150 GCF_000327345.1 Myotis davidii | reverse complement strand
GAGGCGGTGCCCCAACCCCCAATCAGCCCTACCCTGAGTGTGACTGAGGGTGGCATCGCAACCTCCCAATCTGCCCTGCTCTGTGCATTACAGGGGGCAGCGCCCCAATTCCCCAATCGGCCCTGCTCTGAGCCCGACCAGGGGCTGTGGGGCAGGCATCTAGGGATTGGGCTTGCCCTCTGCCACCCGGGATCAGGCCTAAGCCAGCAGGTCATTATCCCCCGAGGGGTCCCAGACTGTGAGAGGGCACAAGTAAGACTGAGGACATCCGCCCCACCCCCATGCCAGTGCACAAATTTTTGTGCACCAGGCCTCTAGTATATATATATAATTATATATATATAATTTTGCTGTTAATAGCTTTACAATTCACACAACATACACAGTGTAGGGGAATTTCTGTTCTTATTTCTATTTAAGGAGAGAAGAGTGAGAAAAAATAGCTGACTGCACTAAAAAGAATACCATATATTCTAAATGCAGGCAGTATTAGGGCAGAAAATTATTTCATTTCTGATCAGTATACCTTTGAACTTTAATCAGAATTATATTGTTTTTTGCCACTGTAAAAAAAAAAAAAAAAAAGGCATGCCCGAGCTGGTTTGGCTCAGTGGATAGAGCATCGGCCTGTGGACTCAAAGGTCCCAGGTTCGATTCTGGTCAAGGGCATGTACCTTGGTTGCGGGCACATCCACAGCAGGGGGCATGCAGGAGGCAGCTGATCGATGTTTCTCTCTCATCGATGTTTCTAACTCTCTATCCCTCTCCCTTCCTCTCTGTAAAAAATCAATAAAATATATATATTTTAAAAAAGGCATGTGATTTAACCTTCCCTTTAAGGAGGCCTCTTTTTGTTTGCATAAATTAGTTTGGTGTTCAAGCCTTTTTTTAAAAATGACACCAGTAAGCCAAACCATTTACAACAAGTTTGGACTATTAATAGGGATTTGGAGATTTGCTTATAAATTGTTGACTTTTAATGTCTCTTTTTATTCCCTGCTATTACAGTTTACTATCCGAAATCTTTAAAACAAAAAGTTTGATCAAGTAATTCCTTGTTCTTAATGTATTCAGGTGAGGTTTATGATTGTTTAAAGATGAATAGGAAACTATTTCCTTAGTGTGTATCTGTTTAATTTATATATCCATTTTCTTCTAGGGCGAAGGAAAATCATATTGTCTAAATTTTCTTGTATTAAGTCTTAAAAAGTCAGTTATTACTGCTTCTTATTAAAGGGGTCAGAAAGGGAAGGACCAAACATTGAATATATTCGACAAGCCAGTTTCTGTGCTTCACATTTGAAGAGAGTGGGATTGGCCAAGATTTTAACCCTACTGCTTTGGGAGTGACCATAAAATATTTCTAATGAGTAGGAAAGGGGAAAGGACTTTATTTGTGCATGGCGTAGTCAGATATAGAGCAGGAAAGAGCTGTTGAGATCTGAGTGAATCCTTTGCTCCTAACTTTCAGCCTGTAAAACAGGAAGAAGCAGAGAAGTTCTCTATATTCCCAATGTTCAATAACTCCCGCTGCCTATTTTTTCAGCTGCTTCCAGACCACAGAGCAGAAGTGGAATAAGTTACAGATCCCTGTAGCTCTTTTGCTCACAGCCTTTTGCAACCGTTTCTCAGCACTTTTATTCATCACTAAACTGGTGAACTTCATACAATGACTCCCTTTCCTGTATCTCATTCTTGCAAGATGATCTCACTTGCTTTATGGAGAAGATTGAAAGAGTAGGATGAGAATTCCCTTATATTCTACCTTTGTAAATGAAACCCCAAATCCTTCAAAGACTCAAAAGTAATTCCTTGTTCTATCTACCATCTTTACCTAGGACTTGTTCTTATATAGTGGCATATATAGCATCTTCAGTTTCCTCTTCTCCACAAGCCTTTTTTTGTCCTTCAAATATTTACATACTTATGTATTCTGTTCTCAAAAATTGTCATTCTTTTTTCTTCCCTCCTAACCTTTTCTCCTGTACTTGTACATAACTTCTATTTTGTTAGTACACAACCCATGTCTATCTCTGCTTCTTCCTATTTTTAACTTAACACATTGTGGATGGATCATGAGAATTCTTGCTTCATATTACACTGTTTTACAAAGTATACTTTAAAAACATATTAGCTTGTAAGAACATGTAAAAAATAACTTCAAAATGCAATGGGTATTTAATTTTAAAGTGTGCCTTTAACATTTCTGTAAAGTGTTTTTTGTATTTGTTCAGTAGAAATTTACCTGGCCACTGGATAAAACTAGCAATAAAACTACTGGTCCTCAGGGCTCATAACTGGGTCCTTATACTCATAACTGGGTTATGGAAGATAATGATAGATTTTTTTCTAATTGAATGGACAAGTAACATGAAATATAAATTTGGCCAGAAATTCAGAGACCACGATAAGCATGGAATGTTGCAATTATAATGAAACTAGAGGCCCAGTGCATGAAATTCCTACACGGGATGGGGGGAGTCCCCTCAGCCCAGCCTGCACCTTCTCCAATCTGGGACCCCCCCGGGATCAGGCCTAAACTGGCACTCAGACATCCCTCTCACAATCCTGTACCGCTAGCTCCTAATTGCTCATCTGCGATTAGTCACCCCTTAACTCCCCCCTGCCCCCGCTGGCTTGATCACCCCTCACTGCCTCTGCCAGCCTGATCGCCCCTAACTGCCCCTGCTGCTGGCCTGGTTGCCCCTAACTGCTCCCTGCTGCTGGCCAGGTCGCCCTCAGCTGCACCCTCCCTGCTGGCCTGGTTGTTCCTAACTGCCCCCCCTCCCCCGCTGGCCTGGTCCTTACTGCTCCCCCTGCTGGCCTAGTCTCTCCTCACTGCACCCGCTCCCAGCCTGATCGCCCTCAACTAACCACCGCCCTGCCAGCCTGGTCGCCCCCAACTGCCACCCCCCTGCTGGCCTGGTCACCCCACACAGCCTGCTGTTGAGTCGTTTGGTCGTCCTT
>NW_006299435.1:1484173-1489277 GCF_000327345.1 Myotis davidii | reverse complement strand
GGCTTCTTCCTGCTTTCCAATTCGCCTCCCTGCATTGTGCCTACATATGCAAATTAACCGCCATCTTGTTGGCAGTTAACTGCCAGTCTTAGTTGGCAGTTAATTTGCATATAGCCCTGATTAGCCAATGAAAAGGGTAGCGTCGTACGCCAATTACCATTTTTCTCTTTTATTAGTGTAGATGTGCAGTTAGATTGGAATGAATTATATTATAGAGAACTTGTCAGAAGACTTTAGTGTAAATGTGGAAGGTAATAAGTAATCAAATATAGATGACATAATGGTGCATTTTAGAAAGATCTGGCAAGTACATTTATAGTGTAGCATTAGCATGGAATATATGATTATGCTTTTAGTCATTTTAGTTGGAATACTGTATCTCTAAGGAAAAAAACAAACACCAAAATGAGATTAAACTCTTTCTAAGAGCAACAAAATTTTAGGAATACCAGAATAGGAACAATGCATTGGATAAATGTTATTTGCCAGGAATAACAAATATATCACTTGCCATTGCAGTAACCCATGCTTATAAATGGCATTGATAATTGAACATGAAACTTGTTGCTGAAGAACCTAACATGTAGTCTTGAGTTCATAGAACAACTCTGAGCAGCCGATACTAATTATCTTTGGTACTGTGTCTAAACATTCTTACAATCTCTTCTGATTATTAGGTTTAGGAGTCAGGGAAAGTGCTAATCAAGATTTCATTCAAGCCCTAACCAGTTTGGCTGAGTGGATAGAGCGTCAGCTTGCAGACTCAAGGGTCCCAGGTTCAATTCCAGTCAAGGGCATGTACCTTGGTTGTGGGCACATCCCCAGCAGGGGGTGTGCAGGAGGCAGCTGATCGATGTTTCTCTCTCATTGATGTTTCTAACTATCTCCCTTCCTCTCTGTAAAAAATCAATAAAATATATATTTAAAAAAAGAAAAGATTTCATTCAAGAGTTGGGCCTTGAATGATGAGTAGGCTCTCTCCAACCTTGTTTTCTTTTGCTCTCTGACATGAACTTTGGCTTGTGGCCTTAATGTTCTCCACAAGTATCCATTATAAGTTATATCTGGGTTTGTCCATGCTGATCCTCCCAATCTGGAATATTGCTCTCACCTTCCAGCCTACCTCACTTAATCCAGATTTGATTCAAAACCTCACTAATTTATGATATAGATTCCGTTTCTCTGAATTCTGATAGTTTATCCACACCACCCCTCTTCAGATCCTTTTTCTTGTTCTCTAAATGGTCTACTTGAAGTCTATAATTAGGTTATAATTTAGTAAAATGGCTTTCTGACAGCCTCTTCTATTTCCCACAGTAATTACTTGATTGATTGTTGAGGAAATTTACATCATGTATCAGGAATGACTTAAATGTACCAATAAAAAAAAACCCCACAGCCGAAACCGGTTTGGCTCAGTGGATAGAGCGTCGGCCTGCGGACTGGGGGGTCCCAGGTTTGACTCCGGTCAAGGGCATGTGCCTGGGTTGCGGGCACATCCCCAGTTAGGGATGTGCGGGAGGCAGCTGATCGATGTCTCTCTCATCAATGTTTCTAGCTCTCTGTCTCTCTCCCTTCCTCTCTGTAAAAAATCAATAAAGTATATTAAAAAAAAAAACCCACATAAAACCTTAAACCCCCAAACCCAATAATATGCTGAAGACTGCACTATAAGTGAAATCTAGCTGATTTAAAATGTATTTTCCATTTTTTCGAAACTAAATTGTGTTTTGTGTGTGTGTGTGTGTGTGTGTCTGTGTGTGTGTTTACCACTTTCTTTAGTTCTACCTTTAATTTCCTCATTTAGATTATAGTCAGATCATTTTCTCCTCAATTTTGGTTCCAGACTAAAATTTTAGACTTTAGAGAGAAACCAAGATGGTGGCATAGGTAAACAACCACTTCAAAAATACAACTAAAAGACAAAACAGACATCATCCAGAACCACAGGAAGGTTGGCTGAGTGGAAATTCTACAACTAAAAAAGCACACTGAGACTCAGAGGAGCTGCGGAAGTAAAGTGCAGAAGTTCGGAAGCGCGTGCAGAAAGGGCTGGCAACTGAGGACGTGGTTGTCTTTTTCAATCAGGAGGGAGCCACAAGCTCCCGACGGCCCAAACTCCAGTTCCCGGAGAGTCTCTGGGGACCCAGACTCATACGGGGAGAAACTGGACTGTCTGGCAGCAGGCAGAACTCGAGGGCAGCTTTTTCTCAGAGGTGCTTGCAGGGATTACCTCAGGACACTGAGACCTGGGACCTCTTAAGGCAGGACTGAGGATCAGCCATAGCTGTTTACTCCGCCCTGTTGATTCCCTGAGTCCCTGCCCCACCCAAGCAGTGCCCAGAGGCTTTTGCATATGAATGACCTGGCCCTTTGCAATCTAAAATTAACAAACTGTAGCTACAGAATACAACACTTCACATCCATAAGCGACACACTTAAGGGGCAGACTCAGTGAGCAGCAAAGCCCCACTGAAGCAAGTCTTGCCCCATAAGGGTGTCTCTAGCACAGAAGTTCTCCCACAGTAGACACAGCTGATTCTCACAGCCAATTGGCCTGAAGGTTAATTCCTCCCAGTGATACCAACTACAATCATGGCTTAACTATAACAAGACTGTGCAAGAAGCCCACAAGTGGGTGTACCAAGAGTGTCCACCTCAGGTCATTGGGAAGACTGAGCCACTGGGCCCTATAGGACACCTAGCACACAAAGCCACTCTACCAACACAGGGAAGCATAAAAAATGGGGAGACAAAGAAACAGGACACAAATGACAGAAATGGAGGAAACCAAACTACTGGATATAGAGTTCAAAACCATGGTTTTAAGGTTTTTCAAGAATTTCCTAGAAACCGCCGATAAACTTAGTAAGACCTTCAATAAGTCTAGTGAGACCCTCAAGGATATGAAAAAGGGCCAACTAGAAATTAAGCATACACTGACTGAAATAAAGAATATTATACAGAGATCCAACAGCAGACTAGAGTATCCCAAGAATCAAGTCAAAGATTTGAAGTACGAAGAGTAAAAAACACCCAACCGGAAAAGCAAAAAGCAAAAAGAATACCAAAATATGAAGATAGTGTAAGGAGCCTCTGGGACAGCTTCAAGCGTACCAACATCAGAATTATAGGGGTGCCAGAAGAAGAGAGAGAGCAAGATATTGAAAACCTATTTGAAGAAATAATGACAAAACTTCCCCTACCTGGTGAAAGAAATAGACTTACAAGTCCAGGAAGGGCCGAGAACCCCAACCAAAAGGAATCCAAAGAGGACCACACAAGACACATCATAATTAAAATGCCAAGAGCAAAAGACAAAGAGAGAATCTTAAAAGCACCAAGAGAAAGACAGTCAGTTACCTACAAGGGAGTACCCATAGGACTGTCAGCTGATTTCTCAACAGAAACTATGCAGGCTAGAAGGGAGTGGCAAGAAATATTCAAAGTGATGAATAATGAGGACCTACACCCAAGATTACTCTATCCAGCAAAGCTATCATTCAGAATTCAAGGTCAGATAAAGAGCTTCACAGATAAGGAAAAGCTAAAGGAGTTCATCACCACCAAACCAGTATTATATGAAATGCTGAAAGGTATCCTTTAAGAAGAGGAAGAAGAAAAAGGTAAAGATAAAAATTATGCCGAAACCGGTTTGGTTCAGTGGATAGAGCGTTGGCCTGCGGACTGAGGGGTCCCGGGTTCGATTCCAGTCAAGGGCATGTACCTTGGTTGCGGGCATATCCCCAGTAGGAGATGTGATCGATGTTTCTCTCTCATCGATGTTTCTAACTCTCTATCTCTCTCCCTTCCTCTCTGTAAAAAATCAATAAAATATATTTTTAAAAGAAATTATGAACAACAAATACATATCTATCAACAAATGAATCTAAAAATCAAGTGAATAAATAATCTGATGAACAGAATGAACTGATGATTATGATAGAATCGGGCATAGAAAGGGAGTGGGCTGACAATTCTTGAGGGGAAAGGGGTGTGGGGGGTTTGGGAAGAGACTGGACAAAAATCGTACACCTATGAATGAGAACAGTGGTCGGGGGGGTGACGGCAGAGGGCGGGGTGGGAACTGGGTGGAGGGGACCTATGGGGGGAAAAAAGAGAAACAAGTGTAATAATCTGCACAATAAAGATTTAATTAAAAAATTTTAGACTTTAATGCCTAAAGTTGTTCTTGCCTAAAAGATGAGTACTATTTAAGATGCTTGTTTTATATTGTTGTTAACTATTTTATAAAAGCGAGGGAGGGCCTAAAATACCTATGTAACCTTTTCAATGAGACCTATGGAGTTTTTGGAGCCAGTTTAGCCCTTATTATTCCTCATGCAATAATAGTTAATAAATCCACAAGTTTCCATTTGTATCATCTGGTTTACAGAATGACAATTTGGGAAATTTTTTAAATCGCAACGTTTTCGGGGGCGGGCATGAGGAGTGGGGGCATGAGTAATGGCAGTCTTGAGTGCCCCTACTTTCCTCATGCCGTCCCCTTCTCTCCCTGCCCAAGTTTCTGGCAGCAACAGTGTTAAGAAGCCTAAATTTAAAGCTTAATTCAATCCTCCAGTACTGAGAAAAGAAGGAAGAGAGAAGTTTTTGTGAGGAGCGTTGTCCTAAAGATAGTTTTGTAGAGGCATTTTAAAAATGCTTCTGGCGGCTGTTGCAGATTTGTGTTTTCTTTTCCCTTTAAAACCTCGGGGGCGGAGTCAAGCGCCTGAATGCGTGGAGGGCTCCGCAGCCCTGTCCGTCAAGAGAAAGGTCCGGGGTCTGGAAGTCCCTTTCCCCGCCCACCCACCAGCCTAGCCGCGCATGCGCGGAGCCGGCGGGTTGGGTAGTTGTCGGCCGGGAAATGGCGGCCGCGGGCTTGGTCGCTGTGTCCACAGCTGCAGAACATTCTGGCCCCGTAGCGTCGGGAGGCAACCTCTCTGGTGTTAACTGCGGCCCAAGCGCCGGGACAGGTCCCGGTCCTGGCCCGGGCTCGTGGAGCCGTTCCCTCGATCGAGCGCTGGAGGAGGCGGCGATAACCGGGGTGCTGATCCTGAGCGGCCGGAAACTGAGGGAGTTTCCCCGGGGAGCGGCCAACCACGAC
>NW_006299435.1:1481359-1484054 GCF_000327345.1 Myotis davidii | reverse complement strand
GGGTAACGGGGGGAAGGCGCCTGCCCCAGCCCACCCGGTTCCCGTGTGCGGGCCAGCCCCGAGCTCGGGGCGAGGCGGACAGCGGCATCCCCGGGGAAGACCGCAGGGGACGGTCGGGCGGTGGTCTCCTCTCCTCGAAAGTTACCGTCGGCCGCTGCCGAGATAGCCGCGCGCCCCGCCCGGTCTCTGCAGGCCGAGCGGACCGGGGAGCCCACTAGGAAACCGACTTGCCAGATTGGGGCTGTAGCGCGCTTACTCAGACCACAGTCGGTGCGTTATCCGGGATCTCCCATCTCGGCGCTGAAGTTTCTTGCAGTGGTTTTTCGTGTGAACCCGGACGCTGTAACTGTACTTTATCTCGTTGAGTGACCAAATGTACTTGTAAGAATAACTCGAGCCCACTTCACACTTACTTCTGCCCCACTGTCCTTATGCCCGCCCCCGGAAACGTTGAAAGAAGAAAACTACTTTGAAAAGATACATAGGTTGCCTACCATGTCTGTATTTAATGCGTTTAAAAAACAAGCATTATTTTGCTTTATACATATTTTTGAACACAGGAAAGATAATAAGGAATTAGGTTTTCATTTGGAGAGAACAGTGTCTGGAGACTGAGGTGTTCACCACATTATTCTTCTCTTGTGTTTAAAGTATAACTTCCTCAGAGAAACAGAGTGTAAACAGTCTATTCATGTTTTGCACAAATACAAAGGAGAAAAAAAATCACCCAGTTTGTATAGAATGGTGTAGTTTATATTTTATTTTCATATAGTGTTTTGCGACCGAAGAATGTGTCACGTTTATTTCATTTTATTTACCTTATTTTATTTATCTTTATTTTAAAATCTCCAGTTTAACACCTTCCTATGTCTGTACACTCATTAAAGACTGATACGTATTGCATATGATGAGCTCATGTTAGAAAAATAAACAGAATGTTAATGTTAAACTACTTCAGGAAACTTCTTTCCAAAGAAACTTTTGCTCTAGTGTAAAATAGAAGAAATTAAATGTCTACTTATCTAATCTCTTTCTGGAAATAGTTGTACTGAATATAGTTTGTATTTTTTAGTGAATGACATTAAAGTTAAACTATTGCTAAGGTTAATATGAACAGCCACTTGCCTTTTGCATGTGTTCTGATTGATAACATCTAAAATTATCATGTGTATCCCATATCTGATTCTGTTCAGGAGATGGTTAGCATAGTGATTTCATATTGGTGTGAGTCATTTCATATTACTACATTAAGCCTGAAGCTAAAAACAAGTTGATTACAGGAGTTTATCTAGTTCATTACCTTACTTTTAAATAATTGTAAGACCAAAGTGTTTTTGCCTTTAGAAAATATTTTAACTAACAAAGAAAACCCAAGAGTATTTATGAAAACCAATAAATAATCCCAGTGAATTTTTCTTTGTGCCCTGAATTTTTAATTTCTCATTATCCATGTTTATTTTATTATTTTAATAGTTTATATATAAACCACAATTTTTGATGGTTGACATTTATCTGGTCAAAAAGTCTAAAAAAGGGAAAAAAGATAAAAAGGGGGGGAAAAAGACTGCAGGGTATTTTCTAACCTGTTAGGCTAAGTTCATTTTAATAAGGTAGAAATACCACTTATTAAGTATAAGAAAGCTTTGGTAGACCTTGTACAAAAACACTGAATTATTATTTTCAATCAGATAGTTTGATGTGGATAAACATTTATTGCGTTTTCAGTGCTATTCAGTGTGTTAGGTGTTTTAAAATACATTGCCTTGTTAAATGCTTAACAACCAGTGGATTAAATATTATTGCATATGAGCGATTACTCAGCATTTACAGATGAGGAATCACTCAGAGAAAGTCATATAACTAGTATTAGTGGTAGAATTTCAGCCTAGGTCCATCTAATTCTTTCCTCTTTATCACATAGCCTCCTTATGTACAGACAGGTATTACCATTCCAGTTTTTACAGGTAATGAAACCAAGATTTGGAGAGAGAAGATAATTTGCCCAAAGATCTGTAGCTAAAGGCCAGGAGAGGTGATATTAGCCAGGATTTGAGCCTAGTTTGAGGTAACTCCAAAACCATAGTCTGTTAAAACAGCTACTTAGATGAAGTCAGACCCAGCCTATTAGCTAAAGTGTTTTGTTTAGATCAGGGGTCCTCAAACTACGGCCCGCAGGCCACATGCAAATACAAATATTGTATTTGTTCCCGTTTTGTTTTTTTACTTCAAAATAAGATATGTGCAGTGTGCATAGGAATTTGTTCATAGTTGTTTTTTTTAAAACTATAGTCCGGCCCTCCAACGGTCTGAGGGACAGTGAAGTGACGCCCTGTTTAAAAAGTTTGAGGACCCCTGGTTTAGATCCTATAGGAAATTTAAAGCCAAGAAAATTATTTTAATACTGCCACACAGTTCTTTGATAATATAGGGTGTCCGAAAATTCACGCAAGAAGTAATTTTGATAGAAAACACAGGTTTATAATTAAAAATTGTAAATTTTTTATTGACTCATAAATTATACAGTATAGGGTTATGTATGGAATAGCACATCGGGTAAATGGCCTCCACGGCTTTGCTGGCACATAGGCAAAGCCGTGGTCTTCATTGGTCTTCATTGTCCCTGCTCCTGGGCCACAATTGGTACTTGGTAATGCTTATCAAATTGAAGGGATTGAAATCAAAGAGCCAATGTACA
>NW_006299435.1:1470688-1481076 GCF_000327345.1 Myotis davidii | reverse complement strand
AGGGAAATTTTCTCAAGGTTCACTCCCACATGTATTACCACCTCCCCAAACCACTCTAGACCTACTCTTGTACATATTTCTTCTCTGCTAGTATGGGAAGAACTATGTCTGCTCCTCTCCAAGTCTCCTTCGTTCTCTCCAGGATTTTATATTTTCCTAGGGCATTTTGCATTTTCAACTACTCCCTCTCCAAGGATATCACACCTTTCTCCACTGGTTCCCTCCTCCCAAACTACAAGCATGCTTATTCCTCTTCCCCAATACATAAAATTCTAACAAATCTATGTACATGTCTGGCCAAATTCTGAATTTCTCAACTACAAAAACTGTCATATTTATCCTATCTCCTGACTGCATAGCCTGGTTCCTAGCTTAGTGTGGGTTTTCAAAAAATATCTGACAAATGAATGAATGAATACATGAACAACCATCCTCTATGCAAAAGTTAAATAGTTAGCTGAACACATTTTAATGATGCCAAATAATTGGATTCTATTTAGAAAAATAAAATAAAAGTGGATGTTTGGTTTCATGAAAGATAAAGTTTATAAAATCAAAATAGTTTATAGTTAATTATTTGGATACTAAAATTTCTGAAAATAACCCAGCTGACATGACCAGGAGGTCATGGTTCGATTCCCAGTCAGGGCACATTCCTGGTTTGTGGGCTCAGTCCCCAGTGTGGGGCATGCAGGAAGCAGCTGATCAGTGATTCTCTCTCAGCATTGATGTTTCTATCTCTCTCCCTTTCCCTTCCTCTCTGAAACCAATAAAAAAATTTTTTAAAAAAAGGAAAGGAAAATATACAAATGCTGATTAAATTGATTTTTTTTTTTTAAAGACAGAATCTGTCAAAGATTACTGAGCTATTTAGAACCTGGAGGACTAGGAAACATAGTAATGCTACTGATAATAACAGTAGCTAACATTTAGTGAGCTATTAGCATGTTCCAGGTATTATACTAAGCTGTATATGTAAAACATGCACATATAACAACCGTATGAATTATAAGTACTGTTTTAACCCTATTTTACACATAAAAAATGGAGACAAGATTAATCTGATCAAGGTTATTATTCTCAGCTAATAAATGGCAGAGCTGGGATTCAAATTCAGGTACATCTGATCCTAAAACTTGTTTTTTATCACAAGACATACTGACAAAGAAGTTTGGTACACATACACATAATTTATTTGTTTTGCATGATACCTTTAAAGGGCTGGTGGTAGTACATCTAGTTAATCATGTACAACAAATACAAATTTAAATGTGGAGTTTTAAAGTTAGAGCTCCAGCATAAATTTGAGAAAGTCATAATAGTTTATTAGACACTTGGAGAAAGAATGTAGAGTGGAAAAGCTGGTCACTGACAACCATGGAATATTCATTTATTTAAAAAGGCAGCTGAAACCGGTTTGGCTCAGTGGATAGAGCGTCAGCCTGCGGACTGAAAGGTCCCAGGTTCGATTCCGGTCAAGGGCATGTACCTGGGTTGCGGGCACATCCCCAGTAGGAGATGTGCAGGAGGCAGCTGATCGATGTTTCTCTCTCATCGATGTTTCTAGCTCTCTATCTCTCTCCCTTCCTCTCTGTAAAAAAATCAATAAAAAAATATTTAAAAAAAAACGCAAAAAGAGGAATTAGCCTGTTTCATAACTAGGCCTATACTAGAATTCTGAGAATCCTAAAAGCCAAAGGAATCAAAGTAATCTAAATTATTTTATACATGAGAAGTATAACCTCACAGAGGTTAAATATCTTTAAGATTATATAGTGATCCTTACAACAAATAGAATGTTTCTATTATTGTCAACAATAACTGAAGTTATTGTAACTAATGTGCGGAGGTGGGAATGGAGTGAATTTCTTTAAGTTCTTGCTGAACTCAGTCAAACTTTATAAACATTTGGTCTCATCAGAATGATTTAAAAGTTTGTAAAGCATTAGCACACACAATAAACAAGAAGCAATAAAAAAAAGATATAGTGAGGTGGTGCTGTTTCACAGAAGGCAGGCAAGTGTAAGGGTCTTAATTGAAGCTGTAAGAAATCTCTTTGAATGGAAGACAGAAAACAAGAAAACAAGGACTTAGCTTTGGGGGAAAGCCTAGAGTTGAAAGCAGAAGGGGAAGGAAGACTAAGGTTGCACACAAAGAAAGAAAAATTGAAATGTAGTGGTGAGACAATTTAATGCAGTCCTGTTGAAGCCATGAGAATTGAGACTTTCAACAAATGGATACTTATTTCCTAGGTTAAAAAAAAAATGACGATTGCTAAAAGGCCATTTAATTTTTTAAGGAAGCAATTCATAACCCACAAAATTATGAGCTCGTTAGTCTTGGAAATATGTACTGACTGGCGTGTCAAGTCTTAAGAGGAAATCATATTTTTCTTGGAATCCTATTTATGTATATTTTGTAACAAATACAATAGATATACTGAATTTTTGTAGAACAGTACTGTCCAATACGGTAGCTACTAGCGATAGGTGGTTATTAAAATAAAATTCAACAATTTGGTTCTTCAGTAGCACTAGCCACATTTCAAGTGCTTAATAGCTACGTGTGTCATATTGAACAGCATAGACAATAGAACTCTTGTATCATCGCAGAAAGTTATGTTGGACAGTGATGTTGGGGCATACTATCTTGAACAGAATTGAAATTTTCTTCTGTATTACTACTTTATAAAATCATACTCCTTTTGGAATTGTTTTTTCAGTATTCATGAATACAGTGAGCCACCATGATGACAGTAGCTGAAAACATTGTTAAATAATGGTTGAGAAGGGAGAGGCAAAGGGAGGAGGTGGCAACAAATGGGGCTCAATCATAATTACTAGTTCCTTGCTAGCATCTTAGGGTCAGGGGTGATATTTAATTTTTTCTTTTAGAAATAAAATCTTATTAGCAGTGACTGCCATTTAAGCATGTCATCTTCGTTAATAGAAGCATTAAGTGTATATTTGACACATTTACCATCCACTGAGTGTTATGTATTCAAATCATGAAGAGTCTTTTAAGAGCCTTAGAAATGAGGAAAGAGTAGAAAACAACAAAGCTAATTTTATTAATCAGACTGGTTCGATTTAGTAGACTTTAAAAGACATCTCTTCTGATATTAAGAGTTGTACATGCTCGTTATAGTTTAGAAAGTTATAAAGAAGACACTAAAGATGATTCATAATTCCAGATACCAGAGATAACTAGTAGTAAACACTGGTTTGAAATCTTCCAAAAATTTTCATTAATATACATATCCTCACTTTTTTTAAATTATAAAATGAGATCATACAGAGGCTTTTATCATCTAATCTTTTTATTACATGAAAGACAATATCAGAAGGGGGGAGGTTGGGGGTTAATGGGGGGGATGAGGACACATTTGTAATACCTTAACTAATAATAAAAATAAATAAATAAATAAATAAAAGACAATATCAGAAAATAGCGATCAGCATAATTTTCAGTAGTAGTTCACTGAATAAATAACTGTCATTTAATTTACCCTGTTGATGCACATTGGGATTTTTAACTTTCACTATTACAAATGATATTGCTCAGAATAGCCTAATATGTATGTCTTTGCAGACTTGTCTAATTATTTCCTTAGGATATATTTCTAAAAGTGTAAAAGATACTTATTTTAAAGGTATGCACAGCCCTGGCCAGCTTGGCTCAGTGTATAGAGCATCAGCCTGCGGATTGATGGGTCCCAGGTTTGATTCTGGCCAAGGGCACATGCCCGGGTTGCGAGCTCGATCCCCAGTGGGGGGTGTGCAGGAGGCAGCCGAGCAATGATTCTCTCTCATCATTGATGTTTCTATCTCTCTCTCCTTCTCCCTTCCTCTCTGAAATCAGTAAAGAAATATATATTTTAAAAAAATAATAATAATAAAAGGTATGCACAATTTTAGTGTTTTTATATAGATTGTGAAATTGTTCTTCCAGAATGGTTATTCAGCTTAGATTTATGCCAACAGTACCTGAGTTGTCTTCACTTTGCACCCACTGGTCTTGTCATTCTTTTTGATTTTCCACATATCTCTCTCTAAACAGTGTGTATGTATTAATCACATAAATTTTTTTTAAAATATATACTTTATTGATTTTTTACAGAGAGGAAGGAAGAGAGATAGAGAGTTAGAAACATTGATGAGAGAGAAACATCGAGCAGCTGCCTCCTGCACATCTCTCACTGGGGATGTGCCCGCAACCCAGGTACATGCCCTTGACCGGAATCGAACCTGGGACCCCCCAGTCCGCAGGCCGACGCTCCATCCACTGAGCCAAACCGGTCTCGGCACATAAATTTTTTAATGAAGTCCCTCTAACCTCAGAGGAGGTCTGGGGTGCAGAGTTTTAAGTTGCCTCAGTAGGAAACTTGAAATTTGAAGGCTTGAAATTTTCTTAGAAACTCCACCCTATACAGGGGAGGGCAAAAGTAGGTTTACAGTTGTAAATAAATACAAATAAATAATACAGTAATAAATAAATAATAATACAAAAAAATAACCTCTGTGTTTCACATACTCACAACTGTATACTTTGGCCCACCCCTGTATTTTCATGCTTGTTAATACAGATCTATGGTTTCAAATGACCAACTATTAGGGAAGATCAACCAAATAAGTTTCTATAAGGTTTATACTGTTGTTTTTCTGTAATCTAGCCCCCCACCCCCAACCGTGCCTATATCAGTGTCAAAACTATGGATATATTGTATATAATACTACTTTTTGTAGCACAGTTTCTATGGCTATATGCATATTGAATTGAAATGTGGGATGCTAGCCCTAACTGGTTTGGCTCAGTGGATAGAGCGTCGGCCTGCGGACTAAAAGGTCCCAGGTTCGATTCCGGTCAAGGGCATGTGCCTTGGCTGTGGGCAAATCCCCAGTGGGGGGTGTGCAGGAAGCAGCTGATCGATGTTTCTCTCTCATTGATGTTTCTAACTATCCCTCTCCCTTCCTGTCTGTAAAAAATCAATAAAATATATTTTTAAAAAAAGAAATGTGGGATGCTAAGAACACATCTCAGGAAACAACATTTATAAGTTCCTTTCTTATCATTTTACCTCTCATTTGAAATAAGAAATCCTTTGACTTGTTACTTAATGTCCTTCCCCCCCACCCCTTCTGCAGCACACATGTATACACACACATACACACACTTAATATAGAGAGGCAGGGATCATGGGGAAGATCATGGCTATTGAGTATAAAAGCATCCGAAATAAGATTTAAATTTATGTTTCAGGAGGAAATATCTAAACTCAACTGTAGTGACATTGTTTTTTAAATAGAAGAGTAAATAGTAGGATGGTGCCTTTAGGAGGGGTATGAAGATGAGTCAAATCACCACAAGCTCAGTGTTGAGATTAGAAGGATGGTAACAGCGTTGGGCCCAAGGATTTTCTAGGGTTCATTTCCTTATACAGTGGCTGTTTTGGGGGAGCTGGGTAGTTAATATCTCATATTACATGAAATACTTTTTAAAAAATACTGCATTTAAGTAGTAACATAAATGTTCATTTTCTTCCTGTTCATTTATAAAACAGTTATTCATCCAAGAATGGGGGAAAAAATATAGTAAGTATGTCATTTCATACAACATTATTTTGAGTTCTTGAAGTAACCAGCAATATCAAATGCAGTGCTACTAATCTATGCTAATAATAGAGGAATATGCAAATTGTCTGGGATGCCGTCACAGTAACAGTAATGACCAAACAACAGGCTGCCTGGGGCGACCGGGCTGGCAGGGGGTTAGTGCGTCGGGCGACAAGGCCGGCAGGTTGGGCAGGTGGGGGTGATCAGGCCAACATGGGGAGCTGTTAGGGGCATCCAGGCCGGCAGGGGGGGCGGGGGCCAGACCAGCAGGAGGGCAGTTAGGGGTGATCAGGCCAGCAGGCAGAGGCAGTTAGGAGCAGTCAGGCAGGCAGGCAGGTGAGCAGTTAGGAGTCAGCGCTCCCGGATTGTGAGAGGGATGTCCCGGATTGAAGAGGGTGCATGCCTCTCTCCTGTGCACAAATTTTGTGCATTGGGCCTCTAGTTTTAAAATAATAAACTAGTCCTAAATATTTCAGATATTTCCTTACTTTTGTAACTGTTGTTAATCCTCACCTGAGGCTATTTTTCCATTGATTTTTAGAGAGAGTGGAATTGAGGAGGAATGAGAGACACATTAATTGGTTGCTTCCAGCACGCCCCCTACTGGGGATGGAGCCCACAAGCCAGGCGTGTGCCCTGACTGGGAATCTAGTGACCTTTTGGTGCATGGGATAACACTCAACCAACTGAGCCACATGGGCCAGGGCAGATTAGTACTCTTAATTATATCTGCAAAATCTCTTCTGCCTCATAAGGAACATAATCAAAATATATTTCATATTCACAGTCCCAGGGATTAGGGTAGAAAATATTGGGAGGTCATTTTTGGATTCTTCCTGCTAAAGAGGGTTCTCTCTTGCTCTCTTTTTATTGTACAACAGCTAGTACAATGCCCTCTGAGTATTTATTGAATGTGTGTTATGTACATCGGATAAATGGTTGAATGAGAAGGGGAAAACAGAAAATGATGAAGTGCCCATTCACTTTCTTAGCTTTGGAAATAGTGACAACTGACTTTTGTGTGACTGGGTTTAATGGGGACCCTGAGGGCTTCAATCATGGTAGAATTCAGTCAGAATATACTTAAGGATAATTCCAGTGAAGAGGCTTCCTTTTGATGTCAAAAAGTCAGGCTTTTAGACCCTCTAATTGGTGTTATAGAGGATGAGAGGATTTACATGTACTAAGAGTCAGTCCCCAAAAATGTAACCAGTGGCAATGAGAATTTTTAGGTCTTTGAAATTTTTCAAAATAAGACCTTGATTTGTTAATAAAAGAAAATAAATTTTAAACTCTCAGTGACGTTGGCTTTCCATGTATATTGAATATTTATAATGAATAATTATGCAAGTCTCCGTTGTCTGAAGAAAATCTTAGCCTGATAACTGATGCTTTTTCTAATTTTTTTTATTATTATTTTTTTTGCTTTTTCTAATTCAGTAACATTGTGATTTCTGGTCATCTGTTATCAAGTGACAAATGAAGCTTAATTTTCAACTTTTAGTATGCATAAAATAACCTGTGGCACTTTTTAAAAAAAATGTATATTCCTGGTTCCAGACCCTAGAGAGTCTAATTGGGGCGAACTGGGGCTAGGTGCATAAACTTCCTTTTTTAACAAGAAGTCTGGTGGTTCTAGGGCAGATGGTCTACGAACCTCCAGTGGAGAAATTCTTTCTTAGATTTTTGCTACTTTACTCTAAAATTCATTTAGGAAGACAATAATTTTTCACATCCTAAACTTCTTGATTAGGCAAGCCAAAGATTTTATTTCAATTTAAAATGTAAAACACATACTTTATTTTGCAAAATTGGACACTTTGGTATAGAATTAACACTTGAAAGATAGGTTTGTTTGTTTTAAAAAGTGTCATTAAAGACTCTTTTCTAGGATTATCTCAGGATTTTTTTCTTTCTTTTTTTTAATTCTGAGAGTACCCTTAGTTTCTTTTTAATATCTGCAATCTGCATTAATTAGGAGAAAAGAAAGGTGAACAGAGTTGCCTACCTCCTGTTCTTTCAAGTGTCTGCAGTATCCCAAATCCTAATTCCAGGGATTCTATTATCATTTTAGCCAATGATTCCTATAGGAAAAAATGTTGACAACAAATGTATGTTTATTTACATTATATGCATGTACTAATATACTAAAATTATATGTATTTTAAATTATACATAAATATAAAATTGGAGAAATTAAACATAAGTAGAAATAAAAATTTTACTGTTTTTCTTCCATGCTCCAGTGGATCATTTTGTGTATCCCCTGGATAACAGGTTCACACTCCTCCTTTGAGACAATTGATTCAGACAGTGGTTAGCCTCTTAGTGATCTTCAAGTAGGAGAAAGAGAATTCAATATTAAGTATTTGAAAGCATTACTTTGAGGCAGTATGGGAAATGGGAGACAGTCTGAGATGTGGAGTTCAAGGTTAGAGAGCCTATAACCTTTTCAGAAGGAAAGGGTATTGGAAGACAAAGACTGAAGACATTTCTTGAAGCAGTGCTGTAAATAAGGGATTCCTTGTATAGCATGTATAAAACAAACCAGTGTGTATGTGAAGTGGAGGTTAGAATAGTTTGTAAAGGCTGAGCTGCTTCCATGGATTTGGTGTGATTGCTTGGGGTAGGAACCATGTTACTTTAGGAGTAAGAAGATTTGGATGTTTCAGCCTTGATTCTTTAGTATTTAGTTGTTTGACCTAAATCAGTCTTATCTTTCCTCATTGAAATCTTAAAATTTAGAAGGCTTAGTGATTGGAGGAATCTCAGAGGTTGTGCTTTGGCATGGGTATGAGTTAAATTGTGCCCCTCCCCCAAAATGGCTTCAACTAGAATCAACTTTGATTCTGTGGTGTATTCATTTAACAAACAATTTTAGTCATGACCTTGTTCCTGAGGTCCAGACATATATTTTAGTTGCCTGCTTGATATTTTCACTAGATGTCTAAATAGACATCATAAATGTACCTTGAACAGAAAGAATTCTTTTTAAAAATATATAGATTTTCATTGATTTCAGAGAGAAAGGGAGAGGGAGAGATAGAAACATCAATGATGAGAGAGAATCATTGATCTGCTGCCTCTTGCACGCCCCCCACTGGGTATCAAGCCCGAAATCTGGGCATGTGCCCTGACCAGGAATTGAACCGTGACCTCCTGGTTCATAGATCGACACTCAACCACTGAGTCATGCCTGCTGGACGAGCAGAAAAGATTCTTGATTTGTTTCCCCTACTACCTTCCCCTTAAAAAGAGGTAGAAAGAAGAAACTTACATCAAAAACCTGTTCTTGTAGTAAATGACACTATCATTTATTTATTGAGGTGGAACGCATCTCAATTAGTGTTGAGTAATTAATGCCATTATTCCACCATCCGTGTATCCAAGGCAAGTAGCTCAGGCCTCAAATGTGGGAGTCATCTTTTATTTTCTCTATTTCTCCCATCCTCTTGAGTCTATTAGCAAATCATCTGCTTCAACATATCTTAAATCTGTTCATTTCTCTCTGCCTCTCCTGCTTAACTCTAGCCTAAGCCCCATGATCTGTTGCCATGAGCTACTGCAGAAGCCTCATAACTAATTTTATTTCTACTCTTACCATTTGAAAGCATTCATACAGCAGCCAAAAATGATAGTATTTTTAAAATGTCAATTGGATCATGTCACTTCCCTTTAAAATCAAACTAACAATTTCATGGCACTATCCACTGGCCTTTTTAAAAAAGACATATTTTTATTTACTTCAGAGAGAATGGAAGAGAGGGGGTGGGGAGGGAGAAACATCAGTGATGACAGAGAATCATCTATCACCTGCCTCCTACACACCCCACACTGGGGATCAAGCCTGCAAACCAGGCATGTGCCTTGATTGGGAATCAAACCATGACCTTCTGGTTCACAGGTCGATGCTCAACCACCTAGCCACACTGGCCAGGCTATCGACTGCCTTTTGTATAAAATTCAAATGCCTTACCAGGATCAAAAAAGTCTGTGTCTCTTCAATAAATGGTGTTGGGAAAATTAGACAGGTACATGCAAAAAAAATGAAACTAGACCACCAACTAACACCATACACAAAAATAAACTTAAAATGGATAAAAGACTTAAACGTACAATGGAAACCATAAAAATCTTAGAAGACTCCATAGGCAGCAAAATAACAGACATATGTCATAGCACTATCTTTACTGATATAGCTCCTAGGACAATGGAAACTAAGGAGAAAATAAACAAATGGGACTACATTAAAATAAAAAGCTTCTGCACAGCAAAAGAAACCATCAACAAAACAATAAGAAAGCCCACTGCGTGAGAGAACATATTGCCAATGTTATCTCCGATAAGGGTTTAATCTCCAAAATTTACAGGGAACTCATACAACTTAACAAAAGGAAGATAAACAATCCAATCAAAAAATGGGCAAAGGACCCAAGTACACACTGTTCAAAAGAGGATGTACAGAAGGCCAAGAGACATATGAAAAATGCTCAAAATCATTAATCATCGGAGAGATGCAAATCAAAACGACAATGAAGTACCATCTCACACCTGTCAGAATGGCTATCATAAACAAATCAACAAATGACAAGTGCTGGCAAGAATGTGGAGAAAACGGAACCCTCATGTATTGTTGGTGGGAATGCAGACTGGTGCAGCCACTGTGGAAAACTGTATGGAATTTCCTCAGAAAATTAAAAAATGGAACTCCCATTTGACCCAGTAATCCCACTTCTAAGAATATATATATTTTTAAAGTGTATTTGTGGAGTGGAG
>NW_006299435.1:1465536-1470387 GCF_000327345.1 Myotis davidii | reverse complement strand
TTTAATAAACTTTACTTAAAGTTTTAAGTCTTAGTTAAACTATAGTTACGTTGAATAAAACTTGATATCATACTTAATAATGATATTATTTATTGATAAAATTAAATTCCTTACAATTTAACTCCCCCGCACTGCGTATCCTGCGGCCCGCCTGCGCCATGTCTTCTGCCGACTGACTGACGGACACCCCCCACTTCCGAACCACTTCTTCAAAATAGACTCGCTCAGGCCGAAAACTGACTCCTGCACATGGGCCAAGAAGTTTCAATCACACTGTACATGGGCTCCCGCACGTGGTATTTTGTGGAAGAGCCACAGTCAAGGGGCCAAAGAGCCGCATGTGGCTCACGAGCCACGGTTTGCCGAACACTGTGCTAAGCGAATAAGCCAGTTGGAAAAAGATACATATCACATGATCTCATTCATTTGTGGAATATAATGAACAATATAAACTGATGACCAAAAATAGAGCCAGAGGGAAAATATATTTTAGAATATAATAGAAGTAATCCTGCTATTTGCAGATTTTTAATATTTCCTGCAACTTTTGTGATATACTATGTTAGTACAGTTTTGGTAATATTATATTTAAAATCTTTTTTTCTTGAAATATTAATGTTTATTGGATATAATATATTTAAAATTGTTTTTCTTGAAATATTAATGTTTATTGCATATAAATGGCTAATTATTTTGTATCTACAATCTCGTAATAGATTTATTTTGTATATTGTAAAAAAAAAAAGCCTATGTATAACCTCTGCTTGCTTCTTAAGCCTTCACTGGATTCATTCTTGGACCTAGCTCATTAAATCTTACTACACTTACACTTTTCTTCTTTCTCTTCATTAAACACATCAAACTTGAAAATAGACCTTGTCCTATCAATTATCTCTTTTATATTCTATTCTATTCATAGAATGCCCTTTTCCTTCATAGCCTTTGCACTTGATATCTTCTATTCACAGAATGCCCTATCTCCAAGTCTTTGTGTGATTGTATGTCTCTCGTTCTTTAGATTTTTAGCTCAAATATGAGTTATTACATATAAAGCACTTAGGAATAATTAGTCATTTTTAGTGACCAATAAATGTTAATCCCTCCCCCTCAAAACTCACCTCTTTGGAGAGGTTCATGATAAATTCTCTCTAGGTACCTTGAACCACTTTTCTTCAATATTCTTTATTTCCTTCATAGCATGTCTCTATTTATTGATTGTTCACTCCTTTATAATATAAGCTTCAGTGGAGTAACAACCTTTTCTAGCTGTATCTCCAGCATTTACAATAGTGTGTCATATAGTATACCCTCAGTAGTCCTTTATTTTCTTTTAAAAAAATATATTTTATTGACTTCAGAGAGAGAGAGGTTTCTGAATACCCCATGTCACATAAGCTGACTAAATTGAGCACTCTCAACATTAGTCTATTAAAAAAGAGAAAGGACCTTTTGGGAGTGTGGTAAACAAAGAAGTAGGCTATAACACCAGTTACTTTGTTCCTAGGATATAGTAGGCTTATGATCTGGGCATATCGTGTATATGTATATGGCTAGAAGTTAAATACGATATTTAACTTCTAGCCATATACATATGGCAAGCCTTTGGGCCCCTGCCAAAGTTATGCAAATAAGGTAAAAAAAATAAAATAGCCTTAGTATGTCATCCTAATAGGTGTAGTTGGGATCCCAGCCTATGCAGAAATCCTAGCCTGTGTCCAGAACTCAACCTTGTATTATTATCCCCCCACCCCACTTCTATAATGAAGATAGGGTCTTTCTACACAAAATTGTTATACAGTAAGCAGGCCCTTACTTCTCATTGGTATATTTGTTTCTAATACTTGGTTTTGGAAGCCTTATTATTACTGCTTTAATTGCTTGTTTTGCTTTTGGAGACATTGTTTAGTAACAATAGGAACTAATCATTCTTGAGGTCAGATCAACAAGACCAGCATAGGTTTATTAATTTTAGTAGTAAGACTTCATCAAATTTAGAACATCAATTAATTTTGATAATTGACAAACTAAGGAATTTACCTAAATTCTAGAGGTCTAATTTTGAAGGGTGAATATTTTAAAATATTCATGGTCACAACTTTGCATTTGGAAGTCCTAGTAATGTTACTTGCTGCTGTATAGAAATTTTATGTCATTCTCCCCACCATACTTTGTTTTAAACCAGTGATGGCGAACCTATGACACGCGTGTCAGAGGTGACACGCAAACTCATTTTTTTTGGTTGATTTTTCTTTGTTAAATGGCATTTAAATATATAAAATAAATATCAAAAATATAAATCTTTGTTTTACTATGGTTGCAAATATCAAAAAACTTCTATATGTGACACGGCACCAGAGTTAAGTTAGGGTTTTTCAAAATGCTGACACGCCGAGCTCAAAAGGTTTGTCATCACTGTTTTAAACTGAAAAGCTGCCTTTTACTTTTTAGGAACCATTGCATGGGTGTGGGGTGGAGAGAAGTAAAGCTTTGATCACAATATGAAAATGTTATTAAAAGTTTTATTAAATACTTCTCTTCTTCAAAATGTGCTAGAAAAAATTGTTCATGAGTACTATTTCAACCAGGAGAAAATAGGAACAACTGTACCATAGTTTAAATGAAATGAAAATACCCAGTGTGAGAAATGAGGTGAGCTCCACCCCCCTCCTCCCCCCCAAGTCAGGGGTCCTGGTAGAATACAAAGCATACTTGGGAGCCAGGCAGCAAGGCAAACATCTTTACTTCTATGTAGAAGGGTGTGCACACATGGTCTGGAAGCCTGTGCACACCGAGCAGGTGGTCTGCTCAGTATTTATAACCCCTGACACACGTGACCTGTCCTTTGCTCTTGATTGGAGCTCAGGTGCATAGTCTTTCGCGATTGGCTAATTCAAAGGGAGGGGTTGGCCTTTGCTGTTTCAAGATGGCACCCCTCATGTGGCCAACATGGCGGCTGTCGAAACTTTTCTTTGACAGAAAAGATAATTTGTTTATTCTCACACCCAGTATTGCAATGAAAAATAAAAATCCATTTACCCAGATCTAGTTGTGATGAAAATAGATGACATTGTTTACATTTTAGGACTTTGTCAATAAATAGTCACAAAGTTAAATACTAATTTGTGGTCAGGCAGAGCTTCTTGAGATAAAAAACAAACAAAGCACCTTAGAAAGTAGCTAGAAACATCTTGTTTTAAGATATGGAGAAATCAACAAAAGCATTTACATAAAATCAGTGTTTAGAAATTTTACACAACTGCAAAATAGAAGTTTGGGTTTGAAGTCAAATTTGAACATTTAAATATGAACAATAAGACCAAATCATTATCCAGTAAGAGCTTGGGAAACTTTGGGTATCATTAGTGAGCTAGAATATACAAAATTACCAATGTGATTTCGTCCAAACTACATTAGGACTCCTGGGTTCATTGGTTTTATAGAATGACTTAATTGCAGAAAAAAGATTGTTTGGATATCACTTTGTCTTAATCCTTTTGTTGAATAAAATAACTTTTCTTTTTTATCAGTAAGCTTCTTAGTTTGATTTCACAGTTACATTTTGAAGAAATAATTTCTGGAAAACTGAGTAAAGTTATAAATTGGGTAATGGTAATACATTTGACTATGATTTAAATTCTGCGTACATTGGGGGGAGAGAGAGAGGGAGAGGGAGAGTGAGAGAGAGAGAGAGAGAGATATTTATAAGAATATTAAGTTTTAAAACAAATGCTTATTTCATGCAGTTACAACAAATTTAGGCCAACAGCTTTTTTAAAAAGTAAATATATGTTCAAATTACATAATCAGAAAAAAAAGATTTCATTAGGAAAGATTCCATTTATGTCAAAAACTGACACAAATTAAACTCATGACAGTACAGTGGGGCCTTCACTTACGAGTGTCCCAACTAACGAGTTTTTCGAGATATGAGCCGTCTCTTGACCGATTTTTTGCTTTGAGTTGCAAGCTAAAATTCAGGTTACGAGCCAGCTTCAGATACCCCACCGCTAGTTGGCGCAGCGAACGTCACAGTCAACGCCACAACATCAGCCCAGCATCACGTGTCTCACTCGTTCACTTTAAGATTTGACATATGAGTAATTTGAGTTACGAGCTCCGTCATGGAACGAATGAAACTCGTAAGTCAAGGCCCCACTGTAAATTATAAATTGACATTATAAATTATTTTATTACATTGAAATTCTTTTTTAAATTGCATAAAATAGTCTGAACCTAGATTTAAATGTTTTTATTTTATGGTATTTCTTTTTTCATAGTTGCTATATTTTTTTTCATATGGTTGAGCATTTTTACCATCATTACTCTGAACTCTGTTTCAGATAAATTTCTTATCTCTGCTTCATTTATCTCTTCTTCTGGAGAATTTTCTAGTTCTTTCAGGGTTTCTTTGTCTCCTCATTTTGGTTGTCTGTTTGGTTTTGTGATTATTTTTTAGGTAGATCCTCTACACCTCTCAATCTCTAGTGCAGGACAGTGTTAAAGGCTATTTCTGATTAATTGAATCAGGCAAAGACTCAAAGCCTCCAGAAACTGCCTCTGTCTACAGACTAATAGGATTCTGACTTGAATAGCCCCAGGCAGTCATCTTCAGGTGTGGCGAGAGCTGTGTTTTGTTTTGTTTTCAACAGGGTGGGGCAGTTTCTTCTGCCTGGAGACTAATTGTTATTTTTAATCTCTTAAGTGGCCTCAGGGCAAGGTATTTTCCAATAGGTTGTGTTGACTGGCTTCCTCCCAGGCAAGTAAAATGTGGGAAAGATGTCCTCCACTGCTTGAGGGAATGACTCAGCCCAGGAAACTTGATGTGTCTGCCTTCTGAGCTCTATTCCCTAG
>NW_006299435.1:1464679-1465524 GCF_000327345.1 Myotis davidii | reverse complement strand
TTGAGTGTTTGCCCCCCCAGGCAATGCCGATGTCTATGTGGGAAAGATGTCCTCCACTGTGTGAGGGAATGACTCAGCCCAGGAAACTTGGGGTGTCTACCTTCTGAGTTCTATACCCTGAGTCTCCAGTCCTGGGTTCTGCTCTCACAGCTCCAGTTCACTTCAGCCTCCTTCTGCCAGAGCATAAGGTGGGGGAGCTCCACAGGGAATTTTTGTGCATTGGCCCTTCAAGATGGTGCCCGAATGTTGAGCTGCCACTCCCTGGTAGTCAGCACCCTGATGCTTTTTACAGCTAGATGTTATGTGGGTACCCTCCTCAGATTTGGTGCTCTCTGCTGGGGAGCCCAGCTTGGGGATTAGATCCCCGAGTTCTCAGTGGCACCTCCTCTCCCCCCCAACAGCTGAAATATCTCTCCAAGACAGGACTTCGGTTCCTGTCTGTGGGCACCTGGTCAGCCCTTTCACGCCTCTGCCCTCCTACCAGTCTCTGTGCTTTCTCTACCTTTGGTCCTTGGGTATCAGGATTCTCTCCTGTGAGTTTTCTATTGATTATTTAGGAAACCTTTCCACATTTCAGTTGTAATTCCAGCTTGTTCGTGGGAACATGTCCGTACAGCATCCACCTACTCTCACACACATTATCTGTTTTATGGTATTTCTTGACACTATAACATAATAAGAAATTTCTGTGAAATTAAGTGTAAATTTGAGGCTGAAGGTGGGCTTAAACATTTTATTAGAAATAAACCCAAGCAGGAGAACCGAAGATGGCGGCATAGGTTAACGCCGGAGATTGCTGCCTTGAACAACCAATTCAAATTAAGCCTAAAACAGGGAACGGACAA
>NW_006299435.1:1461707-1463666 GCF_000327345.1 Myotis davidii | reverse complement strand
AGAAAGAGAGAATCCAAAGCAGCAAGAGAAAAGCAGTTAGTTACTTACAAGGGAATGCCCATACAACTGTCAGCTGACTTCTCAATAGAAACTTTGCAGGCCAGAAGGGAATGGTAAGAAATATTCAGTGATGAATAGCAAGAACCTACAACCAAGGTTACTTTACCCAGCAAAGCTATCATTCAGAATTGAAGGTCAGATAAAGAGCTTCACAGATAAGAAAAATTTAAAGGAGTTCATCACCACCAAACCAGCATTATATGAAATGCTTAAAGGTATCCTTTAAGAAGAGGAAGAATAAAAAGGAACTCTTGCCATTTGCCACAACATGGATGGAACTGGAGAGCAGATAAATACCACATGATCCCACTCATGTGTGGAATATAAGGAACAACATAACCTGATGAACAAGGACTGATCCAGAGACGGAGAGGCATTGATTGGACTGTCGGGCTTTGGAGGGAGGGTAGAAGAGGGTGGGGGTAAAGGGGAAAGAGCAACCAAAGGACGTACATGCAGGCATAGAGGCCTAACCAATGGACACGGACACCGGGGGGGTTGGGGGTGTGGAGGGTGATGTGGGGACAGGGACACATATGTAATATCTTAATAAAAAATATATTAAAAAAAAAAACCCAAGCACCTAAAAATACTAGCAATTTATTAGGAATTTTCCCCTTTATTTAGTACAGGAATTCTCACCTGTGCCAATTACAAGTTACTGGTATCAGTATTTCAAATGAAAGTGTAGTATAAACAGAGCAAAGGACATAGACTGTGTAGGTTGGAAATAGTCTGGCTTATGCTAAGAAAAAACTAACAGCAACAACAAAAGGCCTTTTCTGAAAGCAGACATACAGCTACAAACAAATTTCTTAAGTGTCTAGAGCAGCTGTGGGCAAACTACGGCCCGCGGGCCGGATCCAGCCCGTTTGAAATGAATAACTATTGAAAACAAAGACCGTACCCTTTTATGTAATGATGTTTACTTTGAATTTATGTTAGTTCACACAAACACTCCATCCATATACTTTTCAGAGTTACATAAAAATCATATTAATATTCACAGGGTATTTTAGAATGGGAAAACAAGTTGCTTCTAACAATTCATTTTTCCAATAGCGTGTTATTACTATGTTAAGATTTTACAGTGCATTCATATAATCTGGTGATGTTAATTTTAACCTATTAACAAATTAAACTTCATTGCAAAGAAATTCTTTTTTTTTTTTTAATCCTCACTCGAGGATGTTTTTCTATTGATTTTTAGAGAAAGGGAAAGATAGAGGGAAAGGCAGAGAGAAATATTGATGTGAGAGAAACACATCGATTGGTTGCCTCCTGCAGGAGCCCTCACCAGGGCCTGGGTCAGGGAAGAGCCCACAACCAAGGTATGTGCCCTTGACCGAAATTGAACCCAGGACCCTTAGATCCACAGACTTATGCTCTATCCAGTGAGCCAGACCAGGGGCAAGAAATTCTTTACAGTATCGTAACCAGATTTTCTAATCCTAGCAAAGGCCACAGTGAAGTAGCCCAGATATGCTGCCATTAAACTTGTGATGAGATTGTAATAAATTTGCTCAAAATGTTCTTTTTTTTTCAATTAAATTTTTATTGTTCAGATTATTACATTAGTTACTCTTTTTTCCCACCATAACTACCCTCCACCCAGTTCCCACCCCTCCCTCCGCCCTCACTCCCCACCCACTGTCCTCATCCATAGGTACATGATTATTGTCCAGTCTCACCCCGCATCTCCCACACCCCTTCCCCCCCAAGAATAGTCAGTCCATTCCCTTTCTATGTCCCTGATTCTATTATAATCACCAGTTCATTCTGTTCATCAGATTATTTATTCACTTGATTCTTAGATTCACTTGTTGATAGATGTGTATTTGTTGTTCTTAATTTGTTTCTTTACCTTTTTCTTCTTCTTCCTCTTCTTAAAAGATCCCT
>NW_006299435.1:1431562-1458615 GCF_000327345.1 Myotis davidii | reverse complement strand
ATTACGATTCATAACAGTAGCAACATTACAGTTATGAAGTAGCAATGAAAATAATTTTATGGTTGGGTCACAACATAAGGAACTGTATTTAAAGGGCCAGAAGGTTGAGAACCACTGTCTAAGGAATCTAGAGATTTCTTGGAAGGCCCTTGCTTTCTGAAAAGGAATAGTAATCTTATGACAGGCCATTTTTCTTTTATTTCTGGCTCTCCAAACGACTGGGGAGTGGTCAAAGTCCTAACTGTATTAGTCCTCCTAGCAGGAAGGTGGAGGACACTTCTCCACCTCGTGGTGAGGGAGCCACATTACCTTCTGGCAGACATGAAAGTCCTGGTTCCTTCCCTAGTTGGCCTTTTTGATACCATACCAGTGGAGACTGAGGAGGAGCCACCAAAATGCCAAGTGACAGCCTTACAAAGGTGGAAGTTTGGCTCCCCACTCAGCCTTTGCTGGCAAAGGTGGAGGGGTTGAGGTGTTTGACTGGAGTAGAGCAGTTATTGTCTGTAAGTTTTCTATCTTAAGTTGCCCCTTTCCTGGTATCAGTATTTCTTTGGCGTTTCTGGGTTGCTAACTTGGAGACATCAACTCCAGGTCTGGAATGAGTCAGGCAAATAGAACCCAGAGAACTGATCACTATCCTAAAGTCCTTAGTTATCTTTTTAACCCTTTAGAGTCTAATTATGTTTTTCAACTTATTTTGGCCATGGTTTTTAGTTGTACTTAGCAGGAGGAATAGGAAAAAGTACATCTGCTCCGTCTTCCCAGAAGCAGAAGGCACTGATTGGGATTTAAATTTATATAAATTCACCCAGCTGGTGTGGCTCAGATGGTGGTTGAGTGTCAACCTATGAACTAGGAGTTCAGGTTTCTATTCCTGGTCAGGGCACATGCCGGGGTTGTGGGCTCAAGCTCTAGTAAGGGGTGTGTAGGAGGCAGCTGATCTCATCATTGGTGTTTCTCTCTCTCTCTCTCCTTTCCTCTCTGAAATCAATAAAAATATATTTTAAAAACTAAAATACCTGTAAAATTATATACATTCGCTAACTTTGATAAAAAACAACTAAAATTTAAAAATTTTTAAAGAAAACCTACAATTTATATTAAAAATTATATGACTACAGAATGAAAAGCATTATAAAACATTCTCATTTTTTACCTCCCTGGGTTACATAATTTGGTTAATAGCTAAAAAATGATTTTGATTGCATGCTCTTTCAATAAAATTTTCATGTTAATGATGTAGTGGTTGCAACATAAAGGAAATACCTTAAAGTATAGAGTGTGTTTTTAAATGTGGCCAATTTAAAGAAAGTTTCAAAAGTATAATAAACTCCTGTCAGTCATCAGAGTATCTTCATTTAATGGGCAATTGTTTATGTTCTTTCTCTCATTTAGCTTGTGTCCTTACCATTTATTTGTTGAAGGATATTTATTCCTATAATACTCTTTTAAAGTTTACACTGCTCAGTGTAAAAATCTCTTGCAGCCTGTTTGTCATAATCTCAGGCCCTTTTAACATTCATAGCAGTAACTGTTCTCATAGAAAGTGATAGTACTGTATCTGTGAGTATTGCATAATGGGCTTTATTTGGTAAGGATGATGTCATTGCGTGGGATAGCCTGAAGGAGTTATTAGAAGAACATAAGACTTTTGACTGCTAGCATTTCTTAATAAATGCCATACCATTGAAAACATTAATTGTGTTTGCACTGAAGTGAACCTAGGTTTTCCTGGCTTAGGGCTAGAGATTTGAAATAAATTCTGTCATAATTACATAGTTGAATAGAATGAAATATTAAACATTTTTCTCTCTGGGAAAGAGAAATGGAATTAGGAAGAAGTTAATAAATAACTGACATTCTTTGTTACACAGTTTGAGATTAACTTTTGAGAATTGACTTTCAAGAATACTTTGAATTTTTATTTCTGTAATTTCTGTATTATTTAATTTATTGCTGAGGTGTAAGATGTTTATTTTAAAACGTCCATCATTTAGAGAGATGTTTAAGGTGCATATCAATAAAAAGAGACAGGTTACATTATTTTTTACTTGGAGTACTACACATTTGATTTTTTAAAATTGTAGTAAAATATACATAACAGCTTACTGTTTTAACCATAAGTTCAGTGGCATTAAGTACACTCATATTTTTATCCATCTCTCAAACTTATTATCCAATTAGCTCCTCTAACCACCCCTTAGTAACTATTTTACTTTCTGACTCCTTGAATTGGACTATTCTAGATACCTCATACAATATTTGTCCTTTTGTGTCTGGCCTGTTTCATTTAGCACAATGTTTTCAAGGTTCATCCAGATTGCAGCATGTATCAGAATTCCATTCCTTTTTTTTTTCTTCACTTTTTTCAATTTTTTATTGAAAAACCAAGGAACTGTGCTGGAATCACTTTTCAGAAAAGCCGCTTCTCATACGAATGGAGGCTGTGGACGCCACCTTCCTCCATTCCTTTTTTTTAAAAATATATTTTATTGATTTTTTACAGAGAGGAAGGGAGAGAGATAGAGAGTCAGAAACATCAATGAGAGAGAAACATCGATCAGCCGCCTCCTGCACATCCCTCACCGGGGATGTGCCCGCAACCCAGGTACATGCCCTTGACCGGAATTGAACCTGGGACCTTTCAGTCCGCAGGCCGATGCTCTATCCACTGAGCCAAACCGGTTTCAGCAGCTCTTTTCTTATTCCCTTCATTGAGCTCACATTTTAAAAATTACCTCCCAAATAAAGTTCATTTATTTAGAAATAATTAATTTTCCAGTTTTTAATAAAAAACATAAAGTAGCTAATTAGAGATTTGACTAGTATAAAATATCCAATGTTAGCTTACTGAGTTAATTTTAGCAAATAAGCTTGACCTTTAATAAGTCAGGTATTAGGTGTTAAAGATAAAAGCTCTTGGATTCAAGGAACTTAAAATCTAATGAAGAATTACAATACTGTGTGATAATTACTGTAGTAGAGTAATAGAAACACAGTCAGAGAATCCTTTGAGTGCTAGACAAGTCAAGGGGAGTATAATGAGATTATGCTTGAGATGGCTCTTGAATGATGGGCAAGAGTTTACCAGGATATTAAGAATGAGAGGGTCACTAAGGTTAAGTAAGAATCACTGGTATATATGATGCTGAAAAACTAGGAGGGAGTTTACCAGGATATTAAGAATGAGAGGGTCACTAAGGTTAAGTAAGAATCACTGGTATATATGATGCTGAAAAACTGTGAATGAGTAGTAAGCTGAGCAGATGTCCTAAAAAATGTCTTTCTATGTATCTATACTAATAAAAGGGTAATATGCTAATTAGATCGGGAGACCTTCCAGGAGACCTTTCAGACATCCTTCTGGACAAAGCCATGGTGGCAGGGCCGAGGCAGAGGCGGTTAGGGGTGATCAGGCCAGGAGACATAGACATAGACAAAGACATAGACATAGACATAGACATAGACATAGACATAGACATTTAGGTTAAAAAGCAATACACAATGATCAAAACACCTATTTTTTTAAATAAGAGGTTTCGGAAAGATATCCTTTGGTCCCCTTGCCCCATGTGCTTTAGATAACCTGCATATACACAAAAGCTGGAAACACTTGGAAGAATTTCAAGATGACCTATTGTGGTGTGGAAAACTTACATTTAAATTCAAAATATTTGTATTAATTGGTTCAGCTGAACTTAACTTATTTTGTTTGTTAATCAAAAGGTTCCTTTTAACTTATTTTGTTTGTTAATCAAAAGGTTCCTTTTAACAGAAATGTCACCACATTATTTCTTCTGATAGCTTACATGAAAATAGGGAGAAGAACAGAGGGACAGGAGAGTGTGAATTAGATACGGTGGGTCAAAGAAAGTGATCTCAGGCATCGTAGTGTAAAAGTCTGAGAGAAAAAGAAGGCTGCCTTTTGGCTGGTAGGAAGAATTGAGAATGGTGATTATAACAGTTTAACTACATCTGAAATAAGGAGCAAAATTGAACAGATTTCTAAGAGTAAAGAATTTGTTTAAGCATTGAAACACTATTTAGATATTGATAATTATTTTATTGTAAGAGATTTACGTTAATGAATTAAAGCCCCCCCCCCCTTTTTGGCACCTAATGGGAAGTGAGCAATATCATGCTAGTAAAATAATTATATTCTTTTACTGGACCTCGTGACTTTCAGTCTCAAACAGAAATAGTTAGTAAAATTAGCTGGGAGGAAAATGCCATGTCAGTTAAACAAATGTTTCCCAAAAGCTTTTTTCAGGTTTAAAAAGCCACATTACTGTTACATCCTTGGGTTTCATGTTTGTCTCTCAAGAGTAGGACCTAACTACTCCTAATTCATCCTATATAATAAAACCCTAATATGCAAATTGACCAGCAGAATAATTGGTCGCTATGGTGTGCATTGACCAGCAGGGGGCAGACACTCAACGCAGGAGCTGCCCCCAGAGGTGAGGGGTGGCGGCAGTGGCGATTGGGGGGCGAGGCCGGCCAGCAGGTGTCGCCAGGCCACCAGCCAAGGCAGGTGCCAGCGGGGGAGGGAGCCCCAATTGCCCCGCCCTCTGTTCGCCCTGTAGATGATCCTGATCACCGGCCAGGCCTAGGAACCCTACCCTATATATTGGGAACAGACTCTTAGATTAAAAAATTAAAACCTGCCAAGGCTACTCTAACTGAAAACACAGGATGATGCAGCAATGACATGCATGGACTCTGGCTTGCACATTTTGTGATCAGCCCTGATTCTGACACTTATAACTGTGTGACAAAGCCAATTACTTCTCTCTTCGTTAGTTTTTCCACCCATAAGATGGGGGAAATGGTGCTACTGCCTCAGAAGGATCATGTTATGTACTACTTTTTATAATCAGGGTAAAAAAAATGTAGCTGCCCATACAACAACAAGATGCCTTTCACCTGTATGAAAAGTATTGTCATTGGTGCATGCAGTGTCCCAGAGTGCGAGAAGGATGTCCAACTGATGGTTTAGGCGCGACATCCCCATAGGGGTCCTGGATTGCGAGAGAGCTCAGGCCACTCTGAGGGGACTCTGCCCCTGTGCACAAATTTCGTGTACTGAGCCTCTAGTAAAATCCAAGTTATTGAACAGGTAATGGGACAGATAGACTTAGAAAAAAAAAAGTACTTCTTACCTGCAAAAAGAAGCAAAGTAATTGAAAGCATCTCACCAAAAGTCCTAGAGGAGATTCTCAAATGTTCTCGAGATTGACAGTATAAATGGTAGAGGTAGCACTAAAAGCTATATCATATGTCCCATTTAAGATAAAAGTTTGCTCTAAATTGTATTGTTTCAGGGTATGGTTTTGCAAACATTGTCAGAGTGTGAGATGAGTAGTGTTTCCAGATGAAAGAAAATATAAGGATTAGATCACAATTTAGGATGGTATTTATAGACTGTAAATTGAGTTTGTTTTCCAATATTATGTGAAATCAGAATCCATTTTAGGTAGAAATTCATGTTCTTTCTTGTGTGAGCAAAGAGGGTCTTTTAATTTGGTTGGCATCATTTCCTTTCTCTGCATTATTTGAAAAGGAAAAATATGTGATGTATTTGAATGATATCTAAAAATAAGTGAGGGGGAATTAAATTAGATGGAATATTGCTGGAATGTGTATATGCATACCCTTTTTCATCATTAAGATCTAAGATTAATATTAATATTTGTCATATATATCTTAACTTCAACGAACATATTTCACTACAGATAATCACATATTTTTATGGTGATTTAAATCCTTTAGGTACCCTTTCATTTTACTGTAGGTTATAGTTCCTTTAATTGATCTGCCAAAACAGAACTAGGGTGCCCTTTTCTCCAGCCTTTAATAGCAATTTTTTCACTGCCCTCCAGCCTCCACTAACAGGTCTCGGAGGGCCCTTTAAGGCCATTGTCTGCTGCTTCATTTGAAAAATAGCAGATGTTTTAGGTTTTTGTTAAAGCAGCACTCCACTTCCAGGTACCAATTTCTGTTTTGCTTTTCTATTGCTGTGTAACAGACCACTACAAAGCTTAGTGGTTTACAAAAAAACGACAGTCATTTATTCTGAGTCTTTCGTCAGGATTGGTGGCTTTCCCTTTTGCTCCTAACCACCATTCACCAAGTCTGACTTGCCACAGAAGTTTATGTTATATGAGGGTGAGAAATAGCTGATTCCAAAACTGGGGCATGGAAGTTGCAAGATAAGACTGGAACATCTTGTTGTGCCAGAATATAAGGAAATGCTAAAAAAAGAAAATGAAGATGGTATATCAAAAAGATACAGGAGCTAACCTAAAATTGGAAGGGGAATATCATATATTAAAAACATTTTAGAGGAGAGAACCAAGATGGCGGCGTAAGGTATAGACCTGTGCGTGCTGCCTCCCACAACAACATTGAAACTACCAACTCTAAGACAAACAGCTATCATTTAGAATCATGAGAAAGCTGACCCAGTGGAAGTTCTACAACTGGAAGGAAAGAAAGAAGAGCATTGAGACTGAGTAGGATGTACAGAGGTGCCAAGAACAGAGGTATGGAGTTGCATGCCAGGCGGGCTGCAACTGGATGCACGTTTCTTTTCAGTCGGAAGGGGTTACAAACTCTCCAATCCACTGAGCTTGTTTGGGGCGGGATTCTGAGGTCCCAGACCCCTACAGGGAGAGGCGGGACGGCCTTGCAGCGGGTCGGAAGCAAGGGTGGCTTTCTCGCCGCCGAGCTGCCCGCTGGCACTCGGAGACGCGGAGACGTGGAGTTGCGGAGAGGCAAGGAGTCGTGGAGACACCATTGCTGTTTGCTCCGCCCTGGTGATTCCTGGAGACCCCGACCTACTCAATTTACATCCCTGCCCAAGCTGTGCCAGTGGCACAAAAGGAACCACCTGCGCTTTTGCAGCCTAACCCAACAAATTGCAAATTTCAACTCCTCACATCCATAAGGGTCACACTTAAAAAGCAGAATCAGGTTCGGAGGAAGCCGGAGCCTGACCCGACTGGGCCGGCGACATGGAACCGCTGTACCAGCAAACACACAAGCAGGTCCACCAGATCCAGTCTCACATGGGACGCCGAAAGACGGCAAACAAGCAGTCTGTGCACTTAGTAGAAAACGAAATCCAAGCAAGCATACCAGGTAATCAGCCAGGAAGAATGCCTGGAGATTTTGTCCAGCAAGGAGCCGCCCAACAAAAGACAGAATGCCAAACTTCGTGTTGACCAGTTAACACATTGTATGCAGTACACGTGTTTATACGTTTTATGTATTTATACATTCTACCAGTGTTGTGGAGCGCAGGACACGTATTAATACGTTTTTTATAGACTAGCGGTAGAATGCGGGTAACGTATAAATAGGTAAACTAAAGTTATCATAATTTTACTGAATGTTGCCATTTGTGCAAAAAACTACCCACAAACAATGTGTTAAAGTATGATGTCCAGCACCTGCAGACTGCTCTCAGAAACTTCCAGCATCAGTGATACGCAAGGGAGCAGTAGGAGAGACAGCGAGAGGAGCTTCTGACTAGCACCTTCACCCCCAACGTGGGATGCGGCGCCCCCTGCGAGGCTGCGACGGCCCCTGGGAACCGGCGGAACCACAGGAGCCACCGAGCCGGCTTCGTTGACGGCCCGCGAACCAGAGCGCAGCCCCAAGCACAACTATCACCCAAAGGGCGAGAGGGGCGAGAGCAGCTGTAATGTTGCTTTCTCCTCACTTTTGGGAGCGAAATCCTCATTTTAAACATAAGAGGACACATTATTTTAAGAAGCCGTTACGTGTGTCCGTACCCTTTCTAAGTAGAACGTGAACAAGTCGTGAGAGACCTTTCGACTTGTGGGACATGTGGTGGATGGAAATAGCTACATTTTCCATGTGTTTGACCTTTGACCCGGCGACAAAAAGCGTACACCTATGGATGAGGACTGTGGGGGTAAGGGCAGAGGGTGAGGTGGAAACTGGGTGGAGGGGAGCTATGGGGGAAAAAAGGGGGAAAAACTGTAATAATCTGAACAATAAAGATTTATTTTTTAAAAAAACATACTTCTGAATGGAAAAAAAGTTCAGTGTCATTGTTTGATATACCTAACAAGACTGTTTCCTAACTTCATTTAGTGACTATCACTTCAGAGTAAAGCCAGCTCTGGGGCTCACAGGCTAGTGGGACCTGTTAGGGGGTATGTGAGTCTGGGATCCAGATGAAAACAGGAGGTAAAACTAATGGGGCAATAATCAAAACTTGAGTCCTTAGAAAGAGTTGTATCTGGGGAAATGGTGGTGGTGGATGGGGGGAGGGGTTGTTTCAGACCTTGTAGAAGTTGCTTCCATTGTTTTGGTGTTAATTCTAGCAGCTTGAGCTTCGAGTATGAGGAAAGGTATGAATTGGCAACGTAAAATAATTCACTTAAAGGAACTCCAACAGCTAGAGAGAGGATTAACAAAGATTATCTAGAACAAGTGACGTCAGTGAAATAGAACTATTGGAAGAGATAGATGACAACTTTAACAAGCAAAACAAATTATCCTGAGATTCTCAAGAGAGACAAAGCTATGTTTCTAATCATAGCATAAAAGAATTAAATAGTGAGGAGAAAACTCTTCTATATATTAATTTGTGGGGAGGATGATTATTGTTGATACTCAAATTCATGGTCTGGAACACTAATTAGAGTATATCAAAACAGAAAAGAAATATAAAGGAGAAAGAGCACATTGGGGAGATGCAATAACTAAAGATATAATTGAAGAGAATTTCCCTGGTTTAAAGAAGGATTGAAAAAACCTACTGAGTTCCAGACTAGAAGGTTGGGGGTGGTTCAGAGACAAAAAAACAACAACAACAAGCCGCTTACACAGGCAAAATGATCAGGTATGTGCTGGACTACTCAGTGTGACACTGGAAACTAGAAGGTAGTAAAATAACATCTACAGATTCTAATACCTATTTTTAGACAAAATATAATTCACTTGTTATGGTGAAAGCAAGATATTTGCAGATATGTAGGAATTCAGTCCTCTGTTAGATAGAGGAAAGTTCTCAGTAAAGAGATCTTACCAAATAATCCTAACAGAGATTTTAAGATGGTGCAGGAGAAGAAAAAACAGTGGTGAGCAAATTAATCTCACAGTCTATTTTATTAAATCTAAATGGGTAGTGGTAGAGTGACTGTATTTCCGCACATTCCTTTGTCCTCTGCATTTCCTGAAAATTTGCAGCTGATCCAGAAGCTTGATTAGATTTGGTTCTTGTCTCTGTGTCAAGACTAACAGTGATATTCTGTTCTTTTAGTGGGAGGTATATAATTTCTGATTGTCTATAAAGAATTTATTGAGCATTGGAAAATTGGTGATATTCTATCATTTTTCATTTATAACTAAAACACATGTTATAAATGAAACATTTGGTTGCTCAGTTCATATAGAAAAGGCAAGATAAATGTTTAATTTTCCTCTTGGTCAGCGTGCAAGATAATGAATTGGTTCTCTGTTACCTTTTGGAGGTGGAGGAGAATATCTCATTATCAGCTTGTATAATTCAATATGTAGGCTAGCTTTCAATCTGTTACAATTATTATCTTTATTGAAGCTCAAATTGTTTGGCAAGTGGGGAGCAAAGATGGTCCCTGAGTGCTTTGACATGAGACCCTGTATATCTTTGACTGGTAAAGAAAGAAACAGTATTTTTTGCTTGGTTTTGTTTTGCTTTGCTTTTTAAAAAAACCTCAGAATGTTGTCTGTTCTTTTGCAAAGGTGGATTTTAGGGATTCATTCGTTTCCTTGGATATTGGGTAGTTAGTATGATCTTTTATGTAATTTGTTGGCAGATATGCCTTAAACTTTGTGTTACTTGCAAAGAATACTGGTTTTATTTTTTAGTATATGTGGAGTCTCAAGAAGAATCAGCATTTCCCAGCAACAGGTGTAGAAACATAAATTAAAATGGTTTATTCAATTAATAAAAATTTGAATGTTTATTTTGGATCAATCTCCACAGTAGGAACTCTTGGTAATTCAAACATTCACAAAAATGCCTATTTAACATTTCAATAAATTAAGTTCCAAGGATTGATTTTTAAACTTGATTTTTTTCTTTCAGATCTGTCACGAAATCGCCTCTCAGAAATTCCCATAGAAACATGTCATTTTGTTTCTCTTGAGAATCTCAACTTATACCAAAATTGTATTCGGTATATACCAGAGGCAATTCTAAATCTACAAGCTCTAACATTCTTAAATATTAGGTAAGATGTTTCTTTTTTTCTTTTTCTTTTTTAAATATTTGATTTTATGTGACATTTTCATTTTTCTGCTCCTTTTTACTAAAGTTTACATTATCTTTTCATATCAGAAGTTTCTATACATGTTCTTGGGCTAAATTAACAGTATTTCCTATGTCCCTCTAGTTTCTCCCTCTGTCTTTGCAATAATTGACAAATTCTAATAGTCATTAGCCTAATAGGCTTGCAGTGGTTCTCCAAATACTTGGTTTGGTTCTTGTGATTATGTATTTTTATGTATTCGGTTCTGAATGTATAATTGCATTTCAGCTCATGTACTCCATTTTTTTCACATCTTATAGAATTGTTTTGTTATTTTATTATTATAAGTTTTATTGGAGAAAATGAGCAAATGAAATATCCTTTGGAAATATTTTTATATGTAATCATTTTATTATACAGTTTACATATTTCTAAAACTCATTTTGCCTCTTTGTATATACTGGAATGATTATGAGGGAAATATACCCTATTTTTAAGTCATTTTTTTTTCTTAATATAAATTAACTTCAAGAAAATAATATGTTGTACTATATAGCACTTTATTATTTACAAAGGTGTTTTATGGTACAAGGTAGAGAAGTTAAGATTCTCAATTTACAAATGAATCTATGTAAGATGCAGATAGGTTAAATGCTATGCCTAAAAATTATAAAGCTCACAAGTGAGGAAAAGTAGGCTAGGAATCAAATCTTAAATTCTATTTGTTCCTTGCAAGACTTATATTTGTTATTTTACTGTTTATAGAGTGGGAAAGATGGGAATTTTTTTCTTGAGTAATGGGCTCAGAATCTTCTTTTTTTCTTCTTATCCATTTTAGTCGGAACCAACTGTCAACCCTGCCAGTACATTTGTGTAATTTACCATTGAAAGTCTTAATTGCTAGTAATAACAAATTGGTCTCACTTCCAGAAGAAATTGGACATCTCAGACATTTAACAGAACTTGTAAGTTAATATTGTATTTTTTTATTGTTCCATACACACACACACACACATCTCCCCATAGTTATACCCTATTCTTTCATATGGTAAAGATCCATTATTGCGGTGTATTTTTTAGTTATTTTCAAGTATTGATAATGAAGTCTCACTGATTGATCAGTACTCAAGGGCTTCAGTACAGAATTAAGAAGGAGCTGAAAGTGCAGGTCTAACAGGCTCACATGGAATGGGGAAAGGTCATTAAGTTAGGTTCTAATCAATATTAAGTGATTTCTGTTATTAAACTTTTGAGGGATAAGTTAATTCATTTGAACTTTTCAAATTAAATCTTGTTAATATCAATATTCCCATTTTTGGTTAACTCCCATAGGGCTGTGGTCAGCAAACCGGGGCTCACGAGCCACATGTGGCTCTTTGGCCCCTTGAGTGTGGCTCTTCCACAAAATACCACGTGCGGGCACGCACGTATAGTGCGATTGAAACTTCGTGGCCCATGCGCAGAAGTCGGTTTTCGGAAAGGAGATAGCCGAAACAAGTATACAAGACGAGTGTGAATGGGAGAGTTGGAAGAGGTCGAGTCGACCTCAGCGAACGTACCTCAATCAGATTGAGGACGTTCTTAGCAAAGGCCAGCTTAGGAGTACCCTAATTAAGTTAATAACAATGTACCTACCTATATAGTTTAAGTTTAAAAATTTGGCTCTCAAAAAAAATTTCAGTTGTACTGTTGATATTTGGCTCTGTTGACTAATGAGTTTGCCGACCACTGGCTTAGCATAATGGACACCACAGAGGTCAGACTTATCTCTTTTACCTTATATGCTATCTTTAAAACCTATCTCCCACTCTAAAGTAAGCTATTCTTTTTTTAAAAAATATATATATCTCTATTGATTTCAAAGAAGAAGGGAGAGGGAGAGAGAGATAGAAACATCAGTAATGAGAGAGCATCATTGATTAGCTGCCTTCTGCATGCTCCACACTAGGGATCGAGCCCACAACATGGGCATATGCCCTGACCAGGAATCAAACCGTGACCTCCTGGTTCATAGGTCAATGCTCGAGCCAGCCATGCTGGCTGGGCAAGCTATTCTTTACTGCCTTCTATTTCTAAGATGTTTAACCCTCACCTACCACTCCTTGTTACTCTTGAGTACTTTTGTTACAGGCATGGCAATAAGACTTTTTGAATCTCCATAGTAACATTATTAATTGAATACTATAATTATCATATTACAGTTGAGGAAACTAGCACTCAGATAGGTTAAGGCCCAAGGTTCCATAATTGAAGTAGAATTTAAAACCACTGTGCCTTAACTCCTAAGCCATGTTTCATATTTCTGAAATGGTCAGATGCAGTTATGCCCATTGAGATTTGGGAGTATAGTTCCATGTACGTTTATTAATAACTAGAGGCCTGGTGCATGAAATTCATGCATGGGGGTGAGGGGGTGTGTGTCCCTCAGCCAAGCCTGCACCCTCTCCAATCTGGGACCCCTCAAGGGATGTCCATCCTGGTGGATCGGGCCTATATAGGCAGTCGGACATCCCTCTCACAATCCAGGACTGCTGGCTCCCAACTGTTCGCCTGCCAGCCTGCCTGATTGCCCCTAACTGCTTCTGCCTGCCAGCCTGATCACCCCCTAACCACTCCCCTGCCAGCCTGATTGATGCCTAACTGCTCCTCTGCTGGCCCGATTGCCCCTAACTGTCCTCCCCTGCCAGCCTGGTCACCCCCAACTGCCCTCCACTGCTGGCCCAGTCACTCCTAACTGCCCTCCCTGGCCAGCCTGGTTGCCTCTAGCTTTCCTCCCCTGCCAGCCAGGTCCCCCCCAACTGCCCGCTCCTGCAGGCCTGGTTGCCCCTGTCCTCCCCTGCAGGCCTGGTCCCCCCCAACTGTCCTCTTCTGCAGGCCTGGTCGCCTCCAACTGCTTTCCCCTGCTGGCCTGGTTGCCCCTACTGTCCTCCCCTGCAGGCCTGGTCCCGCCCCAACTGCCCTCCCCTACAGGCCTGGTCATCCCCAGCTGCCCTCCCCTGTCAGTTTGGTTGCCCCTAACTGCCCTTCCTTGCCAGCCTGGTCACCCCTAACTGCCCTCCCCTGCTGGCCTGATTGCCCACAGCTGCCCTCCTCTGCTGGCCATTTTTGACCACATGGGAGCAGCCATCTTGTGTGTTGGAGTGATGGTCAATTTTGCATATTACCTCTTTATTATCTAGGATAAAGATGAACTTCACAAAAAACAAACACTGTACACATATACTCTAATTGGACCACATATTAGCTAACTTTTTCAGGTAGATTATGAATAGAAAGGTCACGTAAAAATTCACAAATATATTAAAGCTAGAATCTAAATACTAGACCACTATTTATTTAGATCCAATTAGATCTAGGAAATAGTCCAAAAATGTTATGTTTGTTTGCATTTCTTCAGAGCTTGGGTTAATAACAGGAACTAATAGTAAGTTATACTCATGATTGAAATTCTGATTTTCAAATCTTTTAAACTTTCTTTTTCTACTTATTGAATCCTCAATACTTAAAATATAGATATGTCTTGCAAAAGGCACTTTTAAATTTCTACCAGAGATGTGAGTTGATATGCTATTACACAAACAGCTTGTGGCAGAGTAACAGTAATCTTAAACTTAGTAATTCATATTTGATGGTCTTTCTGCACCATTCTTACTCATTTCTGAGTGAAAGTAAACTATCTTTCAACATATACATTTTCTGAGAGAAATATTATAGATTGCTATTACCTCTGGCTCAGGCTCAATTTTCCAACCCTTTCAATTTCTTTTAGAACTCTTTTAACTTTTATGCCTAGAGTATTAGACTAAGAAGTCTAGCTTCTGATTCTACTTCTGTCACTAATTGATAGAAAAATAAAAGTAAAAATTTTTTTCTAAAAACGTTTGGGAAAATTTAAAAATAATATTTGAAGCTTGTTGAATTTTTTGATAAGTGGTCTTTTCTAATAGTAAATCTGTTAATAGATTTTTTACTCCTATATTGGAGGAATTTTAAGTGTTAATGTGGCATCTTGACACTTATTAACCTAGGCAGCTACACATGGGTGTATAAATTATTCTGGCTGGCCTCAGAATTATGGAATCCTGGATATATCAGGATTAGAACCTAAAGTCATCTCTTTTTAGAACCAGTGGAATCAGAATCAAGCTATTACCAAGATACCAGAAGGCCTACCTAATACATATATTGGAACCTGGTTGATCAGATGCTAATAAAGCAGTATATATTTTTCCATATCCTTTTGAGTTACGTGTACTTTGTCATTTCTCCTCACTTTGAGTTTGATAGTAATGATATGAGTCATCTTCAATGTATTTTTATTTTATACTAGAGGTCCGGTGCACGAAATTCATGCACTGGTTGGAGGGGGTGTCCCTCAGTCTGGCCTGCGCCCTCTTGCAGTCTGGGAGCCCTTGGAGGCAGGAAAAGGCTCCAGCCACGGCCGCTGTGTTCACCAGCTGTGAACCCAGCTTCTGGGTGAGCGACGCTCCCCCTGTGAGAGTGCACTCACCACCAGGGTGCAGCTCCTGTGTTGAGCGCCTGCCCCCTGGCCGTCAGTGCGCATCATAGCGATTGGTCGTTCTGCTGTTTGGTCGATTTACATATTAGCCTTCCATTATATAGGATTTTTGAACAGTTGAACTGGTATTTTAAAAATATGATTTTTAAAAGTGTATGTGGAATTTTTATTATTAAAATTGATTTAAGAGAGAGAGAGAGATTGCTTTGTTGTTCCACTTAAACTTTCTGTATGTGCCCTAACTAGGGAGCGATCCTGCAACCTTGGCATATCAGGATGATGCTCTAACCAACTGAGCTAACTTGCCAGGGCTTGAAAATAGGGGGACCCTTTCCCGCTCCCCACGTGGGAGTCTGTTCTGTGGGACTCTTTTCCCCTCCCCACGTGGGAGTCTGTACTTGTTCTTCAATAAATCTCTACCTTTCCTATACTATCTTCTGTTGTGGATTCATTCTTCGACTCTGGCGGACAAAGAATCTGGGATCCAGTTAAAAAATTCTGTATCAGAAATAACACAGGCCAGTAAGCCAGGACAAGTGGAATAGGGAAACTGTGATGTTAAGTAGCAGTTTGGAGTCATCTAATAAATTCTATCTCCCTTAAACCAAGGACACTTACGAGTAAATGATTTGTCCTAACCGGTTTGGTGGCTCAATCCCCAGTGTGGAGCGTGCAAGAGGCAAAGGCAACCAATCAGTGATTCTCTTTGAGCATTGATGTTTCTAACTCTCTCTTCCCCTTCCTTTCCTCTCTGAAATCAATAAAAATATATTTATTTAAAAAAAGAAAATAGGATATTCTTTCAAATAATTTTATCATAACTTTTATCATTTTTTCTTCTAGCTTTATTAGAACAATATAAAATAAAATATTGCCCTACATCGATGCATTTATACTTTTTCCTTTTTTACCTTTTCACCTGCATTTTTATTGATCTGATATTCTATGCTTACCTGCTTCTTAAATCATTTAATTTTAATTCTCATAAAATTAATGTAGATATATGTAAAATGTATTGAATCAGTCAGAAGACTACATTTTTATAATTAAATGCTATTAAAAACTATGGGATTATTCTTGGACACAGAATCATAATTTTTTTTTATAACCAGGAGGGACTGCAAGTATCTTGTCCAACCTCATTTTACAGATAGTTTAAAGCAGGCAAGTTTGGAATTTTAAAATAATTATTTTGTATCTTTTTGAAATAGGACGTGAGCTGCAATGAAATTCAAACAATGCCTTCTCAAATTGGTAATTTGGAGGCCTTGAGAGACCTCAACCTCAGAAGAAATCACTTGGTGCGTTTGCCAGAAGGTAAGAAACTGTGAAATAATTGTTTTATTATTATTTATCTTTTTACTTTAAAGATTGCTGAGACTGATGGCCATAACAAAAATGTATGGAGTTACAGCCAATGTTTGAGATGTAATGGTTTACTTAATATGTTATCTCTTCCATTGTGAATTTTAAAAGGTAGACTTTCCAGTGATAAGTTCCAGTAACTGTTCACCAGTGATTGTATTTTTAAATCCTGTCATCTGATGTAATTGATGACTCAGGGTTGGGTCACTGGAAGTTTCAGTAAGCATAACTACTTGGGAGCACATATAACATTTTTGATAGGGGATAGTTTAGTAAAACAAAAAATATTCCTGTAATTAGCTCTGACTTAAAAATGGACTTTACTTGAACTTAATTAACTTTATTCTTCATTGGAAATGTTCAAATAGAGGCTAATTAACCACTTGGAGATGATGTATAGAAGAGTGGATAATGAATAGAGTGGGAGACTGCAGTAGGAGACTGACTATAAGCTCTGGTGTATGTATTTGAATGATAAAAATGATTAAACAAATTAGTGTAATTAGCATTCTTTTTTTAAATATATCTTACTGATTTTTTACAGAGAGGAAGGGAGAGGAATAGAGAGTCAGAAACATCGATGAGAGAGAAACATCGATCAGCTGCCTCCTGCATGCCCCCTACTGGGGATGTGCCTGCAACCAAGGTACATGCCCTTGACCAGAATCGAACCTGGGACCCTTCAGTCCACAGGCCAATGCTCTATCCACTGAGCCAAACCGGTCAGGGCAGCAGTCTTTTAAAAATACAAATTCATGAAATAAGAAGCTATAAAAGAAAGTGAAAATAAGGAGAATCATTAATTTATTAGATCAGATATTTCTTTAATTTTATTATGAAAAATTTCCCATATATAAGTGAGAGAGCACAATGAATCACCCAGCTACAGTAGTCATCAGCTCATCTGTGTGCCCACCCACTTTCCCTTACTTTACACTCTAGATTAATTTGAAACGACTTACAGAAATTCATCTGTAAACATTTCAGAATGCTTATAAAAAAGATAAGGAATGTTCAGAAGGTAATGACAATTATTCTCTAAATTCTTTGACAAAAATGACTTCTAGTGTATAGTAAATATTGAATTAACTAATGATGCTTTTGCTTTACTGTATAATCCAAATGTTTACATCATTTGATCCAGTATATTTACTGGATATTAAATATTATACAGCAGTATGAAATTTAGTTCTAACATACTAGTGTGGCTCTGTCATTTTGGATCCCAAGTAAGCATCTCCAAAAGTGACTTGCCAGTCCAATTTAATACACTTACTGCAACCACACTACCCTGAAATCCTGCTTATCTTTCCTCTCACTAGACTTGTATCTTCAGGGCCTTCATTTTTTCCTAGTTCTGCTTTCTATCACCTCTGGAATGTGAATGAAGGCCTCAGCAGAACTGACCAAAGTCATGACCCAGGGCCTTGTAATCCCAAATTTTTATCTAGGATTACCCCTTAACTCAGGACCCATCTACTATGGTTGATCTTTAAAGGCTTACTAAATAAGTCTGTAATAATACTGCCTTAATGTGAAATCAATTAATGGAAACAGTGGATTTTAGTGAAAATGAAAATTTGAGGTTTCAGATGACAACTACAATTTAATAGTTTTATCATCTAATATGTTCCTATGTCATATTTTGAATGCATATTACCAAGAAAATTGTGAACTTAACAAATAGTTTCAAAAAAAATTTTTTAAATCAGTTTATCTTGTAACCTCACCATATTCAGTTAAACTGAGATAGCCAGAAAACTTGATTCCAAGTTAGTGTGGAAGTTCATGTTAATTAGGTGGTCTCTAACATAATTCAGTAGATAAAATATTGTATCCTTTGTTATATTGCCATTTTGATTTTAACTAATTATAATTTTTAGCAAATAATATCCAAGCATTCATCTACACTAATAAAAGAGAAAGATGCAAATTAACTGTACCTTTGTGACACCCACCAGCCCATCAGGAGTGGGTATGCAAATTAACCCAACAAAGATGGCAGGTTAATTTGCATACACAGGCGCCAGGTGGCCGGGGGCAGGGTGGCTGCTTGCATGCACACTGGCACCAAGTGTCCTGGGTCTCAGGGACAGGCATCCTTGGGACCCAGGCCGCTCTGAGCCTGTAGGCCCATGCGTAGGCCCAGAACAGCCGAAGTCCTGGAACGACCGACCCCTGGCCACACCAGGCCTACGCGTGCAGGCACCAAGCAGCTGGGGGCGGGGCAGGAACGCCCTCCGTGTCGCCATGGCGGGCATGTGGGCAGAGCACACATGCTGAGCGGCCAAGGGGCGGGGCGGGACACCCGCCGCGCGACACGGAGGGCGCTCCCACCCGCCAGCTGCTCCGGGCCTATGCATGCAGGCACCGAGTGGCCGTGAGCGTTCCCACCCCCCTGGCTGCTCCAAACCTACCCACGCAGGCGCTGAGCAACTTGGGTCCCGGGGACGCCACTGGAGTGTCTGGTCCTATCAGCCCGGCCAGGGGGTGACTGAAGTTCCCAGTCCTTTGTGTTTCTTCAGCCCCAGGACTGGAAATGAAAACCAAGAGTGTGGGGAGCACCAGGAATTCTGGGAATCGTAGTTCTGATGGCAGCCCCTGGCCGGAAGCGGAAGCCCAGAGCACGGGGAGCACCAGGAATGCTGGGAATCGTAGTTCTGGTGGCAAACGCATTGTGGGATTTCCTAGACACTTGCAGTGTTTCTCAACCTTCCTAATGCTGCGACCCTTTAATACAGTTCCTCATGTGTGGTGACCCCCAACCATAAAATTATTTTTGTTGCTACTTCATAACTGTAATTTTGCTACTGTTATGAATCGTAAAGTAAATATCTGATACTAGAGGACTGGTGCACAAAAATTTGTGCACTCGGGGGTGGGGGAATCCCTTAGCCCAGCCTGCGCCCATTTGCAGTCCAGGACCCCTTGGGGGATGTCCACCTGTTGACTTAGGCTCACTCCCTGGGGGATCAGGCCTAAGCTTGCAGTCAGACATCCTTCTGGCAGCCAGGGAGCCCTCGGGGGATGTCCAACTAAAGGCTTAGGCCCCCAAGGGATCGGGCCTAAACTGTTAGTTGGACCTTCTTAGTGCTGCCACGGAGGTGGGAGAGGCTCCTGCCACCACCTCTGTGCTGGCCAGCCATGAGCCAGCTTCTGGCTGAGTGGCACTCCCTATGTGGAAGTGCACTGACCACCAGGGGCAGCTCCTACATTGAGGTAGTTGCATCATAGCAACTGGCCATTCTGCTGTTCAGTCAATTTGCATATTAGCCTTTCAGTATTATTATATAGGATGTCCCTATTTCCCCCCATTTGCCCCCTCTACCCAGCTCTTGCCCCCCACTTCTCTTTGGCCATCACCATACTGTTGTCTGTGTTTATGTGTTGTGCATATATTTTCTTTGGCTAATCCCTTCTTTAAATTCACTTCTTTAAATTTTTATTTTCAGATAAGTGCTTATAACTGCACTATTATATATTTCCTATTATATCATTTAGAATTAATATATGTTTTAATTGAACCCTTGTAAATTTTAGCACAATTTAATAAATTATGCTAGAAGCAATTAGGAGATTTTTCATGTAATGCAGATACATTTCAATTAATATTTTATTTTTAATATTTTAATTTGTAATCTCATACATGTAAAAAACAACAACTATAAAATAGTACAGCATATTGTATGTACCCTTCACCCAGTTTCTTAGATGTTAATAATTTAAACATAACCAGTATACAAGTAACAAAATTTGGAATATATTTTTCTTATAATCTCTCTTTTTTTTAAATATATTTCATTGACCTTCCACAGAGAGGAAGGGAGAAAGACAGAGAGCCAGAAACATCGATGAGAGAGAAACATCGATCAGCTGCGTCCTGCACATCCCCCACACGGGATGTGCCCGCAACCCAGAACACGCCCCCGACCGGAACCGAACTCGGGACCCCCCAGTCCGCAGGCCGACGCTCCATCCACCGAGCCATACCGGCCCCGGCTTCTTATAATCTCTTTACTGTTATTTAATCCATTTACTTTGTTTTTGTTAATCTTCACCCAAGGATATTTTTCCATTGAATTTTCGAGAGAGTGAAGGGAAAGGGAGAGACACATTGATTGGTTGCCTCCTGCACATGCTCTGATAGGGACTGGGGATCAAGCCAGCAACTGAGGTACATTCCCTTGACTGGAATCTAACCTGGGACCCTTCAGTCCAAGGGCTAATGCTCTACCCACTGAGCAAAACAGGCTACAGCTTAATTCATTTACTTTTAATTTATATGTGTCTTTATATTTAAAGTGGGTTTTGTTTTTGATTCACCCCCCTAATCTGTCTTTTAATTGGTGCATTTATGCCACTGTCTTTCAGAATGCTTACTGATAGAGTTACTGCCATATCTGGCGGCTTCTGGAGCTTCCTGGGGCTTGCAGGGCCGGCGCGCCTGTGGCCCGGGACCGGATTGGGTTCCGGGCGGCAAGCAAGCGTGATTAGCCAATGGGAGGCATAGCAAAGGTAAAGCCAATTACCAAGTTTGGTTATTATTAGATAGGATGCTGTATGTGTTTTCCGATGGTCTCGACCCACAGGCTGAGAACCGCTGCGAGCAAAGTGAGCCTGGAGCAAGTTACTATTGTGGATGGGGGATGGAGGGAAAGCAAAGGTGAGAAACAGAAGTCAGAGTGTCGAGGAAAAATTAAAAGGAAGGTATCCTGCAACTTCTAAGAAATCTCCAACAGTGGAGCAAAGAAAAAAAAAAAGACCTCTATTACTCTGTGAGCACCAAGCCAAACTGGGTTGGGGTCTCAGACAATTCGCTCATATGATTGTAAAGACAAATAGAAACTCCCAGATTGGAGAGGGTGCAGGTCGGGCTGAGGGACCCACCCCCCCATGCACAAATCTTCGTGCACTGGACCCCCAGTATACAAATAATATCAAAAAGCTTAAAATAAATAATAGCATTTACCCTGCCTCAACTATCCCCTTCCCCAATTTAAAGGGCCAGAAGTACCTACCTTCAATTCCTTTGACACTTTTTACTGGTATTTGTTGACATATTTCTAATTATGTGCTTTTACAATTATTACTGGATTTATCAACTTTGACACATTAGTTTTCTGTAATGGTAGATGAGGATTTAATTTCCTTACATTATTACCATTATATCTTTACTTCCCTCTTCATATTTTCACAGTGTGATTTTTATCATAACTTTCAATTAAATTGTTATTCATTGTGTACATTATTATAATGATATAAATATTGTTCCCTGCCAATTAAAATAATGTACTCTGATTTCATTTCCTTCCTTGTATATCTTATTTTTTTTTTTCTAGAGTTAGTAATTTATCTGTTTCTTTTCATTTGTTTGCTTATTTAGGTAACTATGGTTAATTCCTCCCTCTTTTTCCAGCATCCTTATTAGTCAAACCAATGAGATTACCTATCATTTTTTTTTATTCCCTGCTTATCTCCCTATTGAGCCTTAATTCCTTCTCTTCCAATGTGGACTCGTGGTTCTGTTATTGCTGCCCAGCTTTCTTCATTCTGTATTGAATACTCTTATTCCTGGATTCCGTGTCTGTCTCTATTACTTTTTTTAAATTTTCATCTTTATTAAGGTATAATTAACAAATAATTCCTCTTTCTTACTTTACTCCCTCATTTTGCTGGAGGGCATCTTCTAGGAGTTTCATGAGAATGTGTTATAGGAAAACGTTTTTTTCTTTAATCCTCATTGAGGAATGAGACTATTTTTTTCCATTGATTTTAGAGAAAGTGCAAGGCAGGGAGGAGGGGCAGAGAGAGAGAGAAAAAGAAACATCAATGTGAGAGAGATACATTGATTGGTTGCCTTCCACGTGCCCAGGGATTGAACCTGCAATTAGGTGCACAGGCCAATACTCTAATCATTGAGCAGCGCTGGCCAGGGCAGGAAAACATTTTTTAAATTGATTTCTTATTTATTTTATTTTTACATTTATTTATTTATTTTAGGAAAACATTTTTTGATATTTCACTTGGAAAGATACATCTTTATCCTATACTTACCCTTCATTAATAATTTGGTTATAGATTCTAGATTGAAAATTATTTCCTCTCGGGATTTTTCAGGTCTTTTTCACTTTTAGCTTTCAGTGTTAAAAATTAATGGTTTAAAATTTGATGCTATTCCTAATTCCAGTTCATTATTTGTGACACATTGTTTTTCTCTCAGGAAGATTTTAAGATCTTCTCTTTTTTCATATGCTCTGAAAGTTATATGATGATGTGCCATAGTATGAGTTTTTTTACTTGGTGGGCCTCTTTCCAAACCAGAGATTCACATCTTTAGTTCTGGAAAATTGTTTTACACCTTTTTTTAAAATACTTTTTTTTTATTATCATATAGAAAAATTGACTTCTTAGGGGGGTATAGTACAGTTCCATGAATTTTAACTTATTTTTTATGCAACCACCACCACCACAGTCAAGATACCTAAATATCCCATCACTTCAAAAAAAGCTCCTTTTTCAAATTATACTTACCCCTCACCTCCTATTTTGTTCTCCATAGTTTGTCTTTTCTAAAATGTCAGATAAATGGAATCATATAAGCATTTTCATGTTGATTTCTTTCACCCAATTTGAAACCTTCCCATGTTTGTTTTTTCACTTTTCAGAAAATTTCCTTTGTCCTATATACCTTAATTGAACAATAATATCTTTTAGATGATCATATAGTCACAATAAGCTTCCTAGTTTTAAGGAAGTTAATAAAATATCTTGAAGGGTTTTTACCAGGAGTGAAAAGTGAGATACCTTGCAGCTCCTGGTAGTCAGGTCACGGGTTTTTTTTAATGGATCTTGGTTCTGTTCCTACAGTATGGAAACATGTGCATCTCTAACTTGTTCTTTATACAGACTATGATCTGATCCCTTTGTTATCCCCATCTTTCTCTGGTATCAGGCCTTCAACTTTCTGTAGTTCTGTGAGGAGTCAAACACCTTGCTTTCATTAGTATTCCTGTCTGTAGCATCTAGATTTCATTTTATAGCACTTTGCTATATCACTTAATCACTAAGAAAGAATGGAAGTAAATACTTATATTAAATCCACTATATTTCACTAGAAGCGCCTGTCAAAATTGTCTTGTTTTGAAATATCATTAATTGTTTGTTTCCATTTTATCTCTTTGCAGAGCTGGCAGAGTTGCCTTTGATACGGTTAGACTTCTCCTGCAATAAAATTACAACAATCCCTGTTTGTTATCGGAACCTCAAGCACCTACAGATGATTGCCCTAGATAACAATCCATTACAGTCTCCTCCCGCACAGGTAAATCATCGTTTATTTGAAGTATGTTATGAACTTTTTCGACAAAGAATGAAACTTATGCATTTGTCTTTCTGTTGGAAATTAAGTTCTTTTAAAATAAATGCACACACTTATGTATTCGTTAGAAGCCTTGACTAAATAGTGTGGAAGATAGGTACAGTGTCCAGAAGTGTTTTTTCCTTTCATTAAATTGACTTTTTAAAAAACTTGCGGGATTCTTCTGTAAAGTTCTTTCTAATGAAATTTGAGTTAATTTTTTTCTGGTAAAATTTGAATCTAGAGACAAATAAAAATACTTAGCTTTCAGAACTAATGACTATCAGCGCATCTCTTCTTACCAGTGTTTTTGTACCTTCCTGTTTTCTAAAATCTTAAGTTCCTTTATTTAGTTTGGTCATTTGCTTAGCAATGACTGAAATGAAATTGTTTTAAATAAAGTAATTATGGGTAGTGTTACATATATATTCTAAACATTGTACAATCTAAAAAATATTTACCAACCTGTAGCTTTTTTACTGTACAGTCAACTGATGGTACAAGCCTCTGTATAGCAGCTGTAAAACTTCCCTCTGAGTAAACATGATAACTATAGAAGGGTCTCATAATCCTAAAGAATTTGTGTTTTGACTTCTGGGACAGAAGCCAACAGGTAGCAACAGACATATATATAGCTTTAATATTTAAACATTTCCTGCTTTTCTTTCTGACAGAATGTACAATGGAGAACATAATAGTACATGATTGTTGGATTCCTAAAAGCAAAAGTTGCTAATATAATTCATGTGGGAGCAATGCTTTAAATTCCTGACTATGCCTAACTAATAATAAATTTACTGGATATTCTGTTTGTAATCATAAATTATTTTATATGTTACTGCGACTTATTAGTATCTAGAAAATAGAACCTATATTTATATCATTTAAATACCTAAAATAACAAATAATATAATTTGTTAAAATGAGTGTTAGATTTTTAGTATTTGTACTTAATAGAAATGCCTTCTGTTTCCAATATACATTAAGTAAAAGGCTGATTGTGATTAAAAAAGGGACACATTTCAGATGAGTAACAATTTGATTGCATGTATGTGTTACTTTATTTAGATATGCATAAAAGGCAAAATTCACATATTTAAGTACCTGAACATACAAGCTTGTAAGATTGCTCCAGATCTGCCAGATTATGATAGGAGACCCTTGGGTTTTGGCTCCTGGTGAGTATGTTCTTTTTTTTTTTTTAATTATCGTATTCTATCTCACAAGAAATAAAATATACTAGACCCTTAAATCTGCCTGAATGTTTGACTATAAGGAAATGACCTATTTTGACACTATTTTTCTCAGAATACTTATATTAAGTAAAATGTTGATTAGTTAGATAATGGCAAAGCGTAGTTCTAATTAGGGTTTCTCAACCTCAACACTGTTATTTTGGACCAGTTAATTCTTTGTTGTGAGGAGCTGTCCTATACATTGGAAGATATGTAGCAGCATCCCTGGCTTCTATTGTACTCTCCCAGTATGACAAACAAAAATATCTCTAGACATTGCCAAATATCCCCTCAGGGGGGTGGAGGGGGTCTGCAATTGAAAACCACTGGTCCGAGTGATTTGAATATTAACCTAGCTCTTCTCTTAACTAGCTCTGTGATTTAGGCAAGTCTCTCAAACTTTTTGTGCTTCATTTTTCCTATAGGGAGTGAAGAGATTGGATTTGATGACTATTGATGTCACTTTGGGATCTAAAAAATCAATTACAGAAAAGATGTTCAAAAAATAAAAGTAGCTTTTATTTTATATATACCAATTGATTTTTCTCCCCTGGAGTTAGTAATTCTTGCTAAGTTAAAGTTTTTCCCCCTGTGAAATAACAGAATAGGAACATTAAACTGCTACTCTACCTTTTAGATTTGAGTGTAAGACAATTAATAGTGCGTCCTGGTAGCTACATGTGAGGGTAGCCTAAAGACACTAAGGAGGAAGTATAGTCACCTATACGAATAATGAGCGTTAGCTAGGGGCTGCAATGCTAATTGTAGACCCCGTGATTCTGTCCTTTGTCTTAGCCCAATTTTTTTTTACTATAGCAATCATCATCAGATTACTTTAAAATATACATAAAAAACAATAATAAACCAACAAGAGACTTGTGTGTTTCTAAGAGATAAAAGAAAGTTTAGATCAGTGGAGAAACCTTTCCTAAATGCAAAGTCTAAACAGCAAAAATATGCCATGTCTCTCCAAAGGAGTTATGATACTTTATTTGTAATGGTTTCACAATGTGCTAGAAATTTTAAAATATACATATATGTATACTGGGACCCAGTGCACAAAATTTGTGCACCGGTGGGGTCTCCAGGCCTGGTCGGTGATTAGGGCTGATCAGGGCCGGGCTGATTGGGGCTTGCTGGCCATGGGGAGGGACAGGGTGTGGAAGGTTGGCCACCAACCCAAGAAAGGAGCTGGTCCTTGGCCCCCGTGGGAAAGGGGCTGCATCCACCGCCACCCACCCCCGGTTCCCCATCCCAGTCTAGGGCCCGGAGAGGAGGCTGTGGTCGCCAGACCAGGTGCTGACGCCGGAACCCCACTACCACGTGGTTCCGCGCCTCCCCACCTCCTCCTTCCTTCGATGCCTTGCCGCCACCATGGGGGAGGGACAAGACATGGGAGGTTGGCTGCCGGCCCCCCTGGGAAAGGGGCGGTGACCACTGCCACCCACCCCCAGTTCCCTGTCCAGCCCTGGGGCCCGGCCCCAATTGGGTGATCAGGGCCTGCTGGCTTGGGGGAGGAACCACGGGAGGTTGGCCACCCGGGAGGGAAGGACTGCAGGAGGTTGGCTGACCAGGGGAAGTTGGCTGTGGGGGTGCACTGACAACCAGGGAGCAGCTCCTGCATTGAGGTCTGCCCCCTGGTGGTCAGTGTGCGTCATAGCTACCAGTTGTTCCTGTCGTTCTGGTTGTTCCATCACTTAGGCTTTTGTATATATAGATAGATAATTTATATAGTTACATATACATAAAATATTTCCTTAAACTCCTCATGCACCAGTGAATGAGATATTATCCTTTCATATCTTTCCCACTGGGGTACAGATTAGTGAAATTGCATTGTAATTTATTCAAAATGCCGTCATAGAGTTAGAATGTTTTGGTTCTAGCTGTGAATCCCCGTACTATTGGGCAGTTCACTTAACCCCTTTGAACCCCCATTTCTTTGATATGATCTTTACCCTCTTTATACTCTAACAGTAGTCCTGAGGATCAAATGACCTGTGTGTGAAAGTGTTATACTGACCATAAAGCCTTCCTATCTAATAAAAGAGAAACATGGTAATTAGCGTAAGACCGCTACCCTTCCCATTGGCTAATCAGGGCGATATGCAAATTAACTGCCAGCCAAGATGGCGGCCGGCAGCCAGGCAGCTTAAACTGAACATGAGGCTTGCTTGCTTCAGTGGCGGAGGACTCCAACGTTCCCCACCTGCCTTGCTGGCCTCTGAGCCTGCAGTTTGAAACATTGTTACAAATATAGAAGCTAAACAAAACCCCAGAAACCTGCTTTCAGCCAGCCGGGATCTCAG
>NW_006299435.1:1427217-1430781 GCF_000327345.1 Myotis davidii | reverse complement strand
CTCCTCAACCCTCTGATGGGCCCTACTCTGTGTGTGACAGGGGGCAGCGCCCCAACCCCCCAATCGGCCCTACCCTTAGCGTGACTGAGGGTGGCATCGCAACCTCCCAATCCACCCTGCTCTGTGCATGACGGGGCGGTGCCCCAACTCCCCAATTGGCCCTGCTCTGAGCCCGACCAGGGGCTGCACCTATTGATTAGCCAGCAGGTCATTATCTCCCAAGGGGTCCCAGACTGCGAGAGGGCACAGGCCGGGCTGAGGGACTCTCCTCCTTCCCCTGAGGGCACAAATTTTTGTACACTAGGCCTCTAGTATACAAATATTAGGCATTGTAGTTACTAGCTATCTACTGTGATCTAGAAAGAGTTTAGTTCTAAAAGAATCCTGTCTTGCTAAAGAGAATTGTTATTAATCCTGTAGCTCTTCAGGTATTTGATACAAATTAGATGCTGTGATACTATTAGTCCTTAGATGCAACTTTCTAACTACTTTTATGTAACATAAAAGCAACGCACAATTTTCTTTAAATCATTTTATGAAGCCACAAATGTTTTACTCATTTCCAGAGGGAAGTGCTTCCAACTCCTTTAGCAATGGCACTATTGTGAAAACGCTTTCGTTCTATACAGTGCCACACATACTTTTCAGTAGTGACCTATGCTTTCTTGCTGAGGTGATTTTAAGCTGATATATTTCTTTATGATGATGGCAGTGAAACAAACCTAAAGAAAGATGAAGCTGCTGGTAAGAAAAGTCCTGCATCTGTAACACCAGCAGGGAATTCTCTACAACAAGCCTGAGCTTGTGAAAGCAGTGACCATCATATTTGTATTCTTAGCACTTAGAACATTGCCTAGCATTCAGTAAATATATGTGATGAACTAAACTCAGATGAAGCAGATTTAGTGACTTGTTATAACAGGAAATGTTCTTTCCTAAGGGTGCATTCTTCACAGATTGAGAACTTTTATTGAATGCTTTGTGGCAACCAGGCTTTGTGTAAGGCGCTAACTTATATTGTCTTAGTCTTTACAGCAGCTCTCTGAGGTAGATGTTGTTGTTAACCTTTTTCTGTTTGAAACTTATGAGAAAACAGAAGTTGAGAAAAGTTAAAGTCATACAGCTGGTAAATTATGGTGCCAAGCTGTTGGGCCAGATCTGTTAAACTATGTTTGAAACTCTTCACTGCATTATACTGATTTCATAGTTCATCTTCCTGCTACAGAGGTCACTTATGCGTTTGTAGGTAGTTTATTAGGGAGACTGGACTTTCTGACAGGGCATAGATGGAGCCTGGCAGAACTCTGTCTGGTCCCCTGAAGGCCAAAATTAAGTATAGGATAACTATCTGTCCTGCTTTGTGTGTGACTAAGGGGATTTCTGGGATATAAAACTTTTAGGGCTAAAACCAGGAAAATACTGACCAAGCCTGGAAAACTGATAAACTGGTATGTCTCACTTTAATTTTATCAGTTTAATCTGAGCCAGAGCGAACATGTATAGAAGCTAGGGGTAACTGAATAAAACAATAAAATAACTTAATGCAAATATTAATTTTCTTTACTTTTTGGTTTTTTAATATTTTTGTATTGATTTCAGAGAGGAAGAGAGAGGGAGAAAGAGCCAGAAACATCAATGACGAGAGAGAATCACTGATCAGCTGCCTCCTGCACGCCCTCCACTGGGGATGGAGCCTGTGACCCAGGCATGTGCCCTGACCGGGAATCGAACCATGACCTCCTGGTCCATGGGTGGATATTCAACCATGAGCCACACCAGCTGGCTCCTTTTTGTTTTTTTAATCATCACCAGAGGATATTGTGCCCTATTTGAGAGAGAGAGAGAGAGAGAGAGAGAGAGGGAGAGAGAGAGAGAGAGAAGAGAGAAACATCGATATGAGAGAGAAACATAAGTCAGTTGCCTTCCTTACATACCTTGACCGGGTACTGAACCTGCAACCTTTTGGTGTATGGGATGAGCCACCTGGCCAGGACTCTTTTAATTTTATATTGACCACTGAAAAATGTCACAGTAAAATTAGGCTTATTTTGATTGGCCACTTTATAAAAAATACATTACAATATATAAATGGTATCCTCTAGAGCTCTGAATATCATTAGTTGAAAAACCTACATAATATTAAAAAGTATTTTTCAGTAAATCTTCAAATATACATATTTCTTTTGGCAGCTGCAGAAAAGAATATTTTAAATGTATATATATATATATCACTAAAGACCTGGTGCACAAATTCGTGCACAGGTAGGGGCTGGCCAGGGGTAGGACCGTGGGCCGTTGGCTGGCTGGTCCTGCCCACTGGTCAAACTCCCAGTTGAACTCCCAGTCCAACTCCTGGTCAAGGGGACAATTTGCATATTATCCTTTTATTATATAGGATTAGAAAGCTTTTTAAATTAGGCACCTTGGCTTGACTTTGCTGTGATAAAACAAACATAGCACCTGTTTTTAAGATCTGGACTCTAAAACAAGCATAAGAAAAAAGGGGGGAAAGCACAAGAACAGATGTGTTATATAGATGATATACATAATACATTCTACTTAAATAGTTGGGATATCTAGATGAAGGACAAATGATGTTCATTGTATTATCCTCCCAACTCAGATAGGTATGAGTTTTTTCAAAATAAAAATTTAGGAGAAATTAACTAATTTTCTTGTAGAAAAGTAATTTTAGAATTATACTGAAAGAATTTTTGGCTAAAGGAGCTTTGTGGAAGAAGGTAGAAAAATGAGGAAGGTACCTACATTTTTTGGATCTTTATTTTATTTTATTTTTAAAATATATTTTATTGATTTTTTACAGAGAGGAAGGGAGAGGGATAGAGAGTCAGAAACATCGATGAGCCCTAACTGGTTTGGCTCAATGGATGGAGCATCGGCCTGGGGACTCAAGGGTCCCAGGTTCGATTCCGGTCAAGGGCATGTACCTTGGTTGCAGGCACATACCCAATAGGGAGTATGCAGGAGGCAGCTGATCGATATTTCTCTCATTGATGTTTTTAACTCTCTATCCCTCTCCCTTCCTCTTTGTAAGAAGTCAATAAAAAAAATATATTAAGAAAAAAAAAAAGAAACATCGATGAGAGAGAAACATCGATTAGCTGCCTCCTGCACACCTCCTACTGGGGATGTGCCCACAACCAAGGTACATGCCCCTGACTGGAATTGAACCTGGAACCCTTCAGTCCAAAGTCCAACGCTCGATCCACTGAGCCAAACCGGTCAGGGCTATTTTTTGGATCTTTAGAATCAGTGTATTTAGTACATTGGACAGATAGGGCTATATGTTACCACATGCCCTATCTTATAAAGATCTTATAAAGTAAGATCTTTATCAATAAAATAATTGACAAGTTATAAAAACTTTTACGTTCACTAATGGCTGATGGCAACTAGGGACTTTACTGCTTTTGTTTTTACTTGACAGAAAGATTTCATTTTACTATATGAAAGTCATATGATTAAATTTGGTAACTTTATTGTACAAATATTAAGTGACTTCTTTGAGCTGACAGTTGGTAAGTAGTAAACTTGGTACATTAT
>NW_006299435.1:1421564-1427130 GCF_000327345.1 Myotis davidii | reverse complement strand
CCCTGTACCTGGAATTCTAATTTGTTGTGACAATATGATACAACTTTTTAAAAGTTATATACATGAACAATGTAAGAGTACATGGAATAGAAAATTCAATACCAGAACACAATTTTAAATTTGTACCATTGAAAGTTATTTTACAACCTAGTTAGGGTTATTAAATAAAATTCTAATAGACGATTAAAAAGTAGACTATTGCGCCTGGTTGGTGTGGCTCAGTGGCTGAGCGTCGACCTATGAACCAGGAGGTCACAGTTTGATTCCCGGTCGGGGCACATGCCTAGGTTGCGGGCTCGATCCCATTGTGGGGTGTGCAGGAGGCAGCCGATCAGTGATTCTTTCTTATTGATATTTCCTTCTCTCTCCCTCTCCCTCTCCCTTCCTCTGTGAAATCAATAAAAATATATATATTTTTAAATAGACTATTATGTTTTAGGTTTTAATTCAGCTAACTTTTAAAAGTATGTTTAAAAACAAGTATAAACTAAACTTATAAGACTTTTAGAAGAAAAGAGAGGATACGTATCTTTGTGACTTGGGACAGGCAATGATTTCTGAGGACACAGAAAGCAATTACCATAAATAAATGAAATTAGAAGCATTTATTGTGAAAAGAAAATATTAAGAAAATTAACAGGTAGCCCTAGCTGGTTTGGCTCAGTGGATAGAGCATCAGCCTTTGGACTTAAAGGTCCCAGGTTTGATTCCAGTCAAGGGCACATGTCCGGTTGTTGGCTTGATCCCCAGTAGGGGGCGTGCAGGAGGCAAGCCAATCAATGATTCTCATCATTGATGTTTCTATCTCTCCTCTCCCTTCCTCTCTGAAATCAATAAAAATATATATTAAAAAATCAATGAGTGCATTGGAACAATAAATTCATGTCTCTTTCTCCCTCTGTCTCTCTAAATACAATAAATAAAAAATGTAAAAAAATTAATAGGTAAAGCACAGATTGGGAGAAAATATCTGCAAAATATAAATATGACAAGGACTTGTATCCAGTCTATCTAAAGAATGCCTGCAACTTAATGTTAAAAAGACAACCCAATTAAATAATGGACAAAAGACTTGAATAGACACTTCACTAAGAAAGATATATAAATGACCAATAAGCACACACACAAAAAATATTCAACATCATTAATCATCATGGGAATGCAAATTAAGTCACAATGATATTCCACTGCCCACCCACTAGAATGTCTCAAATTGAGACTGACAACATAAAATGTTAGTGCACATGTGGAAAAACCAATGCTGGTTTGGCAGATTTTTAAAAGCAGCTCTACTGAGATATAATTTCTAAATATCCATGTTAAATGTGTAGTTTAGTGAGTTTTAGTAAATGTATACAATCATGAAACTACCAACACAATCAAGAAATATAATATCTCCATCACTGTCATGCCCATTCATATAGTCAGTCCTTGTCCCCTACTCTCAGCCCCAGACAACCAGTAAAATTTCTGTCAGTATAGTTTGGCCTTTTCTAGAATTTCATATAAATGAACTAAAAACATTATGTAACATTTTATGTCTGGCTTCTTTTTCTTAGCAAAATATTTTTAAGATCATTGATAATAGTTTTACAATAGAGAATTAAAGAAGAAAGCACAGTGAGACTGGTAGGAAGGGCAGAGGCACAGAATGGGCTGGTCTAACATCCATATGTGGTGTTTCTTTAATCAGAAGGGATATCTAGCCTGCGGAGGTCTACGTGATGAGCAAGGGGTCCCAGCTCCAAACCAGATCCCTCAGCCCAGGGTTCCAGTGCTGGGAAGAGAAGCCCTCATAACTTTGGGCTATAAAAATCAGGAGGGATGGTGGCTGAGTGACACAGAGGCTTCTGGAGTCCCAGGCAATTTCTCTTAAAGAGCTGGTGCACAGACTTACTCAGACTCATTCCCTCTGAGCTCCAGTGCTGGGGCAGCGGCTTGGGGGGATACAGGGACATATGGGGAGGAACTGGATTGTATGGCATTGGGGCAACAACTCAGGGGTGGCTTTCTCCCAGATGGGTGTTTGCAGGGGTCATTGTTCCTATACTGAGACTTCTCCCATAACAGAGCTGATTGGCAGGGGCTATATCTGAATTTCCATCAACCTGGCCCACACTGTTTGCCCCACCCTGGTGATTCCCTGAGACCCCATCTCACCCAATTTGCAGCCCCAACCAAGCTGTTTGCAGTAACTTTTCTATTTGAATGGCCTATTCTGGCTCAGACTTCAGACCATACTAAAATCTGTCAAACAAGGAGCTGCTGGTGTCAGCATGCCCCATGCCTCTCTGTAAGAGGGCCCAGGCCTGGTACTAGCAGCAGCTTGTCTTGCTTCACAGCTGGGCTTCACCTGGGCACTTTCAAGCCCAACGCAAGTAGCAGCCATCTGCAGATAGCTCTGTAGCTCCTGCCAGGTGGCCCCAGGCAGGACACAGGCAGTGGCTGACTTTGCACCTCCCAGGAGGCTGCAGAGCCAGTGCACCCTGTGGATAGCTTCAGACTGTGCCAGATTACAACTCTACACATCCACGAGCGACACACACAATTGGCAGAGTCAGTGAGCACCCACTGAAGCAAGTCCTGCTCCATAGGGGTGTCTCTTGCACAGCAGCTCTTTGCAGCTAGTCCTTACAGCCTGTTGGTGTGGGGGTTAATTCCTCTGAGCGATGCCAACAGCAGTCAAGGCTCAACTACAATAGGACAGTGCACACAGCCCACATACAGGCACACCCAGAGTACCCAACTCAGGTACCTGGGGAAGCTGAGCCCCTGGGCCCTACAAAACATCTACTATACAAGGCCACTCTACCAATTCCAGGAGATGTAGCAGCTCTACCTAAAACATAGAAACAAACACGGGGAAGCAGCCAAAATGTGGAGACAAACATGTCACAAATGAAAGAGCAGAAGAAATCGCCAGAAAAAGAACTAAATGAAACGGAAACAAGCAAATTACTAGATACAGAGTTCAAAACAATGGTTATAAGGATGCCTAAGGATCTTAATGAGAGCTTCAAGGAATTTAGTGAGACTTTTCTTAGTGAGAACATCAAAGACATGGAAAAGGACCAGTCAGAAATTAAGCATACACTAACTGAAATAAAGGATAACTTACAGGGAATCAACAGTAGAGTACAGGGTGCCAAGAATCCAGTCAGTGATTTAGAATATGAGGAAGCAAAAAACACCCAATCAGAAGAGCAAAAAGAAAAAAGAATCTTAAAAATATGAAGATAGTTAAGGAGCCCCGGGGACAACCTCAAGCATACCAACATTCACATCATAGGGGTGCCAGAAGGAGCAGAGAGAACAAGAAACTATAGGCAGCAAAGTCTCAGACATGTCTCATAGCAAAATGTTTACAGATACATCTAGGGCAACAAAAGAGAAAATAAACAAATGGGACTACATCAAAATAAAAAGTTTCTGTACAGCAAAAGAAACGAACAAAATGAAAAGAACCCACTGCAGGTGAGAATGTATTTGCCAGTGATATATCCAATACGGAATTTCCAAAATATATAAGGAACTCATACAACTTAACAAAAGGAAGACAAACAATCCAATTAAAAAATGGGTGAAGGACCTAAGCAGACACTTCTCCGAAGTAGACATACAGAAAGAAGGCCAAGTGACATAGGAAAAAATGCTCAAAGTCACTAATCATTGGAGAGAGGCAAATTAAAATGACAATGAAGTATCACCTCACATTGTCAGAATGGCTATCATCAACAAATGACAAATGTTGGCAAGGATGTGGAGAAAAGGGAACCCTAGTACACTGCTGGTGGGCATGAAGACTGATGCAGCCACTGTGGAACACGGTATGGAGTTTCCTCAAAAAATTAAAAATGGAGCTACTATTTGACCCAGTGATCCCACTTCTAGGAATACCAGTATATCCAAGAAACCTGAAACACCAGTCAGAAAGAATATATGCACCCCTATGTTCATAGCAGCACAGTTTACAATAACTAAGATCTGGAAACTGTCCAAATGCCCATTAGCAGATGAGTGGATAAAAAAAAGCTGTGGTACATTTACACAATGTAATACTACATGGTGGTAAAAAAAAAAAAAAGAAAGAAAAAAAGAAATCTTATTTGCAGCAGCATGGATAGATCTGGAGAGTATTATGCCTAGTGAAATAAGCCAGTCAGAGAAAGATAAGTATCACATGATCTCACTCATGTGGAATCTAATGAACGAAATAAACTGAGGAGCAAATTAGATCCAGAGATCTAGAAGTATGGAACAAACTGACAAATTTCAGAGGGGAGATGGGTAAGGAGGGGTGAGGATTGGAGAGAGAGATTTACTGGGAAACTTACAGGTATATACATATGTGCATAGCCCATGGGCACAGCCAATAGTGTGGTGAAAGCCTGGGAGGGGAGGGGGGGGAAGGAGTGGGTCAATGGGACAAAAAAAACCCACAAAGGGGCCCTAGCTGGTTTGGCTCGGTGGATAGAGCGTCAGCCTGTGGACTGAAGGGTCGTAGGTTCGATTCCAGTCAAGGGCATGTACCTTGGTTGCGGGCACATCCCCAGTGGGGGGTGTGCAGGAGGCAGCTGATCCATGTTTCTCTCTCATCGATGTTTCTAACTATCTCTCTCCCTTCCTCTCTGTAAAAAATCAATAAAATATATTTTTAAAAAACCCCACAAAGGGGACATTTATAATATTTTCAACAGTAAAAATAAAAATTAAAAAAGTACACATTTCCCATTCAAAAAAATAAAAGAAGAGCTTCACAGACAAGAATAAGCTAAAGGAGTTCATCAAGACCAAACCAGCATTACATGAAATGTTGAAGGGTTGTCTTCTTTTTTTTTAATCTTTGTTGAAAGTATTACATATATCCCCTCTCTTCCCCAATTGACCCCTTCCAGCCTTCCCCACCCCCCCACTCCAGGCCTTCACCACCTTGAAGGGTATTCTTTAAGGAGAAGAAGGAGGGGGGGAAAGATCAAAATATGAACAATAAAATGGCAATAAATACATATCTATCAACAATTGAATCCAAAAATCAAAATAAACAAGCAAGGAATCGAATGAACAAAATAAACTGATGAGTAAAATAGAACCAGCGGCTTGAAGCCATGGTACAGATTGATGAATCTCAGAGGGAAGGGGGGTGGTGGAGGGGTGGCAGGAAGAGATTAACCAAAGAATTTATATACATACTAGAGTCCCGGTGCACGGATTTGCGCACCAGTGGGGTCCCTCAGTGTGGCCTGCGGGGATCAAGCTGAAACTGGCAGTCCAGTGCCACCTGCTGTTTCTGCCTGCTGCTCCCACTCATCCTGGCCCCACTGCACCTGTTGCAGGCTCGCACCCAGTTAGTTCCGATTGGGAGAGGCTCACACTGCCACAGTGGTGCTCGCCAGCCATGAACCCTGCCCCTGGTGCCCATTGGTCAGTTGAACAGCACTCCCTATGTGGGAGCGCACTGACCACCAGGGGGCAGCTCCTGTGATGAGTGTCTGCCCCCTGGTGGTCAGCGCGCGTCATAGCAACTGTTCAATCGGTACTTCAGTCACTTATGCTTTTATAGTTTGTC